>NC_071992.2:133570681-133873712 GCF_028885655.2 Pongo abelii | reverse complement strand
TGTTCAGATTAAAAGTCTTAGGAAGGAACGGTGGGACTCTTCGTGGAGTAGCAGTAGAATTGGTTTTTGCCTTGCAGTTATGTTAGTTAAGGGAAAGTATAAGGTAAAGATATTTGTGTAAGGTATAGAGTATCAAATAGTACTTTTAAGATAATGGTCTCTGAGTTAGTAGTTATAATCTAGGGATGGAAACCAGTCGTTCCTAAAAACATGTTCCCCTAAAAATGAAGCTTCATGTGTTGCTAAAGGCAAAGAGGTCAACAAAGGTAATATAAATAGAAAAAAAAAAAAAACTAATACTCTCCTTGGATAAAGCCAGTATCCATGTGAGAACAAAGTGTGATTCAACCCATAAAGTATTTGGCACATAGTAAGGCCTCAATAAATGCCAGTTATCATTATTATTTAGAAATGGGGATAATAATAAGACCTACAGTGCTTGGTTATTGTGGTGATTAAATGCACGTAAAACTCTTAGCAGAAAGCACAGCACAAAAAAGTATATTCCAGTTGTTCTAATGGCTTATTAAGGAAAGATGGTATCAGTTCATTATAAGGAAGATCTCTGACAATGAGTTGTTAGAGTTTAAATGGAGCCTTACATAACCACTGAAGAGCAGATGAGCATTTTACAGAAAGATGTGAAAATAATTCTCACTCTGGAAGAAAAATTGGTGTTTTAATATGTTCAGCTTGCTATGACAAAGTACCATAAACTGGGTATTTTATAAACAACAAATTTATTTCTCATTGTTCTGGAGGATGGGAAGTCCAAGATCAAGGTGCTAGCTGATTTGGTGTTTGGTGAGGGTAGCTTTCCAGTTCACAGATGGCACCTTCTAGCTGTGTCCTCATATGGTCGAAGATGCTAGCCAGTTCTCTGAGGTCTCTTTGATAAGGGCACTAACCCCACTCATTCATTGTGGCAGAGATTCCTAAAGGCCTCACTTCCTAATGCCATCACCTTGGGGTTTAGGATTTCCACATATAAACTCTGAGGGGACACAAACATTTAGACCACAGCAATTAAAACGGACTTTGAAAAATGGCCTCCAACTCTGCCCGGACATGTGCATGTATCTAACAGCAAGAGCTAGGAACATTTCCTAGAAGCTTCAGATAGGTCAAGGTAAGATACAGATAGGGCAAAAATACGACCCTGTTAAAGAAAAGTTATACCAAACTTTGAGAGTATACATATGAATTTGCTTGCTCTGTGATCCTGAACCCACTAGAGCGCTGTGAGCCCATTCCTAATCTGCCTGCAAACCACGCCTGAGCTTTTATACACAGAGAATGCTCAATCTCAAGGAAACCTCACTACCCTCTCCTTAACCATGCAAATGATACCTTTCTGGATTCAGTCTTACTTGCCTAAAACTCTCTGTTTTTACCCAATTTTCTTGCCCTTCTGCTTTTAATTCAGAGTAATTGGCTGCACTGACTTTTGAGTGAATTGGCTCTCTCTTGCTTGGCAAGCAATAAACTCAGCTTTGTTTATGTGTTTTATCAGCTTGGGCAATCTTTGTGTTTTGATTTGACAATGCAGGTGGTAGTAAACCTAAGAATTTTTTACTTCATTTTAGGAAATCCTCCTAAAATAGATATAATGTGACTATATGGTAATAATACCAGCTAGGAGGCCGTAAGCCTCCTACAGGTTTGACCAATTCTCTACCAACTACAGCCTGTGCTGCATTCATAGTAGATGCTCACCAATCATTTATAATCACTTGTTGAATAAATGAACAAATGCATGGCATTGAATGGGTAAATGAGTGAGTTTTTCCTCTCACAGGTCTTGGGTCTATGCCACAACCACCATGAGGGACTAAGGGAAAAAAACTTCAGAATTATATTTGCAGACAACGTTTACTAAATCCTTTCCCCCAAAAAGCATAAGTAAGTTTGAAACCAAATCCCTGAAACCTTCATCAACTTAGTCCTTTCAGCAACCTTAGGCACCAACTTTTCCCTATAGTGTTCAATGAATCAAAGACCCAGTTAAGATTAGACATGGAAGTACCAACAGAAAATGTTTTCCAGCAATGCAAAACCACTTCTAGAAAAGGAGCATAAGAGAAGTCTGAGAACACACAATTTTAAAATTATTACTTTATAAATATTTTTGTGACATCTGGGATGGGTTAAGGATGCGACAGTCTCTTTTCTCCCTGTGGAAGAGAAGCAGAATTTTAAATAGCTCCTCCTTTCCAGCTTGCCAGAGCTCTGACTTCAGAGGATGCCTCTAATTGCTCAGAAGCAGAACCTGCCCTCCTTAAGAATCCTGGCAAACGATTTAGGCATTTTACTCTTTCTCTGCAGCCTTTCCTGTCCTCCCGACGACCCTCCCAACGATAAACATCTGCCAAACTTCAGACTCCAGGCACCCTTTTTTGAAAAGATTCTACAGCGAATGAGCAAAAGATGTTCCAATGTCATTGGGCCATTCTTAATTTTTCTTAAAATAATGTTAACTGTGCTCTGATTACATGGATAATTAGCATCAAATATGCAAATGCCTGTTTCATTTGGGGAGAGTTAGTGGTCAAGATGTCAGGGATTATAAAAGCTCCAAGGAGGAAAAGAACTCAAATGATTCAGAGGCAGAGCCTTCATGCAACAATATTCCTGAATCTTACTTCTTGTAAGAGGCTCTCCAAAGCCCATGTGGTCCCATTTCTCTGCTGCCAATACTGTCGCTACTGCCACACATCTGAACTCCCCTCCAAAGTCAAAATGAGTTTAAAAGAAGCCATGAATAATTTCTAACTTGTAAAATCTAACACTCACTTTCTGTTGGAGGTCCACAAAGTGACCCAGTACCCAAGAGCCAGGCTAAAATGCTTACCAGCTAGTGACTCTGTGTGACCAATTTCCACTCCTTCCCCCAAGCCAAGGTTCCCATCAGGGAGGCCATCTGATTACCACACTGTTGCCCTGCAATTCATCCTTTGATAGTTCCACCTTTTAGTGTTGCCTGCCAATGAATGACGGAAGTTTGTAGAAATAATGCTTACAGGCAAATGTGGAGTTTTCAGACTGAATATGTCAGAATTTAAGATTTAGCAATTTTTCCACAAATATTTTCTGAGGGGACTGGGGAGATTTCAAAGGTAACTTTTATAGACCAGCATTTTCTTCTTAATGAGTTTCAGCCCAAGGTTGCTGTCTCAGACCCTTTTGTTCCCTCCTCTCTTCCCGATTCTTTGTAAAATGATTGATTGAAAATGTATTCTTTGAGCTAAAAATCATCAATACATGATATGGTTTGGCTCTGTTTTCCTACCCAAATCTCATCTCGAATTGTAATTCTCACATCAGGGGAGAGGCCTGGTGTTAGGTGACTGAATCATGGGGGTGGACTTCCGCCTTGCTGTTCTGCTGATGTCAGTGAGTTCTCAGGAAATCTGGTTGTTTCAAAGTGTGTGGCACCTCCCTCCTCGCTCTCTTTCTCTCTCCTGCTACCATGTAAGACATGCCTTGCTTTCCCTTTGACTTCTGCCATGATTATAAGTTTCCTGGAGGCCTCCCCAGCCATGCAGAACTGTAAGTCAATTAATCCTCTTTTCTTTATAAATTACCCAGTCTCAGGTAGTTCTTTACAGCAGTGTAAAAACGGACTAATACAATACACTTTTGTTTCCTGTTTAATGTTTTTTTTTTCCTCTTGAGTCTGAAGCAGAATTTCAGATATGTCATATTGGCTTTGGTTGTGGCTACATTATGCCCAGCTCTATCCAAAGATGTGGTCTTAAAGAAGGGACACATGGCAAGAAATGTAAATTGGTGTATTCTGCTCCTCAGCCATCAAATATCCTTTGTTAAACATTCTCATTTTCCATTAAATGAGCTATTGTTGCTACAAGTCAGTGGTTCCACTACAGAATTTGTAGCACAGTAAACAAAGTGTAAAATGTATGTAATGAGGATTGCCTCTAATTTCCTTTAATTGCACATTGAGTTACAGCCAGCGTGACCCTGACAGCAACATTACTTCCTCAATACATAGCCTTGATGTACAGCACATTTTTCTTCCGTGACAGGTTTATTTCTTCATTGAAGAATTGTTTAAGAGATATTCTATTGTATGTTGCAACGATGTAATTGGGCTCTGGCTGGTTTATTCACTTAGTAGGTATGGTAATAATTATATGTCACGTTTTAGTGTATAGGCCCCTCAATCCTCTCCAGGTTGATTGCTTTATCTAGGATGCATCAAATGGAGTCGCTCCAAAATAACATTTCGGGAAGATGAACTGCAGATTTATTTCTCTCCCTAAACTCAGGGCTTTGGTGTGTTCAGAGAAAAATGGCAGCTTTATATCAAAGAAAGCTAAAAAATAAAGGTAGTGGAATCTGTGTATAGGATTACTTTTACTTAATATTTAAGGTATATTTTTCCTGAAAAATTTTGTGAGAATGGCAGGAAAAATCTCTAGAGGTATTACCCACTGAACACAAAAGAGATGATATACATTGGGATTAAGTTTCAAGAAAAACATTCACGGTACTGGGTGATTTCATCTACAACATATCCCTTAATCCAAAATTGTTTTTTATTTTATGCTTTGCACCTCCAACCTTAGTCCTCACCTAATCCATTTTGGATGTTGATTCTTGTATTTTCTGGGTCTCCATTTGTTTTCTTTATGTGGAGCCCAAGCTATATTCATCATAAGATTCAGAAATATCAACATAAACATTGAGGATGGGGAGATCCAAGGGTAGGAAAGATGCAGAAGTTTAGAAGGGATGGATATTTACGGGCAGAGCACAATGAATGAACTCCCAGCAGTGGTATATCTGAAGGGTCATTGGCTTGGGTGCTAACAGGATGGCATGGCTTGAACAAGCAGCAGGATTGGCATAGCTACAGTAACATTGGTGGTGACAGGAACGTGGCTCTCAGTGACCTTGTTGCTCTCTATCCTCAGTGATGGTGGAATCAGTGGCAAGGCCTTCATTGGTCCAAGCAGTTGTTATTGTGCCTTCAGTGAGTACCAGAAGCATGACTGACATTTTTTGGTGTCAGAAGTGACTGAAGATATCACCTTACTAAGCCAGAGAAAATGAAGAGAAAGAAAGCCGAATCCTCATAGTTTCCAATTAAGCTACTATCCCAAGAAAGACACAGTTTTGGATTATCAAAACTATAAGGCCAAGCTTTGGGTATGGGGTGGGAGATTATTTTTCGAGGAGAACCGAGAGGAGTAAAGGCAGAGAGTAATAGTATATCTCTTATAAATTGTTGTTAGAGTCAATGCAATAGTACACACAAAGCACATAAAAATGCCTGGCACATATTACAAATTAGCTAATTTTATTATTATAATATAACAGTAATATTATTATTACATTTCCCTCTTGTTAAGCACTTATTAAGTCCAAGTGCTGGACTAAGGTGTTTACATGCATAATATAGACAAAAAAATTTATGTTTCAAGTTAAGTTCATACACTGTTATGGCTAGAATTTTTTCCCTCCATAATGTATATGTTATAGCCCTAACCCTCCAGGTGACTGTATTTGGAATTAAATGGGGTCATAAGGGTAGGCCCTAATCTGAGAGGACAGGTGTCCTTATGAGATGAGGAAGGGACACCAGAGCTCTCTCTGTCTCTCTGTGCACGTAGAGAGAAGCCACATGAGGACACAGAGAGAAGGCGCCATCTCCAAACCAAGGAGAAAGGCCTCATCAGACACCAATCCTGACAGCACTTTGATCTGGAACTTTGAGCCTCCATAACTGTGAGAAGATAAAATTCTGTTTTCTAAGCCACCTTGGAAAAGTCTGTGGTATTCTGTTATGGCAGCCTGAGCAGGCTAGTACATACAGTAAAAACAAATATAAGAACTAACTCCTCCCCCAATCTTCCTTTATTTTCTGTAAGTCAGTCAATTATTTTCTCTGACTTTACCTCTTGCTCTCCTACCCTACTGATGGGGAAAATATTTGTTCTCACCAATTAACGTGTTCTCAGCTTTCTGGCTTAAAATGGAGGGCTGTATGGATTGTTAATTCCCCTCTCTTCCTTCCCCATACAGGCCCTGGGAGCAGAGGAATACCTGCTTCTTGAGGTGTTGGGGCCTGAGGTCCCTCTGGCCTTCTCCTCGGAAAGGGCTCATGCTGTATCCCTTGCTAACGTGTCTACAGCAGGGTCACTTGTTTGCACATCTCATGTAAGGCCTGGTGATTTCCCTATGGTGGACTTGAGTCTCACCTTTGCTATCCCTGGAGCTGCTGATTCTTTGGGGCTGGCTGTATCTCCTGTTCCATTTCTAGGCTCCTGGAAACTTCAAATTCCCCATGGATCACATGGAATGGGACAAAGGCTGAGTGGAGGGCGGGGGGTGGGAGAGTGCTCTCTCAAGTCCTTCCATCTGGCACGTTCCTCATTCATTTCTATTCCAGCATCTACACCATGTTGGCCTTGCTGCCATGGAGGTTCAGGTCATCTCTGAAAGGCATGAGCTCTGGGGAGGCAAGGAATAAGCACCTAGTTTTGATATCCCCTGACCCTAACTATCAGTGTCTAGATCCAGCCCCCACCAACCCCCAACATTAACTTGAAGGGGATGGGAAAATAAGTTCACTTTTCTGCATCTCAACTTTGCTTCTCCCCATCTTAGGCTTCATCTGCTGATCTTCCATTCTAGCCCTAGGGACAAAAACTGCCCTTCAGTCCAATTCTCACTCTTCCACACATCAAGGCTCATGCTAAATAAAACCCCTTGGCTCTTAATTTGTAAAGCTCAGCTTTTCGAGTTCAAATAATATACCTCATCAAAATCCTGGATTCTGAAAATCAAAGTTCATAGAATTATAGAGAGGACTGATGGACAGCAAGAGGTCTGAGATCAGGACAACAAAGCTAAAGGCAAGGACCTTTAGACCAGAGGCATTAGCTAGGAGTCACAGCAAACCATCACAAAGGTCAAGCGGGACCCACTTGATTTGAATGGATGCCAACTCAAGATATCCAGGGCTTGGTGAGAGTAACTTCACCAGAGGAGATGAAAAAGGACAAAGGCTGGTGGCCAAAGGCCAAGCAGAATGAGTTCTCTCAACTGACGACCAGCAAGGGTTAGAGGCTAGGGCATTATATGACATTCCTCTCCTCTCTACCGACTTACCATCAGGTAGATGGTGAGGTGCAGTAGGGGAAGCCTTAGAAATGATTAATTCTTACCCCAAAATGTCTAAGATTGGAAAGGGACAAAGACTGATAGAGTGATACTTTAAGTGACTTTATAAAAATCACTGAATACAAATTGAGTATACTGCAATGTGATAAAATATATTTTAAGCTATGGGGAGACTAGGAGTTTATACAGAAATTGAATTTACTTATTAAAAGTTGTTACTTTTTTTGCAAATCTGAGTTTTATACTCACTCACTATACATGTTTAATATTTTAATCAACGCTGTGAGGAAACTAGGCTCAGAGAGATGAAATAATTTGCCTAAGGTCACAGCTAGTAATTGGTAGAGCCAAGATTTGAGGCTTTAATTTATCTGATATCAAGGTTTGTGTTTCTAACCACTATTCCTAAGCCTCACAGTTCTATGATTATTATTTTTACCCTCTGTATTGTTTTTAATTGCTAGGAGTGTGTGCCTTGAAACATAAGAGTTATAACCACATCCTGTTGTCAATGTTCTTTATTTGCCTTTGTCTTTTGTTCTTGCTTTTCCTACTCTGATTCTCATATTTCTCTGACTTTGTTCCTTTTATTTTCATAGTCCTCCATTTTGCCTTTCACTTACCACCCTGCTGAGCCCCCAGAGTTGATAATTAGTTTTCTGGAGCCACCTTTGCCTACACCTAGCTGTGTGGCCCTCAGGACATAGACTATATTACATGGAACCACCTGATCAGGCATTTCCCCACACTTCAGGAGGCAGAACATGAAGACAGCCCTGTCTTTGGATTGGAAGCCTACAAATTAAGAGTTCATTGTGTTTGAGAGGTCCAGGAGAATTGGATTTAAGATGAATGGAATAATCATCTTCCAGAGAAGTAAATTTACTTGGCGGGTTTCCACTAAAATGGATTTTTTAAAATGTCAGATGGAACTAAAACATTTAAGACATATGGTGCATTAACTAAATGTTTAAACATTTGCCTTTAGCTGCGTGAACATGTCATTGATGAGATGAGCTCAGTGAGCTATGTTGAACATATCTGACTGAATCACTGTCCAGTAGAGAGCTCTATTTCTTGAATCTCTATAATATAAACCATCCCCAGATGCTTACAACAGATACCAAATATGTGTTATAATTTTACTGCTGAATGCAAATGCGCATAAAAATGAAAGGTCTAAATGAGAAAATGTATCTGTAATCTAAGCCATTACCTTTTATTTGAAATAGGTTCTACAAGAGAAGGGTGCAAAAAGAATATTTTCAGGCATAATGCCTGAAAGTCACTGGGATGCCACCACCCCATTCTACTTTCTTCCAGAAAAATCCCTTCACATTATAATGCATGGTCAGCAAACATGCAGCAAGTGTGGGAGTTCTCCCCCTCACCCCGGGTCCATAGCAGACATTGTTAATCAATCACAATGCTTATTTTTACTGCTGAGCCTGCACTTGGCCTGAGAATTTTTCTCCACCCAGCACTTCAGGCAACACTGCCAATTGATCCAAGTTGGCACTTAAAAAGAAACCTATTTGCAATCCCCAGACACAGAACAATGGTAGAGCCGTGGGGTGTTCCTATATCTGATATGTCTAAGAAATGTGATAATTATGAGGACCAGACCATTGGATACTGCTGGAATTTATTCCTTAATTAAAAGGATGGTTTTGGGGATACTTGGGTTCTGGCAGAACCCACTAGGATTTAGGTTAGCTTCTGTCTAGTTGTATAAAGGGCCAGTCTTCTGTCTTCCAGGAAGGTAAACTGATCCCACATATACTTACATGGCTTTCTGTTTTATCTTCTGAGTTTCACAAGCTCCATGAAAATACTGAAAATCCTAGAACCACTAGAAATAGAATAAGGCAGGAACTACCAGAGACCATGAAATGAAGATAATCACTTGCATTTTGGATACTACAGAGAACTTCCTGGGGTAAAGGTCTGTGTGTAGTGGCGGGGATTGGGGGGTAATTCATGTTTAAGTCTGACCTTATATGCATTCATATTTTCTAAGTAGGTTGTAAATACTACTACTGTGTGTGTGCCTGGCAAGAAGTTAAGCAACAAAGCACATGCACTTTTATTCACTCTTCAGATCTTCACCATGAAGTACAACACCCCCATTTTATAGATGATGAAACTGAGGCTGGTGATGCTAGGGAACTTATCTAAGATCCCACAGACAGTTCACATGTGTGTCGGAAGGAGTGGTGATAGAAACAGGTGGCAAATTCTTAAAAGATAATTGAAACAGTTTAATGATAGGATTATTTAAAGAGACGAGGGTAGGATTAAGGGAACCAACAAGACATAGTTCCAAAGTCTCCAAAGATGAGCAACAATTAGAATCCTTTAGCATCCCTAGAAACAGTGTTACTGAAACAGCAACAACTAACTGTGTGAGAGAAATCCCTCGATGGGAGCTATAGCTTTAAGGAGAGGAAGTCCTTTCCTGCCCAAATCAACCATGTCTTGGGTAGTTGTGAGGAAGTGAGGAGAGAGGAGAGCTTGTGTCTCCCAGCGATCTAGGAAGAGGAAGCAGCCAAGGGGTGCAGTTCATAGAGTTCAGCACAAAGCAGAGAATGCATCTAGGGGATCATGAGAATAATGAGCTTGATGGAGGAGCGGCAATTAAACACAGTAATGCTCTGGGCCTATTCTCATTACCGCTACTTTATATTCTACCTCTTGGCTGGGGTTTAGGAGGTCTAGGTCTAGAAGTACCAGCCAGCGCTTGCTTTTATTTGAGAGGAGAGAGCAAGAGAACTTAAACTTCCCGAGTGCACAGTGGTAGTACACACAGTCCTTGACACATAACAAGTGCTCAAGGCCAGCCATTTGTTATTACCACTTCTTCTTCTTCCTTTTCCCAATTCTCCCTTTCTGTTCCTTAGGTCCATAACCAAAGTGATGGTACTCAGTGCAAAGGAAGTTGATTTGCAATTTCCAATGCTTTACTGACAGAACTTACTTATAATGATATATGAGGTCAGTGAGTATTTATTTCTAATTTCCAGAAAAGGAAATTGAACCTTACTGATTTGAAAGCCAGTGTCCTTCTAATACTTCAAGATTCCTCTAGTGAATCAATGGTAATGACTCTTAAAGTACAAAAATAAATAAATAAATAAATAAATAAAGTCGTTAAAAAGATCATGGCTTTTAAAAAATTGTTATATTTATTTCAGATTTATCAAGGCACAGATTACCCAAGATATGAACCATAGAAAGTCTTGGGATTATTACTCACTGCACATGCTCCTCTCCCGGCCCCTTCTCTGTTTTTTCCTCTCTCTCCTCTCTGTCTCTCCCTCTGTCCCCTCTCTCTCACCCTTTGCCTCTTCCTCTCCCTGTTCCCATCTTCTCTCTCTCAGCTCTCTTTTCCTCCGTCTCACCAGTGTTTTCTTTATTCCTCCTCACTCCTCTGATCACCACTTTCCACTTTTCTTCTTTCCACTTGCCTTCACCTCTTTCCCATCCCTTTCCCCGTGTTTTCTTTTTTCTCCTCTTTCTTCTGCTCCTGCTTTCTCTACAGTGTGAAGAGATATAGTTTAGAGGTTATAATTGCAGGCTTTAAATGTAAACTGCCTGGATTCAAGTCTTTGTTCCGTCATTACTGGGGATGTGACTTTATGTAAATTATTCAATCTCTTTGAGTCTCAGTTTCCTACATATGTAAAATGGGATAATAAAAATACTTATTCATAGTGGTTATGGAAAAATTTAAAAATGAATGTAAAGAACTTACCTCCACAATTACTATTTTTCCCTGTTCCATTTTCCATCTTTCTCTTCCACCTTACATCTTTCTGACAAAGCTGTGGTACTCAGTGCCAAAATATTTGCTGACTTGTAAATTAATAAAAAGCTAGAGGATGATGAATTCTGCAACTTGAGTTCTGGGAGAAAAATGCAGTGAAGCAGCAGGCACTCTGGGAAGTGCGTTAAGGAATGTTTACCAATGAAAAATGTGTTGTTTGTGTATATTTTGAAAATGTTTATTTTTGTGGTGAGAGGGTTCTTGAAGGCGATGTCTCTGCTGCATTCAGTTGAGAGACAGCAGCAGCCTCCAGGAATAGCAGGTATTGCTGCAGAGACTTTCTTTCGGACCAGAGCTGGAAAGACCCACGGGTTGACAAAAGAGTTGCGTAATTGTTCAGTATTTAACTCTCCCTGGAATGGCTCAAAGAGGGAGCTATGTGTGAAGGAACTTGTGGGTAAATAACTCTGGCACAGAGCACCACACCATCTGCAGACATTGCAGAAATGAGCAAGGGAAGCCAACGAGCTGTGAGTGACAGAGATTAATCTTCAAAGTCACAAAGGCATGTAGTTCCGTTTGGAATTCAGGCAATGCTGGAGAGCGTCACGGCCCCGGAACAATTCTTTGAGGCAATGAAGACATTTATCAGCCGTAACTCTCAGGTGACTGCTGTGTCCTGGAATCCTTGAAGCTGGTGAATCAAAAAGAACCCAAAAGAAAGACACTTCCCTTTAAAATTAGGAGAGGCAGCAGAATGATTATGTTCAATTTTTTACTTAAAACAACTGTCCAAAGAATTCACCATGATGCCTTGGATGAAGGTGGCCTTCCACATCCAGGGATCTGAGATGAAAACAAAGAGTGTCACTTACCATACCCTGCAGGCTGTGCTTATAGTCTCCCCATTTGGGACAAGTAGCTAAATAATTGTTAGACTGCAAGGTCACACTTGAAAATTAAAATTATGCTTTTTGGAATACTCATTTGTTAATGAATACAATTGTTTTTATAAAATACATTTGTATTTATAAACTAGTTCTGTTAAAAACCATTTTCAAAAATAATTTTTTTCTAAAAATGAAAATAACACATATGCATTTACATTTAAGCAAAATAAAAATCTTCACTTTGATTATTACATGAATTATCTGAAACATTAAAAATAACATAAACAATAACAGTCTTGATACACTTCACATATGTTAATCAATTTCTTTGCTATATTTGTTTCTAATGCCATTTGTCTGATATTTTTTTCAACATGGTGTCATTAAAATTTTTTTTCATAAAATTGCCTGCAGTCTTACTCTAAGTAGTTTATGGCTAATGAAAATATCCACCATGTAGTGGAATTTTTTTTTGTTTTTTTAGTTTTCCAGGTACTTTAGCATCTGAAAAGAGCATACTTACTTAACTAAAAATATTATAGCGCATGGATGAGTAAATTAAATATGCTGATCGTTTCAAATTTAATTCCATTTTTAAAATAAAAATGTGTACTTAGCTCAAATATTTTTCACACATACTCTCTTTTTACCTCCATATCTTTCTTTGAAAAATATTTTAGTCAAAGTTTTTCAACTAAGTTGTATCTATGATTCCTTTGACTGTTTCTCTAAATTCAGATGCTGGAAAATGATAAGCATTCTTATTTTCACTCCTTTCTAGTCAGAATATAAGTTCACCTGATTAAAAATAGCAGTTCCATCAAAAAAGTATTACACCACAAGTTGAGATACTCTAAAGTGCATTTGTAGTATTCTAAATTTAAATATTAAACACAGCACTCCCTTGAGGGTTCAACCTTTTATTTGTTCTTTCCTCTTTTGGTGTTTTAATATGTTTAGTGATAAGTTTCACTAAATCATTACTTTCAAGAAAACCTGCACAAAGTAACTATTAGCTTTTGAAATGGATGCTGATGTTTCTTTAGTAGACTTGTGCCTTTTCAAATGATAATTAATATCATTATGGTCCCCAAGTTAGATGTCAAATGCCAGCAAACATTTTGTGTAAGTTACATATTTGTCAATTTTCTTAAAAAATAGAAATTCTGTACTGAAAATTTTATTAAACATGTGCTTCCCCTCCCCTTAGAATTTATTGCTCCTGAAAAGAGTTATAAAGCTTTCAAAAAGCTACCAAATAATAGCATAAATAAAAAGTTATTGATTTATAGCATATAACAAATGATAAAAACCACTGTACTAGGAAATATTCTCTATATGCTCTATGAAAGAACTCTCAGTTTTTATTCCCACATGTTTTATATATACCTAACCTACCATTTCCAAGCTTTCCTGACTTTGCAGCCTGGTTTGATGTTTCATGCATCTTGTAGGCTGTAGCACAGGCCACGCTACCACCTGCGTGCCAGCTCCATTTGATTGATAGGGATAGGCCTGTTGGACACTTCTGCCACCATTACCACCACAGACTGGAAGGATTTAGCTTCTTCCCAGACCCTAGTGTACAAAGTCTCTTCATTTCCTTTAAAAAGGTACTAGTTACATTGCCTCCAGAAAGGGTCAGGAGAAGGAAGAAAGGTGATCTTTGGTTGTTTTTCAAATATGACCACATGTTAAATTAAGAACTCCGTCTATGGCCTGTGCATTTTGCACTGAGACTAGATGAAACCATGGCAGAGGCTGGCAGTGAAGTGGAAGCCTAGCAAATCTGGTGTATTAGTCTGTTTTCATGCTGCTGATAAAGACATACCAGAGACTGGGCAATTTACAAAAGAAAGAGGTTTAATGGACTTACAGTTCCACGTGGCTGGGGAAACCTCATAATCATGGCAGAAGGCAAAAGTCATGTCTTACATGGATGGCAGCAGGCAAAGAAAGAGAGCTTGTGCAGGGAAACTCCAACTGATAGAACCATCAGATCTCGTGAGACTTACTCATTATCACGAGAACAGCACCGGAAAGACCTGTCCCTGTGATTCAATTACCTCCCACCGGGTCCCTCCCACAATACATGGGAATTCAAGATGAGATTTGGGTGGGGACACAGCCAAACTGTATCACCTGGCATGTTTTAATGCAACTATTAATAATAATATATTTGTAAAGATGAAAAATCTAAGACAAATGGTAAACCAGATGGAATGCCAGGATACTAGTCATACATAGAGACTGCTGGAGGCAAACTTGGGTATATGCTTCCCCTATTTGGTGGTGAAGAGCACAATCTTCAGACATCTTGGATCAAATTCTGGTAGTATCAATTAACAGATACATAACCTGATCCAAATATCTACCGTTAATCTTCTCATTTGCAAAATGAGGGAAAAAATGTCCACCTTACTGGGCTGTTGTAAGGAGAAAAACTTGTGGAAAGTGCCTACAGCAAAGACCAGGCACACAACACATGAGACAGGGCTGCTGTCATTATCACCGTGCTCCTCTTACCTATGACTTGGTGGCACAAAAGCCATAGTTTGTGACTCAGGCTGATTTTTCTCATGAAAAATAAAGCAGAACCAGAAAGAATCAGTTAGAAGAGAAAAGAGAAGAAAAGTGGGTGGTGTGTGGAGTAGCTTCCCTACAATGTTGGTAAGAGGTTTGAATTTGTGTCATTATCCCTTCAAAACAGGAGGAGAGGCAGGATTTACTGAGCACTTCCTCTAGGCCCAGCACTGGACAAACACTTACTCCTTTTTTATAAGAGGGTTATGGTGTTCTCACTGGTGTTTTTTCCATAACCATCACATGGAAAATTATCATTTTCATTTTTCAGATGAGAAAACCAAGGCTTCAAGCAGTTACAGAAGTGCTAATAAAAAATGCAGTCAGAAATAAAACTGATGTTCTTAAATTCATGACTTAACAAATCTGGCTGCATTGCTCCTCAAAAGTTCAAAATGTTCATGGTTTACTTACATCCGGAACATTTGATATATGACTGTTCAGCAACACTAGGCAGAATTTGTGAGAAAATATGGTAGTCCTTATTAACAACCACAAACTTAAAGAATTTATTAACAACCTTAAAAAGTTAGAAATCTTTAAGAGCCTGTCATGGATGGTTCATCTCTAAATTTAGCTAGACACTATCCTGGGCTAATGCAAATTCCATAACAACTTTAAAATAAAGCATAAAACTTGTTTATGCTGCAGTAACAAATAAACCCCAAATCTCAGTAGTTTAGGTAACAAAGGATTGTTTCTTAGTCATGCTACCCGTCCATTGCAAATCAGCAGAGGTGGATTCCTTCAAGTAGAGACTTGGTGAATCAGACTGACTGACAAGATAGTCATTGTCTCAAACATAGTCAGTTGCCAGCCAGAGGGAAAAGAGAACCCTTGAGGATCTCACATTGCATGACACAGCTCAGAGAAGACACACTCATAATCAGACAATTCAGTGGGTGGAACTAGCTGAATAACCCCACTCAACCATAAGGGGGTCAGGAACTATAAATCTGTCCTGCATATGGAAGGAGAGAAGTGAAAATATCATTCAAACAGCAATAATCATTGCTTACACTTAAAGTTACTACAAATGTAAATTATTAAGTATTACGCTCTCTTAATTTTCATAAAATGCCAATTTCAAGCTTCAGGTGGTTCTCTCTATACAATATATTCTATTATTAGGTAAACAAATACTTGTTCACCTATTTTAACAAAATTTTCACCTTATCTCCAAAGGAAGAACATTAAGTTTTAAGAGTCACTTCTGTCTTTTCTAAAAAGTTCTTTTTAAAATGACATCAACTGCTAGCTAAAGGGGATTCCTTAAGGAAATGTGTCATTTTCTTGTCTAGAAGTCAATGAATTCAAAGAAAAATAAGAGTAAGACTGAAAGGGTGTGTAATAAAAGACCCAGTTAATGCCTAAAAGATGCCAAATTGGAAAGTGTTACTATTCCTTGTGTCATCCATCACTGCAAATGGCTCAGCAGGCAAAAGACTATCTCAAGCTGGCAGTCTTGCCATAGAAATAGATTAATTCAATAAAGGTAGCAGAATTACGAAGCTCAACATGGCCAGTGACATTCCACTGACTAGTTCAGAACCAAAAAAAGGTAAGAGCTGAGTGAATGAAAAAAATGAAAATTCAATCAAGTCATAATCAAAGTTCAATAAATCTGGGAAATATTCTTGTATTGGATTTTTTGGTCCCTAAATATTAATCAGCTGTAAATTACTTTCCAGTTATCCATTCAGCTTTTAAAAATGGATTGACCTATTCATAGAAAATCTATATTTGATGGTAAGGATGGAATTTAACATCCTTGGCTTAGGTATACTTCATAGAGGTGAGCAGTCTTTCTTGGCTGCATTCTTAGCATATAATGAAGGAAATTGCAGTAGACATTTTAAGTGCATAAGGCTGGAGACACAGACATAGAGATTGGGAACAGACTCAGATTCCAGGACATTCAGTGCCACACAAAGAACATTCTTGATTATGTCATTGTTATATTCCTATTTGGTAATCATGAAGAAGCAGGATAATTCAGTTCAACAACTAGTTATTGAGCACCTACTAATATGCCTACAAGTGCTTTTTACACTTCAAAGAACTATATGAGATGAAAGGTATTATTGCTGTTGTTAATGGCACTGTCCTTGAAATTGCAGAGAAAATACAGGTCAACGAGAGCAGGCAATGAAAAGAAAAGTAGTGAGATAAATTGATGGATTGAAGTTATTGACAAAGGTTTATATTTTGCAGAGTAAATATAATCGAGAGCAAGCATTGGTTTAAAAAAAGACTTACTTTAATGTCATGTCAAAGCCCATTTTATATATTACAGAGCAGAGAAAATATTTAAACCTAGTTTTATGACTATGTAATTCTAACTTCTAAAACAGTGTAATTGTCCATCATATCAGCTGATTAATTAAGAAGGTTCTTTGTGTGTTGGTAATTAAGTGAGCATATTTTGGTATCATTTGACATAACTCATCACATGGACATGATTATATGTTGGTTAGCAACTTACAACTATCAGATGTTTTGAGAAACTGACAGTAACATCAGATGCTTTTGAATGAAATACCTTAGTGAAAAAGTAAAAGGCCACATGAAAAGGCACTTTATAAAATTTAAAATCCTCTAAATTGTTCTTATTAATGTAATCAATTATTTCATATTGAATGTAAAGGAATCCTGTAATAAGCTTACAGTGTTAGTTGAAAATATGTATAATTACAGCTAGTTGATGTAATTATATTAATATCTGGCAAAATATATTTTAAGGAAAAATATTACTGAGATAAAGATGCTGATTAAATAATGATAAAATATTCTATTTTCTAGGAAGATGTAATAATTCTAAACTTGTATGGACCCAATAGCCTCAAGCATATACAATGAAAATTAATAGGACTACAAGGAGAAAGTGACAATTTCACTATCAAAATGGGAGATCTAAACGTTTGTCTTTCACTGGTAGATCAAGCACATTAAAAACTTAGTAAGACTGTAGAAGATTTGAATGGAACCTGATAGACATTTATAGGACACTGTATCCAACAGTTGTAGAATACACATAATTTTCAAGGAAACATAAAAGATTCATAGAAATTTCTCATTTCATACAAATGGAATCACACAATATGTGGCCTTTTGGGACCACTTTCGTTACTTAGTATAATGTCTTCAAGCTTCATCCATATTATTGTATGTATCTGTCCTTCATTCTTTTTTATGTTCAAATAATATTTTATCATATAAATATACCACATTTTCTTTATTCTTCAGCTGATGGATATTTGGATTGTTTCTATTTTTTAGCTACTATGAATAATGCTTTTAGCAACATCCATATACAAGATTTTGTTTGGGCATATATTTATATCTACATATATCTAAGGGTGTGTGTGGGCATAAAGGAAATATATGTTTATATATACCCAATTGTCTTGGGTGTATATCTAGGAGTAGAATTGCTGAATCTTAAAGGTAATTTTGTGTTTAACTTTTTTAGAAACTGCTGAACTGTTTTCCAAAGCAGTTGCATCATTTTACATTCCCCTCGAATAATGTATGAGGGTCCCAGTTTCTTCACATCTTCAACAACACCTGTGGTTTGTTTTCCTGTCTTTTTTTATTATAGCCAGGCTTGTGAGTGTGAAGTAGTATCTCACTGTAGCTTCGCATTTCTCTAAGGACAATTGACATTCAACACCATTTCATGTGCTTATTGGTCCGTTTGCATATATTCGTATATATTTGTAGAAATGTCTGTTTAAATCTTTTGCCCATTTTGTAAATTGTGTTATTTGTGTTTTTGTTATTGAATTATAAGAATTCTTGATATATTTTGGATATGACAGCTGAACAAGATATATGATTTTCAAATAAGCTATCCTATTCTTTAGGTTTCTTTTTTACTGTATTCATTTGCAGCACAAAAGTTTTAATTTTAATGAAGTCCAATGTACCTATTTTTTTATTTTATTGCTTGTGCTTTTGGTGTCATGTTTAAGAACCATTGCCTAATCCAAAGTCATGAAGATTTTACACCTATGTTTTCTTCTAAGAGTTTTATAATCTCAGCCTTTATATTTAGATATTTTATTGATTTTGAGTTAATTTTTGTACATAATATGACATAGGGATCCAACTTCATTCTTTTGCATGTGAAACTTAAGTTGCCATAGCACTTTTTAAAAAACTCTTATGTATTTTTAAATTTTCTTTGTGACTTCTTTTTTGGCCCACTGGTTATTTAATATTGTGTGTTTAATTTCCACTATCTGTGAATTTCCTATTTCCTAAATTTTCTTGTGTTACTAATTTTTTTCCCATTATGGTCTAGGAACATACTTGTACAATTTTAGTCCTTTTAAATTTACTGAGACGTCTTTTATGGCCTAACCTACGTTCCATCCTGGGGAAGGTTCAATATGCACTTGAGATGGACGTGTATTCTGTTGTTTCATGGAGTGTTCTGCAGCTGCTGCAAGGTCCAGTTTGTTTATACTGTTGCTCAAGTCGTCTATTTCCTGTTGATCTTCTGTCTAGTTGTTCTATCCATTATTGAGATTAGAGTATTGAATTAATGTATTTCTCCCTTCAATTCTGTCAATTTTGCTTCATGTTTTCTTGGGCCTTTCTGTTAAGTGCATATAGGTTTTTAATTGTTTTATCTTCTTGGTGGATTGGCCCTTTCATCATTATAAAATATCCTTGTCTATAGTAATAATTTTTGTCTTGAAATCTATTTTGTCTTATATAAATATAGTTACTTCACTTCTTTTTTGATTACTGTTGGAATGGTATATCTTTTCCCATTATTTTACTTTCAACCTATTTGTGTCTTCGAATCTAAAGTGTTCATCTTGCATAAGAAATGCTTAAGGGGAAATTTATAGCTCTGAACACCTATACTAAAAGGAGGAAACATCTCAAATTAAATATCTAATCAAAAGTTAGTTCAAACATTTCTGAAGAACAATGTTTTCATATAAGGAAAGGGACTTGTTCTACCAGATTTAATTTTAGTTTAAAGCTATTGTAATTATAACAAGGTGTTATTGCTACAGGGATTTAGTCAGCGACAATTCAACTAAACAGGGACCTCAGAAACAGGCCCACAGCATACATGAAACTTAATTTATGTCAGTTCAGCAATTGTAGATCAGTGACGAAAGAATCAACTATTTAATAAATGGTGGTTGGATTATTGATTATACAAATGAAAAATTTTTAAAAACCAGTTCTGTATTACAAACTATAAACAACAATTCCAAGCAGATGAAAGATGTAAATGTAAAAGGCAGTATTTCAAAACTTCTAAGAATATTTGGAATAGTCATATGAATTTGAAGTAAAATTGCTTCTTAAGCAAATTACAAAGTCCAAAGGAAATTGTTGATAAGATGTAGGTACATTACAATTTAAAGCTTTCATTTGTAGAATAAAAACACCTTATAGACAATGAAGAGAAAGACTTATACTGAAATAAGTGATTTGCGATCCATGTCAATGACTAAAGATTCGTGTTCGAAAAGATGAACACCGCAATGAAACTAAGAACAAAAAACTTAAACATACATCTTATAGAGGAGGAAATATGAATTACCATAAACATAAGACAAGATGCTCAACCTTACTGTTAAACAGGGAAATGCTAAATAAAATCTCAATAGGATATCATTTCATGCCTACCGGTTTATTAAA
This sequence comes from Pongo abelii, assembly GCF_028885655.2. Classification (NCBI taxonomy): domain Eukaryota; kingdom Metazoa; phylum Chordata; class Mammalia; order Primates; family Hominidae; genus Pongo; species Pongo abelii. Next base: position 133,853,654 of record NC_071992.2, on the reverse strand, counting down.
AAATTAAAAGGTGATTAATATCAAGTGTAGTGAGGATATGGGTAATAGGAATAGTCATCTCTTGTGGGCAAGAGTATAAACTAGTAGAACTGGAAAGCAGTGTGTCATTATAGAGTAGAGATGTGGATGAAAATTCCCTACAGTCATACCTACGCTCTTAGATATATTCCCTTGAGGAATTCTAGCATGTGTACACCAGAAAATTCAAGATTGTCCAAGCAGCATTGTTCATAATAGCAGAAAACAGGAAACGATTCAAATTGTCTACCAACAGTTTAATAGATTCCTAAGTTGTGGTATGTTCATAGACTAGAATACTATACCATAGTTAAAAAGAATGAAATATAGCTATTGGCTTGGTGTAGTGGCTCAAGCCTGTTATCCCAGCACTTTGGGAGGCAGAGGTGGGAGGATTGCTTGAGCCCAGGAGTTCAAGATTAACCTGGGCAACATGGTGAAACCCAGTCTCTACAAAAATACAAAAATTAGCTAGGCATGGTGGTGTGTGCCTATAGTCCCAGCTACTTGGGAGGCTGAGGCAGGAGGATCACTTGAGCCTGGGAGGTGGAGGTTGCAGTGAGCTAAGTACAGTGGTGTACTCCAGCCTGGGTAACAGAATGAGGCTGCATCTCAAAAAAAAAAGAAAAGGAAAGAAAGAGAGAGAGAAAGAAGGAAAGAGAAAGAAAGAAAGAAAAGAAAAAGAGAGAAAGAAAGAAAGAAAGAAAGAAAGAAAGAAAGTTACAGCTATTTTCTTCAACATGGATGAATCTTACAATATGGAATGTGATAAGCCTATCACAAAAAATTACATATAGAATTTCACTTGCATAAATACAAAAGGCAAGTACCAAATGAAATATTATTTAAGAAACCACATAAAAGTGATAAACTATGAGAGAAAGAGAGATTGAGAGACAGAGGGAGAGGGAGATAGCAAAAGAGAAGGAGAGACACAGACAAGATTCAGGACTGTGGTTACCTCTAGGAAAAGAGAAAGGGTGACAAGTGGGGAGGGGTACACAGCGTGCTACGGGGTTGTAATGCTGAATGTCTCAAGTCTTTGGTGAGTACATGAGTATTTTATTAATGCCCGCTAAGATGTACATACAATAAACATGTTTTATTCACTCCTTAGCACACATATTTTACTGTAAAATCTGTTTAGCCACCTATGGGACTATATTGTACATTCTGCTTACGGAGTGTATAGCTGGAGGATCAAGATAAGCTGTGGTCATTCTGGATTTGAGCATCATGAAGAAAAATGAAGGTTTGCAATAAGCACAAAGGTGACTTTCATACCTTCCTTCTCACAAGGAAATGAGAAGGGGTTTTAAAGAGTTAGCTTTGAGAAAAGAAGGTCATGTCAAAGGAGATATCCAGTGAATGATTGCAATAAGATCAGAAACTGAATAGACTTTACCATTGCCAGGAGGGTGGGGAGTTCCGAGGCTAAAATCCTCTGATGGTCTAGGATCCCCTTTTATTCATTGCCATCATAAAAGAGCGTTTTTAAATAAACCCATTGGCTCTGGATCTATTGACACAAACAAAATGTTTCTTGAAATAAAACTTAAGGTATCATGGATTTTCAAGAGGATTTGGTTACAGGTACTATGTATAAAGCGGAGCTTGGTATTAGCACGTTGTATTCAGATCAGTGACCCCACTTTCCAAGTGTCTACAGACAAGTGACCTGGACACATTGCAGGTTTAGAGAATGACTTCAAAAGCAACCAAAACATTACAGACAGAAGCAAGAAATGTTTGCTGTGTGGCAGACAGTGCATGTACTTTCACATTCCAGGGAAATCAAGAAGGTGATGCTCAGAAAGTTAATGCCATAAGGAAAGATGACTTCCTGTAGTGACTTGCAGAATGAGAAGAATTGAAATAACATACGATATTACATAAAAAATTCAGAATAAATATATAAATGGGCCAGATATTCAAAGTGTCTTTGCTTTAGTTTCTGAGGACCATTTTCTACTCATGATTAAAAAAAAAGAGAGCGAGAGATCCTAAAAAAGAAAGATCTTTTGATAGGCCAAAAAGTTTAAGTTAGGCACAGCTTAAGAAATATTGATGAGTTACTGGACCTTCAAGGTATGAAAAATAAGGACTATAGTTGGGCCTTAGGGTAGAGCTGGAGATTCTCTATGAAAGGATTGCTAATCAAAAAAAGAGAATAGCTGAGGTGGAGACTAGTTTCCAATTACAGTGCCACAAATTAAACAAGAAATCTTCATATTTATTTAAAGCAATGCCTAGGGCAAGTCAGTCAATGCCATTGGAAGAAAAGCATGGGACAAATAATGCCAAATGACAGAAATAGGTATCATATTGAATTAACATTTCAATGTGGATTTCTCTAGGGTTCTGGGGGAAAGCATAGCATAACCATGTTACATGAGCATTCTTTTTTTTTTTTTTTTGAGACAGAGTTTCACTCATTGCCCAGGCTGGATTGCAATGGCATGATCTCAGCTCACTGCAACCTCCACCTTCTGGGTCCAAGCGATTCTCCTGTCTCAGTCTCTTGAGTAGCTGGGATTACAGGTGCCCGCCATCAGGCCCGGCTAATTGTTTTGTAGTTTTAGTAGAGATGCGGTTTCACCACGTTTGCCAGGCTGGTCTTGAACTCCTGTCCTCAAGTGATCTGCCCCCCTCGGCCTCCCAAAGTGCTGGGATTACAAGCATGAGCCAACGCGCCTGGCCTGTTTTTTTTTTTTTTTTTTTTTTTTAATGTACTCGGCACTATTTTAGGTAGTGTGGCAAAACAGATGAACAATAAAATATATTTCCTGCCCTCAAGGACTTTATATATAATGTAGGTAAGGACTTTATATATAACATAGGTAATATAAGATATCAGAGTGAAATAATGAGATAAAAATACAAAGAAAAATAATAAGAGTACTTGCTGCTCGGATGGAAGGCTCTCAGTAACCTCACTCTCTGGGTCCTGGTAGAAAATCAGGCAGCTGGAACATCTACTTGTCTGCACACGAACCCTCATTGATCCTCACTGACTCCTAGTTGTACCCCAATTGGAATGATTCTTGTTTACTATCTAGTCCTAACAGGGCTTTATTATTGGGCTTTCTACAAATTAAAAACAAGAATTTAAAGGAATGAAAAATTGCTTGGAGTGAGAGTATTGAAACTGATTTAAAAAAAAAAAAAGGCCACTAATAGTGAGAAAGGGAATAGAAAGCCTGTTACAGACACAACTCAGAAAGCAGAACAAGTTGGGGGCGCTGAGCAAGGGAGCAAGCGAGGTTTCCCCTCTCAGGCTCCCCTCTGACCATGATGTGGCCCTGTATGATGGCTGATAGCCATGTGCTGACTTTATCAATAACAACAGGTTAATAGCTTCAGTATATATTTAATTAGGCTGGAAACTGTGATACATTTGAGAAATCTTTCTACCGAAATTAGTTTAAATAAAACCTTTTGGCATGCAAAGGGAATAAGCCTCAGTTATCAGGACAAATCACAGCAGAGACACCTCATTTCCCAATCATCCTGGATAAATGAAGACTGACTGTCTATCACTGAGCCTGCTGTTGTGTGGTACAGACCATATTTTCTATATTATTATAAAATAATCATAAAATGTGATTTTTTGCAATATCACACCCTTTATGGTCGTTCCTAAGAAGCAAGTTAGTTAAATTTCAAGCACAGTAACAGAAAAAGGTTCTAGACCAAATGCCTTATTAAATAGATAAGTTCAAATGAAAGTAAATGCACATTTCATGCAGGTCTTCTGTTTTAATATTTGAATGTAGAATTTCCCAATGTTCTGGGATAGTGCACAGCACATGGAAAAGACCATAACAGAATATCATTGCCTACACATATTTGAATTATTTTTAAAAAACTGTGTGTGCGTATCTAGATTTTTAATCAAAACAGAACCATGATAGCAACACTGATTTTGGAAAAACTGGAAAAATGGAGGGAACAGGAACTCAGGCTTAAGCCACAGCACACTTTTCTTTTATTGATTCTCCATTTGTTTTGTAGGATTTCAACAGTGAAGGAGACCTGAGAAGCCTCAATTTCTCAAATTGAAGTTGAAAAAAGCAAATCATCTCTCACACCCACCCTGATTGGTAATAATTAACTTGGGAATACTTCAGTTACTCTTTCATTAAGCAGTTCTCCTAGATATCGAACTTATGTTAGTTTATTTATTGGATTCATCCTAAGCATTCAAGGTACTTTTGAAGGATATGAGGCAAACTATTAGCATCATTTAACATTTATTGAATTATAGCATCCACATAACTTAGAACAGACACAAGACTTAATGAGAAAAGCAAGACATTATTCCTGTTTTATAGAGGGTAACCAAGGCAAACAGGTAGAAAGAAGACTTGCCCAAAGTCAGACAGAAAATGTTGAGAGGAGATTAGGACCCACTTAGGTTATTTTTGGTAGATTGCTCTTTTCACTTATACATAGCTGAGTTTGCCAGAAAAATAAATCTCAGGAATAGAGAAAATGTACTGAATATGAACAGTTAATTAAGATGCTTAAGCGTAAACACATGGAGGGGTGGTAGGTAAGCACTTGTGTTGACTCAGCCATCATTCTGTTTGTGTGTGCCAATCAGTCTCTGCCAGTTGGTATCAGTCATTATCCAATGAGAGAAATGAGAGCTAGGAAAAGGAGAGTGAGCCCCGATTATCTTTTAAAAGTATATAAATTGATGGCCATGGTAGGATTTTTCTCAATGTGGAAACTTGAAGTTCTGTGCCTAAGTTTTATTTCAAGAAACATTTTGTTTGTGTCAATAGATCCAGAGCCAACGGATTTATTTAAAACCCTCTTTTATGATGGTGATGAATAAAAGAGGATCCTAGACCATCAGAAGATTTTAGCCTTGGAGCTCCCCACCCTCTTAACACACACAGACAGAGCTGGCTCCGAACTCTGCTGCTTCCATGGTCGTGGCTACCTACTACTCTGTTCCTATTTGATCTTCACTGTGATTTTTGTCCATATGTCAGACTGAAGCAGACTGCTTAGGGCCTTGGGTTGAGGTAGGAGACATCTTTCTCCAGCCTAGGCATTTCAACTGAAGAGGAAAAAAAAGTAGGAATAGGAAATGATGAATACTAGAGGTCAATTGATCTATTAAAAACAAAAATGATTATTTTTGACTCCTGAGTTGAAAATGTATTTGAGGGTTCTTCAACACAAGGAGCAAAAGAACAAAGAGAAAGGGGAAATCTTTGTTGTTTTATTGATCTGCCTTAATTGTATTCTTTCATCTTAGAAATAAGACGAGCTTGCATAGAAGCCGCTGTCTGTGGTTCAGTTTCTGAACTAGAAAACAAATCTTTTCAAAAATCAAAATCTGAACATTTCAGATTAAAACATGATAGGGGCCAATACTGCTTTTTTGGTGAAAGCTTTGAATGGGGTGATCCAGTGAAAGGACCCAATGACAAATTTAAAACAAGGAGAATAACAGTTCCTGTGCCCTGGCACAGGATGGGTAGTGAGCACATCAATAATGATTATACGAATTCCAAGTAGGATTAGTTTCATAAGAGATTGGCACATATTTACTTTGGGTTCATGATGGAAGGTGAAAATCATAATAAATATTTGGGGAATCAAGAAGACTTCATGGAAGAGAAGGCTTTTTAGAAGCATGTAAAGAATGTTGAAGAAGGAAATAGACCTAGGCAGTCCAAATATAGAGGTAGTATGGGTAAGTATATTTTTGGAGAAAGTTGTCTATTTGGCTGTAGGATACACAAGAACGAGAGAAAGACAAGATAATAAGAGCTTTATTGTGGGAGGTCTACAGCATTTGTACTTGAATTGGCAGTCAACAGTGGAGCCATTAAAGGTTTTTAGAAATGAATGTAATAGATTAGAAATTTAAGAAAATTAGAGTACAGACTCAAGAAAGACTGGAATGGAAGTAACATGAGCAATCAGGAGAATTTTGTAGTAGAATTAAGTGAAAAATTGTGAGACTCTAAGTGAATAAAGGGAAAACCCAGATGTCACTAGTTGCATTTTCAGGGAGCTAACAAATCTAGTGATTGCATAAGCCATAGGTCCCTTAGAAAATTTAATGAAAAATCTCTCTCTGGAAATCCCCCAGAAAAATAACACATTTACACATACTCAAAATGTTGCTTATAATTTCAGGGAGCTTATAGAACCTTGGGAACCAGGAACCCTTTAGGACCCTGTGAACTACAAGGTAAGCACATGTGATTCTGACTGATTTGATTGACAGTTAAAAAATAAATCAGTTATAAAACAAAAATTCTTTACTATTTTGACATAAATGTAGGCCCGCATTTTTTTTCCCTGAATGCTGCCTTAGAAAGAAACTTCTGGAATTAAGAACCAGAAACAGAAGTGTATGGTGGTCACGTGGCAACCTGGGCAGCTTCTGGGGCATTTCACTTTTTTGTTTTTATAACCTAATACAGTTTATGGCCAAAAAAAATTTTTAAATGCTATGTACCCTGTTATCCTCTAGAAGATTAATATTCCATATCCTCATATTAAATGTTTTTCAGTAAAGAACACTGGTTTAACTCTTTTTACTCTAGGACTTCCAACCACTAATCCAGTGGTCTTCAGAGCCTGTCCCTGCAGTCTTCATCCAGAAATAACTGCCGTTCTCACAATCCATATTTTAAAAATGAGACTTAGGCTCCAGGAACATAAAGTTTCCTTACATCTGCCTTTACCTCTCCCAGCCCTCCTTACTCTGAACCAGGAGGTACCTATTCTGGTCTTTACTAACTAGCTGTGTGGTCATGAAAAAATTATGTGTCTCAGAATTCATATCTGGAGAATGAAGTTCTACATTGTGAAGTTCTATGCTCTACTCAGTGGTTCTCAAATTTGAGCATTCATCAGAATCATCCTGAGGGCTTCTTGTAACAGTTTGTTGGGTCTCATATTAAAGTTTCTTATTTCAAAAATCTGAGTGGGGCCTGAGAACTTACATTGCTGTTGAGTTCCCAGGTGATGCAGTGCTGATGGTCCATGGACCAAACTTAAAGAACTGCTGCTCTAGCAGTTTTGGAATCCTGTGAACTCTTTGTAAAATTTTTATTATTTTTATGTTTTTTCTTTCCAGCTTTTATTTTAGTTCAAGGAGTACGTGAGCAGGTTTGTTTCAAGGATAAATTGCGTGTCTTGGGGTTTTGGCGTACAGATAATTTTGTCATCCAGGTAATAAGCATAGTACTCGATAGGGAGTTTTTAAATCCTCACCCTCATCCTACCCTCCACCCTCAAGTAGGCCCAGTGTCTGTTGTTCCCTCCCTTGTGTACATGTGTACTCAATGTTTAGCTCCCATGTGTAAGTCAGTCAGAGCATGCAATACTTGGTTTTCTGTTACTGCATTAATTCACTTAGGATAATGACCTCCAGCACCATCCATGTTGCTGAAGAGGATATGATTACATTCTTTTTTTTTTTTCTTTTTTTGTGGCTGCATTCCATGGTTTATATGTACCAGATTTTCTTTATTCAGTCCACCATTGATGGGCATCTAGGTTGATTCCTTGTCTTTGCTACTGTGAACAGGGCTGTGATGAACATACATATGCATGAGTCTTTATGGTAGAAAGATTTATATTCCTTTGGATATATACCCAATAATGGGATTGCTGGGTTGAATGGTAGCTCTATTTTACTGTGAACTCTTATACTCTTTCCCAATTAAGTCCTTTCCTCTCTGAAGCTGGAGATTCACTTCCTAGCTGCTCCTGTTTTGTGTCTGATGCTCAAGTTCTTGATTCATTATTCTGAGCAATGGTTGCTATTAGTATTTTCTGAGGAAGATTACTGCATCCATCATAAACAATTTTTAAAATTTCAAATATGTACAGTCCATGCTGCTGCCATAGTATAAATACCAACTTTCTAGGATACTAAGTATTGGATGAGCCCGGCCAATGTGCAAATAGACTTGGTGGCACAAAGGACCTATTTACATGCCATTTTTGTTGGGGCAACACTGCCCTTTAGAATGTGACTGTTAGCACCGGTGCTGCTAGAAAGGATTCCCTCTGCTCAAAATGCATGTGAACAACTTCTGCAGAGTTAATGCTAGGACAGAATTGTGACATTGATAAAGTTTGACTTTGGGGTCCCTTCACTTTGTATATAATCATTTAATAAATATTTACTCATCGTTGGCATATAAGGTATTAAGCTAGATACTTCAGGGGATACAAAGATAAATCAGATCAAATCCTTGCCTGCAATGGAATTTACAATTCAGTACAAGACATAAGATGTGTACATCCATGGAGACAGTGTGTGGGGCTCCTGCAATATCAGCTGTGCTCAAATGACAGTAAATCTAATTACTACTTATGAGAACTCAGACAGTTTATGTAATCCCTTTCAGTCTCAGTTTCATAATGGCTGATAGGTAAAATAATAACCCATAGAATCAACTATGGCTGCATTGTGAAAACTCATATAAACCCATATTATTTAAGAAAACATATTCTGGGCTTTCCATAGTGCTCGGAATATAGTATATGTTCAATAAACACAGCAGTTTTAAAACTATCATTGTCAAAGTGGAGAGTGATACATGTAATAGATAATTGTTGAGTGCTTACTATGTGTTGGATATTGGACTAAATGCTTTTCATTTATTACCTAGTTTAATCCTTACAACAAGCCTAATAAAATTGATCATATAATTTTCTCAATTTTGTAGATAAGAAAGCAGAGCTCAGGGACCTTAAGTAATTCGCTCAAGATAATGCAGCTTGCAAATACCGGGAGCTGGTATTCAAACAAATTCTGGTTCCTGGGTTTGTATCCTTACCATTGTGTATACTGTTTCCTAATAAATACTCTAAGAAGACTAAACAAAGCATTTGGGGGAGGTCATAGGTGTGAGCAAAAACTTCTAAGGGGAGCTTCTAAGAAGATGAAGGCTTAAAATTTGAGCTGGGATTTGAAGAACGAGGAATTTGGGCTCTGTACATTCTCATCTTCCTTTTTCCTGTTTAATACATTTATTTATTTAATAAATATTGACCAGCACTTATTTTGTGCCAGGCATTATAGTAGGTGCTGGCAGCATGACACAAGGTCCCTGATTCAAAGTTCATCCCTTCATGGAACATATGATCCAGAGATGGAGATGACAATTTAACAGGCACTTAATGAGTAATTACAGAGGAGAAATTTAGGATGCTATTCAATTCAGGAACTATGAGCTGAGAGCTTACTCTATCCCAGATTGTGCTACATTCCACAGGGATGGACCTTACCTGGAAAATATTGTTTGTTCTTCCTCATCTGTCTTGTTGCAGTTAAAATTTCTGTGATGCTAAATCTGTTCATGCAAAATCATTTATGACCCCTTATTTTTCACATTTGATCTTAGCCAAAAGGGTGAGAAGCAATACCTCTTATGTTTTAAGTAAATGAATGTGATAGGACAACGGCTTTTTTAAGTTATTGACCAATTTTTTTCTCCAAAATTTATATTTTATCCCTCTCTTCCACCCTCTACTTCCAGTCATGCAGCTAAAGTTTTGTACATTCATTACCTAAGGAAATGGCTATTATAGGGCAGAAAACTGGGGGAGAAATCAACCATTTTGGCTGTGGTTTTTAAAAGCCTATCCCCTCAAAGAAAGGGTGAAGACTCTGGGCATAACCCCAATTATAGAAAAAACTTATGAGAAATTAGGGACCTAATTTCTATATTCGGTAGGAAAAGGATTCCTGGACTGGGAATGCCTCCAGTAATGTCAGGAAACATAAAATGACTGAGATTAATTTTTTGCCACCTTAGCTGTAAATGAAGAATTAAAAATAAAAATTAGATTCAATGATAGAAAAATAAAGAGAATTAATACGTCTTGCCAGATTGTATTTGTGAATGAATATTGGAATCCATTGTATTGATTCATGCTAAGGTTCACACTCTTTTCCAGATAAGTTTGAATCTCAACAGTGACTTTTAATATTATGTTAACTCATTCCACAAATATTTATTGAACATCCATGATGTGCTAGGTAAATGGCAGAGGGTAGTATCACAGTGTCAAGCAAGAATAAACACAGTTCTTGCTTACTAAACTTTATTTTCAAGGCAGAAAGTCAATAATCAAATAATTACACAAATGCTTGTGAAATTACAAGTGTGAAAACTGTCACCAAGGAAAGATACATGAATTTATATGGCAAGGGGATCATCTGGGGTATCTGAGAAGTCTCCCTAAGAAGTGGCGTTTAAACTGAGACCTGAAAATGAACAGGAGCTAAGTACGTAAAACAGAAGGGAAAGAACAAGTATTCTAGGCTAACAGAATCAGGATTTTAGCCCTTCATGTGGTGGCAGAGCTACTAGATAAAAATTTAGGTTGGAGGGAGTGTGGAGAGAGACTTTTGCTCACAGCATGAGGGCAGCTCTTGCCATAAAAGGTGTTCCTGAGCATGAAGGCGTGTTCTGCACATGGATGTGGCTTTTGCACATCTTTTGTTATCTTTGTGCCTATCTCCCTGAGGCCTCAAAGGCTGAACTCTTCACCTTTCCCAACTCTACTCCTGCTTCTGCATGTCCCATCTCAACAAATGATAGCTTCGTCTTTGCATTCTGTGCAAGCTAAAACCCTCCACATCATCCTTTCTGCTTCCTTCTTCCTCATCCGATCTATGTCCAATCCATCTCCAAACTGTGTCAATTCTGTCTCATTAATATCTCTCACATCTAAGTCACTTCCCTCCATTCCCAATGCCACTCCCTTAGCTCAGGGTCCACACTACCCAAGCTGACTTTATACATATACATATGGAGCTGCTTTAAATTGTTTTAAGAAGCTGCACCTTTCTCCCTCTCGAGGTTTTTATGCATATTTTCCCCTCTGTTCAAAATTGTCTTTCTCTCTATCCTCAACTAGGGAATTCCTGTTCTTCATGCTGGATGTCTTTTCTATAAAAACTCTCCCTGACCACCAGCCATAACCGCCATGGATATAAGGTTGGCTTTTCCTCCTTCATGTTCACTCTAAATACTTCATGCTTATCCCTACCAATTATGCATCTGTTTAGACCTGAGCTGTGTAACATGGTGACCACTAACCACTGTGGTGGCTACGGAGCACTTGAAATGTGACTGAGATGAATTGCACGGTGCTGTACATGTAAAACAAACATCAGATTTCAAAAACCTCGTATGTTGCCTAGTAATTCTGAAGTACTTGTTTATGTGTTGTCATGATAATATTTGGGATATACCCAGTCAAATAAAACATGTTATTAAAATTAACCCCACTCATTGCTTTTTACTTTTCAAAGTGTGTCTAACTGAAAGTTTAAAAGTATATCTTTGGCTCACATTTATGCCTTGCATTGTATTCTTATTAGATGGTACTGCTCTAGACCCTAGGCAGTTACAGCAGGGGTTGGAAAACTATGATGGATGGGCCACATCTACTCTTGCCACCTGCTTTTTGAAATAAAGTTTTATTGGAACACAACCAGGCACATTTGTTTATATTTCTATGGCTGCTTTCCCATTACAATGGACAGTTGCATAACTGTGATAGAAACAATATGGTCCACAAGCCTAAAAGATTTACTACTTGGCTCTTTGCAGAAAAGTTAGTTGACCTCTTTTCTAGAGGGTTGATATTGTATTTTGTTTTTCATTGTGTCTCCAAATCATGGCACACAACCTGACACCTAATAAGCACACAATAAATATTTGCAATATTGGCTGACTGAATAAATTTCTAATTGATATATGATTATTGAGTAAATATAAATTGAGAAGGATATTGCCAGGATCATCACTAAAATTAGTTTATGACCCACAGCTATGGTGACCATGGGATCAAAAAGCACACCAGCATGGTACATGTATACATATGTAACTAACCTGCACATTGTGCACATGTACCCTAAAACTTAAAGTATAATAATAATAAAATAAAATAAAATTGAAGTACAACCTGTCAAGTAGGTGTATACTTGGATAATCTTTCTACGCAACATTTAAAATGGAGACCATCCAAGCCAGAATGGGTGGTTCTCATTCTCATCACCATGGAATATCTTGATTTGGGAATAAAGAAAGATATTTTAATTATGCCTGAAATAGGATAGAGTGTTGTATGAATTAGGAAACTTATCTTGTAGGTTGGATATTTGGAGTAAGGGTTTATGTCATAACAACCTCCACCGTCCCTCATGGTACTAAATCCCATGGAAGTCTGGATCTGGTTGGTGTACATGAGAATGAATTCTTATATGTTAAAAATGGGGCTGAGAATGAGTGTTGGAATAGAATTAAGCACATCTTCACACTTCGATCCAAATATACTCCTGTCATTTTCTCTCTGCTCACAAATCTGCAGCTGTTAGAAGACATGAAATAATTTTCTTTTGCTTTTCTCTGTCAAATTGTTGATGAACATGATTTCACATAATTGAAACAGCCAGAGTTACCACAGATGAGAATTGAATTTCAGGTCTTGGTTATGCAACATTATCTTCTCTCATAAGAAGCAGTCATTTAAAAAAATATATAACATTTCTCAGTGTTGCATTGGATCTTTTCTTTTTTTAGTAATTAAAGTTGTAGAAGCAGCTAGATGTCCTTATTTCAGCAGGTAGATTCCACAGGGCTTTTCTGAAGAAACCATGCGAGGCAGAGCGTTTTCCTTTATTGAAGTCAATCTGGGAAGCAAACACGAGAAGGAAAAAAGCAATATTCATAGGTGATCAATATAGAAAGAGAACAATTAAGTATCTGGTGATTTTTGCTTTAGGCTGGTTCAAAGAAATGAAGGATTATAAAGTTGATAAGATCACAGAGTGAGTGATCACCCACCCATCCACCGTCTATCCATTTCCCAACAGTTACTTATTAAATTTGTTAAATTACATTTATTAAATTACTATTTGTCCAGCTCTGTGGTAGATGTTGTGAAAGACACAAGGGAAACAAAAGATAATCTTTACTCTTGAAGATTCACAAAACGTTAAAACTGGAGGTAGTTTAAAAAATGATGTTATTGTAATTCTGTGTTCTCTTTTCAAGACAAAGACACAGTTGTTAGGTACTTTGCTTAAGGTAATATTTAAAAATTTATGTGGTGGGCCACAGGGCTCTAATTCCTAGTCCAATAAGTTTTCTACTATATTTATTGGGTAAGTCGGATATGTTTGTCTGCCTAAAAAGTTAGAAAATAAGTAATCCCAAGTTATTATGTAAGCAAGTGTGGGATCATCCAGTATGCCTGATCTGTGGGACATCCAAGAATATTCGCCATTGAGCAAGAGAATTCAAGGAAGGTTTAAGGGCAGAGGTGAGCCTGGAGCTGTACTTTAAGGAAATACAGAGCCTGAGGTCATAAATGCTGGAAAGAAAACATTTTAGTTGTGGCAAACAAAATAAATAAATGCAGGGCAACAGAACTAAGCAGACATTAGAGATACAGAAAAAGAGATACAATCAGGTTAAAAAAAGATCAACAAAAGTAGTGAAGATGGCCCCGAGTTGCACAGAGAGCCTCCGTGGAAGAGGTGGAGGAACTAGGTTGGGTCAGTGAGGTGAGAGCAGTTGATGTAAGAAAGCTGAATGCCTGCTGGAAAATTTTTTCTATGAGTAGGAGACTAAGTGTAAGCCAAGCTTTTGGAAGATTTATACATTGCACTCCCACTCTAGAGAAAGACAAAACATGCTTCAAGGACCCAGAAAGAAACCCAAAAGGAAAGAAAATCATTCTGGCAAATTAAATAGGGCAGTAAGTCTATCAGATTTCCTTTTCCATCTCTATACTGCACACCACTTCATGGTGTTTGACCAAAATTTACAAGTTTGGTGGGAAAATCTAAGTGGGAATATTTGGAGAAAACCCACAGAGAACTAATAATGTTAAGGATATACATACACTTACTTTCAGAGATAGCCAATTTCGATTCCACTGGGGTTTGGCTTTTTTTAAGGTTTGATATATAGCTTAAATTATTGCTTATATAGGATGAAGTACATGCTTAAATGCTATGTTGTCATTGTAATATCTAAAATCACTCAGCACACCATCACTGACAGTAAATGTTTTATATCTTATTGAAAAATAATAATATCCTTATAAAATATCAAAATCATAATCCTTTTAGGCTCTTCCCCAAATCCTCCCTTGAGAGGCTTAAAAAATAATCATCCTTAATGCTTCATCATACAAACTTGCCAGTGAAATTTCAGTGAATAGTTGTTTTGAGTTTGAATTTTAACTTCCTTGAATTTGGGGTATGAAATTCTGTTCTCCACATCACCATTGCTGTGCATGTGGAATTAGTGTGAAAAAAGAATCTATAGACATCTACTTTCATTTATTTTGGTTTTTCTTATAATGTAAGTAGGAAACTTACATCTACATAAACAGTGCCAAATTACAGCTGTTTCTCTAACTCCATTTTTCTGCAAAAGATTACTGGTTTCTGCGACCAGGCTCTTTCAACTGCACAACAGTTGCTGCCTTTATTTGCATAATTAACTTGCCTGTTGGTGGAGGGAGATGATGTGAGCAGAGGCGAGCACAGGCACTCACTGTTTGTTGCAACTGACATAGTGAAGCTGCAAGGTGTAAGCAGGGTTGTGATTCATCCCCTATCTCCTGCAGCTTGGCTTGAGTAACTGACTGCCGTAACACCTCTTTAAGCATTCTTCCTTGTTCTTTTTCAAGTACCTGATAGTCTATTGAGAAAAAGAGATGCAAACAACGTGTACAATGGAAGAAATCCTACAAAGTAGACGATAGTCATGCAGGATTTGCCCCTTTTCCCAAGTTGATAGAGAAGGTTGACTACTCATTGTAGTTTGTGTTGTGCACTCTTCTGAGAATAAACAAACATCTTTTGGTTGGCCTGTGGTTGTGGGGTTACTATCATTCTTGTCATCTTCAAATATAGGTAAGACATTCTGGACAGATGATGTTATGGCTAACAAGAGAGACAATTTTTACATGCTCATAAGCAACGTGGCCAACAGTGTGGGAACGTGGGCATTCACTTTTTTGGTAGTAGGGTGTATTAGAGGACATCAGTAGACTCTCTGAAAACAACTTGGAAATATGCTCTGTGAAGGCTTTGTACATCTTATTCATTACTATCCCTAATGTCTAGAATGAAACCTGAATAAATGAATAAATGTCAAAATCTTTAAAATTTTGCATATGCTTTGATGCACAAATCCTAAGAACTGGAAGTCATCATGAATCTACTATTAAAATTTAGCTGTAGGAATACACATTATGTTATTATTTATAACACTAAATGCTTGAAATGTCTCATTTAGTTTTATCAATGTGGGATTGGGTAAAAATTATATAACATCTCTATTACGGATTATTAGGCAGCCATGAATGCTGATGTTGCATAAAAATATATAAAGGATACAGAAAGATACATGTGACTATTTTTATGAGTAGGCTGTAAAACAGTGCACAGAGTATTAATCTACTGTTATAAAATGATAAAATAAAAAAATTTTCAAAGGTTGTCAAAGAAGGAACTTTACCAGAGACTCAGGCACAGTCTCAAAGAACAAAAACTCTGAAATTTTAGTGACTTAAAACAACAATACATGTGCTATATGGCTATTGTGAATCAGCAGGGAAGCTTTGCTCATCAGTCACTCAGGATGCCAGGCTGAAGATAGCACTGAAACAAATGGTGTTCACAATGTCATATAGAAAGGAGCCCTGGAAGGTTTCACACTGGGAATTCATGGCTCTAACCTGGAAGAAAAATATTGCTTCTGCTCAAACTCATTGCTCAGATCCAGACACATGTCCCATCCATGCAAAAGAGAGAAAGACATTATAATCCTCTATGTAATTGAGTATGAGAGAATTAGAAATATTTTGTGAGCAGTACTAAGGACACCACTTACGGTCATCAGTATTCAGCTCACTCAGTGTGTCCCTATGGAAACAACCCCAAAGTCTTATCCCGTCTTACAGAATAAACTTATCCAGTTTTATGGCATAACACTCTCATGTCTATAGTTTCTGGGTGGTAACCAAGTGGTCTCTTTATCAGGTCTGGATGTAGCTCCTTTTGGTTATAAATCAACTGAAAAAAAAACAAAAACAAAAAAGATTATCTCTTTCCCCTGACACTTAGTACAAAATAGCAGAATGGGGCAAGGTGTCTATAATATTGCCAAGGCTGGTTCGTGTAAATTCTGATATTTTACTGCCAGTCCCCATTCCCTGGGATGAGGAAAGCTCTTAATTATGTTCTGATTTGACGCCTGGGGAGGGGTTCTCCAGTCCATGGCCCTTAATTTTGTTCTTTGGAGGTTCTTCCTTTTCTATTGTTGCCTTGGCTACATCTGCAGAGTGCATTATAGAATGTACACTGCCTCAAGGATGAGAAGCTTTCTTAGTCTGATACTTGCTCATAGAAGTTCACGTACTTAACCATGTTAATGTTTTTGTCTTTACACAAAAGTTTTAGAAGGTTCATTATTTCTTTGGCTGTACAAGTTTCTCAAAAAAGTAATCAGCTTCTTTTCATAGTTGATTATGGTCAACTTCTTGTGCCAATAGCTCCATACACAGCTTTTTTGATACATGCTTCTCCGTGTTTTCTCTGAACTGTAGATATCTTAAGCCAGCTAAGCTTCAGTAGAAGAGCCACAGCTTCAGTCTTTTAAAAAAAATTGGGTCATTCTGTCCATGTGAAAGACTAACTGGGTTGTTATGTTAACCCATTCAGAAGTTTAAAAACTTGTGTGGAAACCATACCCTTGATTTATTCCTTGATGCAAGACTGTGTTCTTATCAGTCTGTCTCTAATTAGTGATAAGAAACAATTGCCTCGTCCAGTTCTCCAAGTCTTCAAATTTTCTTGACCATCTCTGTTATCTTTCATACTTGCTTGCTTGTTAATTCTGTTTTTAGCTCATTGTTTTATTGTAGTATTTTGTCAAATGAAGCCAACAGTGATTGACACTTGCTAGAAGTTCTATTTTTCAATCATTTCACCTACAGCTACAAGTTCACAAAGGACATTACCTTCCTTTTAAGTTTTCACAGGTGACAATTTTACAAAATAGCTCATTTGTGCATAACATGGATTGCTGTCGTTCCAGCTGCAACTGAAGATTCGTTGCTGTCTGCCACCTGATCACTAAGCCAATGCCACAGACTCTGTTTTTAATATTGATTTATTACTCCAATTCTTTTTTTAAAAAGATACTTTAAAAAAATTGACCAGAATAAGAGAAATCTAGTTTTCAGTTTTGTAGACCCCTGAAACTTGATTGTTATTAAATGATTTTGTCCCAGACAACTGGAATACACATTCAAACTTCTAAAAGATTACAGAAAAAAGTGCTGATTTGTTTATTTAAAATTGAAAATCCACCTAAATGACTAGAATATCTGTATTTTCTAACTAGAACATATTCCGTGGGTCAATGGATTCCAGAAACCAGTATTTTAATCTGAATGTTTCTTCTTTTTGTTTTCTTTTTATTTTTGGAGATAGAGTCTTGTTCTGTAACCTAGGCTGGAGTGCAGTGGTACAATAATGGCTTACTGAGACTGAAACTCCTGGGTTGAAGCAACCCTTCAGACTCAGCCTCCCAAGTAGCTAGGACTACAGGCACGCACCACCATACCTAGCTAATTTTCTAATTTTTGTAAAGATGGGGTCTCACTAAGTTGCCCAGGCTGGTCTTAAATTCCTGGCCTGAAGCAATCCTCTTACCTTGGCCTCCCAAAGTGCTGGGATTTCAGATGTGAGTCACTGAACCCAGCCTGACTCCTTCTTGATGACTTTTAATGAATTCCTTGATCATGAGTGGATACTATTGTGGGATAATTCACTTAATCTTTGTAGAATCTTGATCTCCCCTTCGGTACCATAGAGCTCAGCTTTCATTGACCAGGAGACTTTTTTTTTTTTTTTTTTTTTGAGCAAAATAGAGTTTTGCTCTGACGCCCAGGCTGGAGGGCAGTGGCAGGATCTCGGCTCACTGCAACCTCTGCCTCCCGGGTTTAAGCGATTCTCCTGCCTCAGCCTCCTGAGAAGCTGGGACTACAGGTGCATGCCACGACACCCAGCTAATTTTTTGTATTTTTAGTAGAGATGAGGTTTCACTGTGTTAGCCAGGATAGTCTTGAACTCCTGACCTCGTGATCTGCCCACCTCAGCCTCCCAAAGTGCAAGACTTTCTTTTGGATAGGGTTGTCTTTCCGCATCTCATTTTCCAGGGGGCAGAGAAAGATGACAAATGATGAACATGAAGAAATGCTTTTTGGGCCGGGTGCAGTGGTTTATACCTGTAATCCCAGCACTTGGGAAAGCTGAGGCCGGTGGATTACTTGAGGCCAGGAGTTTGAGGCCAGCGTAGGCAACATGGCGGAACCCAGTCTCTAGTAAAAATACAAAAATTAGCTGGGCATGATGGCACATGCCTGTTCAGCTACTAGGAAAGCTGAGGCATGGGAATCATTTGAACCTGAGAGGTGGAGGTTGCAGTGAGCTGAGACTGCGCCACTGCATTCCATCCTGGATGACAGAGCAAGACTGTCTCAACTAAAAATAAAAAACAACAACAGTTTTCATATAATGTGTTTTTACAATAATAAAACTGGCTAATGGTATATAGTGAAAATTGGAGGAGAGAACGGAAGAAAATGTTTTTGTTGGAATGGCCAGTAAAGCCATTCTAAGGTGGGGACATTTGAGCTGAGACTCACAGGAGGGGAAGAGACAATCATAGAAGATCTGAGGAAACAGCAGTCTATGCAGAAGGAACAGCAGGTAAAAAAGGCCAGAGACGTGAAGGAGCTCAGTGTATTGGAAAGATAGAAAGAAGGCAAGGGAGTTGGGAGAATGGTAAGGCGAGAAGTATGTGGTCATGTCTGAGAGGCTGGCAAGGAATACATTGTGTACAGTTTTGCTGGTCATGTTGGGAAGTTTCTGTTTTACTCGAAACCCAGTGGAACTATTGAAAGCTTTTAAGCAATGGATCAATTTGATCTGTTTTATTCTTTGAAAAGATCACTCTGGCTGGCTACTGCATGGAGAATGAATTCTGGCAGGGGAAGAGTGGAAGCAGCCCATTGCAGCCCAGCTGTGAGATATTAGTCACTTCGATTGGGGTTGTAGCAATAGAGATGTGATAAGTGGTGGGATCTTGAATGTATTTTGGAAATAAGAGTAGACAAGATTTGCAGATAGATTAGATGAGAGATGTGAAGAAAAGTGAGAGAATAAGGGTTATTGCTAGTGTTTTGGCCCAAGAAACTTGATTGGTGGTGATACTAGCAACTGAGAGATGGGGAAGACGGCTGTGGGTAAATCAAGAATTTTATTTTGGAAATACTAAATTAGAGATGTCTATTAGACAGCTCAGAGGTGATGTCAAGTAGGCAGTTGGGTATATAAATCTAGAGCCCAGGGGAGTGGTAAGAGCTGGAGATAGAGATTTATGAGTCATCAGTACAAAAATGTTATTTTAAGCCATAGAAGAGGATGAGATCACCTAGAGAAGGAATTTGGAGAGAAAAGAGGGTGGAGGACAGAGTTAAGGGTTAGCAGAGGCGGAGGAACCAGAAATGGAGTCCAAGAAGGCACAAGTTTCAGGTTAGAAGAATATCAGGTGTGAGTAGTGTTGTGAACACCAAATGGAGATATTTTTGCAAGAAGAAAGCCATATGCTGAAAACTGACTAATGCTCTATCCCATTTCTGCTTTATATTTCTCCCAAACACCCACAATACTATGCCCCTCTCCTTAGCATTTGATTCTACTGGAAAGGAGGTTAATTACAGAACAATAATTGTTTCTAGTTTTTTTTCTTTTTCAGTCTGCTATGTTAGGAAGTGGATAAAATGGCATTTTGACAGATCTGGAGGGTCTTGGATCTACCTTTCAACATTGGCATTACTGATATTAGAGTACCACCACTCACTAGCTGTGGGGATGTAGGAAGATTACTTAACCACTCAGAGCCTTGGTTTCCTCATTTGTTATGTGAAGATGACAACATCAGATGACAGGTTTGTTGTGGGGATTCATTAATGTAATGCATACAAAGTGGTAGCTCAGTGTCTGGCAGAAGGTAAGCAGATCACAAATGGTAG
Source organism: Pongo abelii (assembly GCF_028885655.2). Classification (NCBI taxonomy): domain Eukaryota; kingdom Metazoa; phylum Chordata; class Mammalia; order Primates; family Hominidae; genus Pongo; species Pongo abelii. Next base: position 133,833,512 of record NC_071992.2, on the reverse strand, counting down.
CTTTTATTATTTTTTTTCCCAGATGATGATTGGCTAACTATGGAAATGGATCACTATCAAGCAATCCTGGAAAGATGAGTAGGCAAGATTTGCAGATAGATTGGATGAGAGATGTGAAGAAAAGTGAGAAAATAAGGGTTATTCCTAGTGTTTTGGCCCTAAACATAGTTAATTGTTTAGAACTATGTTGGAGAGATAATATCTACATATTATTGCTGCAGAATAGAAGTTAAACACTCAATCTATAAACAAAACCCTCCTATTGCCCCTGTGCCCTCTAGCAAACACCCTATATCTTGTCTCTTTCAGAGACAGGATGTGTGAAACTCAGATCAGTGATGTTTTAAAGATGGAGCATCAGTGATAGAAACATACTTCTGTGTTTCTCTGGTGAAGAATGATCCACGCCTGTCTTTGAAACTGAAGTTTCAGGCTGCCAGTGAGCAGATATAGTGAAGATAGAAATCCTTGCACAGTTGCAATGGGTCATGACTGCTGTAAAAATAAGCAGGAATTTCCCCACCTTGGGGCAGCTCACAAGCCTATCTTTCCCTCTGAAGCACAAGAGAATGGGTCAGGGATATAACTGAGCAAGTATCTCAGATTCATTTTCAGGAAATGAAGCCGTTAGCCCTAGCTGCTCTGTGAGGGTCCTTTGTTAAACATGACGAGTCCTCTGAAAACATTACAATTCTGCTATGGTGCCTCTGTGCCAGCCACTTCTTTATCCGTGGAGGGAGTTGGGTGGCTGTGGCTGCTCCAGAGTAGGGTAGGGGGTCATTGATGATGGAAATATATCAATCCCCTTCCTTCAAGCTAACACCTCCATCTCTTCAAAGGCATCCATAAGGGTTTGGAAATTATACCTGTATAACATCCCTCACCCAACACACATACCTATTTTTCAGTTTAAATGGAACCTTTAATTTAATTTTCCCTTGAGGAGAGTTATCGCTTTGGCCTAATTATCGAAAAAAAAGTAGCAGATTGCATTATTGAATCCCGAATCTTGACTGCATTATTTACAATCTCTGTGAAATTGATAAAGTTGGTTTATCTCTCTAATCCTCAGTTTCCTCATCTATAAAATGGAACTAATAACTGTTGCATAGCATACTGTATAGACTAATACATTAATTCATACAAATGACTACTTAGCACTATCAACTTAGTACTATTAGCTCCTTAATAAATATTTGTATTAGGGTTCTTTAGAGGGACAGAACTAATGTAATTAGGGTTCTTTAGAGGGACAGAACTAATGGAAAATATATGATCACAAGCCCCACAATAGGCTGTCTGCAGGCTGAGGAGCAAGGAGAGCCAGCCCGAGTACCAAAACTGAAGAACCTGGAGTCTGGTCTTCAAGGGCAGGAAGAATCCAGAATAGGAGAAAGATGTAGGCTGGGAGGCTAGGCCAGTCTCTCTTTTCCCATTTTTCTGCCAGCTTTTTATTCTAGATTCTATGGCAGGTGATTAGGTGGTGCCTACCATTAAGGGTGGGTCTGCCTTTCCCAGCCCACTGACTCAAATCTCCTTTGGCAGCAGTCTCAAAGACACACCCAGGATCAATACTTTGTATCCTTCAATCCAATCAAGTTGGAAGTATTAACCATCACAATATTGTTGGATTGTTTGAGCTGAGGAGTTCGAGGTTGCAGCAAGCCATGGTTGTCCCACTGCACTCTAGCCTGGGAAACAGCAAGATCCTGAATCTAAAATAAACAAACAAACAATAAGTAAGTAAATAAATAAAAGCTGAAATATTTTATCTGTTATGAAAGAACACAAAGAAGCTCATTTTTAGGAGGCGTTTTCATATTGTTTTCACCAGTGTTATTTTATAGATCATTAGTGGTTTTAAAACTTTATTCCATCCTCTCTGATGCTTTAAAAAAAGAAATACCATGTTAGGAGGATCTAGCAATCTAGCTGTATGATGTAATAGAGGATAATGACACCTCCTCTAATTTTATATTTATGAGAACATCTAACACATCAAACAAAATGTCAACACAGAGCTGGAGTCATTTAACTGAGTATGTTTATCTTTAGGGTGTTTTTGGCTCTGTGGAATAGGAAACAGTGACAGAAACTGGCTTAAATAACAAGAAATTGTATCGCAGAATGCTCAAAGTCCAGAGGTAGGATTGCTGGGCCATATTCCAAAGTGCCCATTGTTTCCACATCTACGCCATCCCTTCCTCAGAGGCTTGTCCTTGCCTTTAGTCTTCTCCCTCTAGTCGCAAAATGAATATTAGAGCCCCAGGCATCATGTTCAGACATGATTCTATCTAGAGAAAGAAGAAGGGCCATGTTTTCCTTAGGTCCCTTTCTTATAGGAGCCTACTGATGACCAGAAGAAATTGCTGGCATTTGTCAACCTTCTGAACAATTCCTACAATTTTCATTCATAGGGCAGCTTCCTTAGGATGTAAATGGTCTCAAGGCTTCAGCACACAATCGTTTAACAACATGTCAGCCCAGCACACTGAGGCCCTCTCTCTCCTTTGTCCCTACTTTTTCCATATAGGTAATTAGACATTTCAAAATGTGTTACTTGCAGAACTTCATCCCTGCTTCCATTTTTTTTTAAATCAATTTTAGTTATCTGTCACAAGAAACAGAAAACAACTCTGGCTGATTTAAACAAGATATACATTTATTTCAAATGTACTAAACTAGTTCCAGAATGATCTTGAATTTTCTTTTGCTAGACAAGACATTATTGGGACAATTGGCAAATTCAGAATAAGGTCTGCAGATCAGATCATAGTGTTGTATGTAATCTGATTTTGAAAAGTAGGCTGTGATTATGTAAGATAAATACTTTTTGGTAAAAACACAATGCCATTTTAGGGAAAAAGCATCATATCTACAATTTACTATTAAACAGTTTAGAAAAACTACGCAGAGAGAAAGAGGGAGAGAGAGGAGAGGGAGAAGGAGGGGGAGAGGGAAGAAAGAGGAGGACAAGGAGGAGGTCAGTGTAGAAAAATATTAACATTAGAAATATGGCCAAAGAGATATCCAGGAATTATTTGAATTAGTCTTGCAATTTTTGTATAAGTTTAACTTATGTCCAAATTAAAAAAAAATGTTTAGTGATACAAGAAGATGAAAAGTAAGATTGCAGTGAGGCAAAAACTTGCTTTAATACACCTTTAATACACCTCTAAAGACAATGAGGAGGATACCTAGTGAACAGCTTAAGAGCAGACTAGATTGCAAGAGATCCTGGCTGAAAGATTTCAGAACAGGAAACCATGGTCCAATTCACAACGCAGAGCTGAACCCTGTGGGTAATACTGCCACCACTATGATGTGCCACACATTGCAGCTTACCCTGCTGCTGTAGCTGGCACTCCACACTTTATACCACCACTAGCGCCGTTGCTGTGGCTGCTCTGGATGATTCATCTTTTTATAACCACCACCCATGCCATAGACTTATCTCTAGGACCTCTGCTTTTTAGATTCACATTAAATTCAAGGTCCAGGTGCAGAAATCAGTTTGATAGAGCCCAAGTTGTGGGGCTACCTCTAGGTGCAAGGGAAGGCTAGTAAAATGAGTATCAGACATTTTCAGTCCCCACAGGGACACTCAAATTGTGCTTTGCCCACAAAGGGAGGGATTCTCCAAGGAGGAATGAGTTTCAGATATTATGTAAGAATGACACATGAATGACAAGAATGACACAAGAGTGACAAATGTTTGTTACGGAATAGTGTTTGCAGTTCTCTCCCTTAGGATGTCATAATACACTCTGGGCCTTGCTCTGTTGAAGGTAGAAGTGAAGGAAAATGTATTTCCCTCAATCTGAGAGGAATAAAGTATTTACAGATGTTGGGTCTTACTCTTACATATACTCATAGTGAGGTTAATATGGAAGAAATTATTCCTGATGAGGTTTAACCACTTCTGACATTACATGGAAAATGGGAACCCTTTGTTTTCAATTGGATTAATTTTATTCAGAATATCCCTTATTCTGGACATTGATATCTTGTTTTGTTTTCTCCCACACTTTTAAAGGTTTTTTCCTCTTGTATTTCTTTTTGTAAAAACCATTTTGTTACATGAGGTTGACATTTTTTGTTTCAGAAGAATTTCAACTCTTATTTTTCAAAAAGAAAACCCAGCCCTCAGCTCTGGTACAGTACCTAGTGCATAGCAGGGACTCACAAACTTTTGCTTTTTATTCAAATCTTATTTTGTTATATAATGTAAATATAATTATATAACATTGAGGTCCTACTCTGGCCCAGAAGTATAAATGCTGTTTGTGGTTAGGCATTAAGAATACCTTTTTTTTTTTCCCTTGGTATCTCATTGAAAAAGGAAGGTTCATACTTTAGCTAAGGAAAAAGCATCTGTGTCATAATTCTTAAGAACATAGTATTTTATTTTTATTAATGTTTGCCATAAAAATGATTACAGGAAAAAAGCGAGATATGATAAATTGTATTCTAAAAGTATTTGACATCTGGTTGGAATTGTTATATTACTTGATTGTCAAAAGTTTATTCTGAGAGGTTGAGGGAATTTTAACATTTCATTTGACAGTGAGATCAGAGATGAATTTAACTGCCTTCAGTAGTACTGGCCTGCTCCTGAGAGAGAGATGATTGAGAGAGAGGAAGTAGAGAGGAGGAAGAAGCCTTTACTCACACTCCTTGAGGAGTGATTCAGGTGGACAGCCTGAATCATGGGATTTATTGGCAGCAAGTAAGTATTGTCTGGGTGGATTACTGCAAAATGCTTTAGCTGGGGATGGCTTTTACAGATGGTACCCAGTATAGCAGCAGGAGTACCTTGTGGGCTTTTGTCTAGGAGAAACCTGTTATCTCCGACCTCTTCCTTCATGGGTGACCCTTCTTACTCAAAGACCTCAACTGTTCATCAAAAACCTGCCACTCAGAACTGCATATCAATTATTAAACAATGTCCCATGCAGGCTAGTGACTTTAAATTATCTTGGAAATGATAAAGACCAACATTTGTCTTTGTTAACATGCTGACATGTGACATGTCTCTAGTCACAGGTGAAAGGATCATATTTGAGATTTCTAGATACCAGAATCACATTAGGGTTAAGCAAAACTCCATATTTTCCCAGAGAAACTTTGGCCAGAAATGTTGCTTATTTGAGATGAGAAGTAAGATGAAATGTTCTAACATGGCAGAACTTGTTAAGCAAATGAGCCCATCTAGGAAGAGTAGGGATTGGTAATGTGGGTCTGTGGATGCTGGAAGGCTCACAGAAAGACTTCAGGAATTCCTGAGTCTCTTCAAAGTGTAAGCAAAATTTTGTGTGTATTTTCTTATGTGCATGATATGGTTTGGCTGTGTCCCCACCCAAATCTCATCTCTAACTGTAACTCCCACAATTCCCACATGTCGTGGAAGGAACCAGGTGGGAGGTGATTCGTTATGGGGGCAGATCTTTCCAGTGCTGTTCTCATGATAGTGAATGAGTCTCACAATATCTGATGGTTTTAAAAACAGGAGTTTCTTTGCACAAGCTCTCTTTCTACCTGCTGCCTCCATGTAAGATGTGACTTGCTCCTCCTTGCCTTCCACCATGATTGTGAGGCCTCCCCATCCACATGGAATTGCGAGGCCAGTTGAACTTCTTTCTTTTGTAAATTGTCCAGTCTCAGGTATGTCTTTATCAGCAGCGTGAAAATGGGCTAATACAGTGCATTTATTTTTTTGAAGCATGTCCATACTTTCCATTGTATTCTCGAAGGGATTCAGGACCTGGAAACTTTTTGAAATACTGCTCCATAGTAAATGGCACAAATCTCTCTGAATCAAGGATGTCTCTAGCCTTAGGCAAAGCTAGGTTAAAGGACAGAACAGAGAGTCAGCCTCTGGAGTGCCCTGTATAAGGAAAAAGAAAACATTACTAGAGTAAGTTGATAAAGTATAAATTCATCTCACTCCTACTGGACATTGCCCTTGAGTGAAATTAAAAACTGAAAAATTTTTGACATATCTTTTGAGCATTTTTGTAAAATACCTATGTAGCTATGGACAAAATTCTGGAATAAAATGGTACATATAGCCTTAGGTATCTTGAAGACCTCATTGGCTCTATTTCTTAAAGGAGTCATATTTACAGAATTGCAGTTGTCCAGGTGCGGTGGCTCACGCCTGTAATCCAAACAATTTGGGAGGCCCAAGCAGGTGGATCACTTGAAGTCAGGAGTTTGAGACCAGCCTGGCCAACATGGCCAAACCCCGTCTCTTCTAAAAATACAAAAATTAGCCGGTGAGATGTACGTGCCTGTAGTCCCAGGTACTGCAGTGGCTGAGGGAGGAGAATCACTTGAACCTGAAAGGTGGAGGTTGCAGTGAGCCGAGATGGCACCACTGCACTCCAGCCTGGTGACAGAGCAAGATTCCATCTCAAAAAAAAAAAGTGATTTATTTTATTTCTTAATTTTTGAACATATAATATGCCTTCTAGGTAGTTTTGTGATTTGGAAAACCACAAAAGAAAACTGAAATGTTTGATGCCTTCCAGAATTTTTTAGAAAAAGAATTCTGCTTCAAATAGTGGAAATACATTTGTAAGTGAATCAGACTCTGGGTGGTTTTCATTAATATAAAGTCAGTTTCCTCCCAGCTCCACTCACAGATGATAGGCTCATATGAATCTTTCTACATGCATCAGATAGTATGCTAGACGATGGTGAATTGGAGATGAAAATGCTCATCCCAGCTCTCAAGAACTGACTGTCTATTGGACAGAGAGGTAAACAGATGATTACAGTATGTGAAGATAAATGCACCACGGCAGGTATGTATACTGGGCAATGGGAACTCATAGAATTGTTAAATCAAGTTTAACCTAAAGCTGCCTCCATAAATATTTAAGTTCAGCCTAATGGTTTTACTGTACATCGTGACCTATAACAAGTGGAGGTGTAAACAGACTGTAGCCTACACTTGTGCCAGTCATGGAGTTTTGGCCAATCAAATGTAGCCAACTGTTTGAACCGTGTTCAAATAAGGCAAGTGCTGAGCTGTAACCAATCCAGCTGTTTCTGTACCTCATTTCCGTTTTCTATATGTCACCTTCCTTTTTCTGTCCATATATTTTCTTCCTCCACGTGGGTGCGCTGAAGTCTCTGAGCCTATTCTGGCTCAGAAGGCTGCCCAATTTGTGAATCGTTTATTGCTCAATTAAACTCCTTTAAATTTAATTCAGCTGAAGTTTTTCTTTTATATGAAGGAAGCATCCACATTTGCCTACAGGAGATGAGCCTTAAGCTAACTCAGAAAATGAATAAGCCTTAGGCAAAGGTGAGAGCACATGTCACACAGAGGTCACACGGTGCACAAAAAAATAAAGGCATGAGACAGTACGAGAAGGTATGAAACATGGAGATGGGGGGGGTGGGAATTAAAACGAAATGTGACTGGCTAGGTAGTTTGAGTTTACACAGTAAGGGATCTTTGTTTTCCCATGAGGTATTCTGAAACTTTGAATCACTCTTCTATTGCTACTGCTGCAGTGGTTCTCAGTGTGTCATGGTGACTAACTGGGTAGGCTCAGCGGTCAGACTGCCTGAGTTCAAACCTTTCTCTTCTTGCTACTAGAGTGCCATTGCACAGTTTGTTTACCTGGCTTCTCCCTTCATCAATTTCTTCTATAAAACGGGGATAGGCCGCCCTTTATCAATTTTCTCTTCTATATAATGGGGATAGGCCGGGTGCAGTGGCTCACGCCTGTAATCGTAGCATTTTGGGAGGCCGGGGGTGGCAGGTTGGATCACTTGAGGTCGGGAGTTAGAGATTAGCCTGGCCAATATGGTGAAACTCCATCTCTACTAAAAACACAAAAATTAGCTGGGCATGGTGGTGGTGTGGTCCCAGATACTCTGGAGGCTGAGGCAGGAGAATCGCTTGAATCTGGGAGGCAGAGGTTGCAGTGAGCCAAGATCGCATCACTGCACTCCAGTCTAGGTGAAAGAGTGAGACTCCAGCTCAAAACAAAAAAAAAAAAAAAAAAAAAAAGGTGTCGAGGGGGATAATATCGTCCCCTTCACAGGGTTGCAGTGAAGATTTAACCCATGTAATACATTTAGAATTGTACCTGACATAGGTATTACAGTGCAAAAACTGTTAACTCTTACATGTGTCCCTTTCAAACATCAATAAAATGAATGTTCTGCAACATTTCAACATTTGATCTTCTATCAACATTGGCCTTGGGGGAAGATTAGTGGATCAGACACATTTCTACATGTTGTAGGATGAATAGTGTCAAGTTTTCTTTATTCTACCATATTTCCTTACTTGGAAAAGTCATGATACTCAGTATTTACATGTTATTAGTATCTGAAGATTATCAAGCACAAACATCTTGGCATAAATGAAAGTATCAAAGCTGGGAGGACTGACCCAAAAAATGGGTCACAAACCTGGTAAGGTAAAAGCACAAAATGGAAAATGAAAGAACAAAAATTAAATTGGCTTGCAATACAATATATGGTTTAAACTTTGGTCACAATATAAATAATATGTTTATTGCTTATAAAAACACTTTCACGTGATAGAGGTAGAGATGGAGTATCTTTTATTGTTAAGCTTAAATCCAAGATAAGGAAACCAAGGTACAGATTAAGACACATGTGACAACTTTTGTTTTATTGTCCCTCCCACGCCATCCTCCACACCCAGCTCTGTAATGTTGTTATTGAGAAGGAAAGAAAAGTCTGAAATCCACTTTGGGGAGTTGCATAACTTTTAGGAGAGCACTTGCTATATTCCTCAAGAAGTTATAGTCACTGGTAGTATCACTCACTGGCAGCGCCTGCTATCCAGGGTGGGGAGTTTGCTTGAGATATATGTATTATTCATAGTTACAGGCTAGCCTGTTATAACAAGACTTTAGAGTTGCTACCTCATGTTTATAGACACACAGCAACAACAAGGGACAGAGAAATGGACTTGGAATTTATTCAGTGAATATTTTTATAGCCTATACTCTGTGTAGAGTCACCATGGAGTGACTCAAAGAGCTTACAGACAAATTGGGGGAGGTGAGAACTGCACATAGAAAAGGTTAAATAAAAAAAAAATGAAGAGGAGAAGAAATAAGATAAATGAAAATATATTTTGGTACCATGATTGACTATCAAATAAGTGGAAATGACTGGCTGATAGAACATCTCATAACCTCAATTCCCACTTGAAAATATGCACCCTGAATTCATGAGCCTGCCAATCCCTCCTGACTCAGCAAAGACCTTATGAATAAGCATGTGGAAGGAAAAGAGAAAATGAAGAGAGAACCAGGTAGAAACACCAGAGCAGAAGTTCTATGTGATCCGGGACAGAGCCTGAATTATTTGCTGAATCCCTAAAGCTTAGTATAATTCATTACTATGTGTTCAATAAATATTTTCTCAGTTAATGCATGAGTGGATGCATAGACGAAGGCCAGAGACTATCCTAGGACTGGAAAACATGTTATAACATGCTCCGAGGTGGTTGCAGCATCTTTTTTGTATGCTTGGCCTATAGTACATAATAGGTGTTCAGTAAATGTGGAAGGGAGCAAGGAAGGAAGGAAGGAAGGGGGGCGGGGGGAAGGAGGGAGGGAGGGAGGGAGGGAGGGAGAGAGGGAAGGAGGGAGGGAGGGAAGAAGGAAGGAAGAAAGGAAGGAAAGGAGGGAGGGATAGAGGGAGGAAGGAAGGAAGAGAAGGAAGGAAGAGAGGGAGGGAGGAGGGAGGGAGGAAAGGAGGAAGGAAGTAAAGAAGGAAAGAATGAAGGAAGGAAAGGGAAAGGAAGGAAGGAAGAGAGGGAGGGAGGAGGGAGGCAAGGGACGGAGGAAGAAAAGAAGGAAGGAAGGAAAGAAGGAAGGAAGGAAAGAAGGAAGGAAGGAAAGAAGGAAGGAAGAGAAAGAGGGAGGAAGGAAGGAAGAGAGGGAGAGAGGAATGAAAGGAGGAAGGAAGGAAGGAAAGAAGGAAGGGAGGGAGGGAAGGAGGCAGGGAGAGAAGGAAAGAAGAGAGGGAGGGAAGAAGGAGGGAGGGGGGAAGGAGGAAGGAAGGAAAGAAGGAAAGAAGGAAGGAAAGAAGGAAGGAAGCAAAGAAAGGAAGGGAGGGAGAGAGGGAGGAGGGAGAGAAGGGAGGAAGGGAGGGAGGAAGAAAGTAAGGAAGGAAGGGAGGAAGGGAGGGAGGAAGAAAGTAAGGAAGGAAGGAAGGAAAGAAAGAAGGAAGGAAGAGAGGGAGGGAGGAAGGAAGGAAGAGAGGGAGGGAGGAATGAAAGGAGGAAGGAAGGAAGGAAGGAAGGAAGGAAGGAAGGAATTAGTTAATATCATAGAATCATAGGTCTGAAAGAAAATTTGTGAAGTTATCAGTCATTCGCTTAATCCACAAGGAAAAGGTGTTAGTGAGTCTAATAGAAGCAAAGGGCTAGAGTTTGAGAAAGGGTTCTGAACTGGAATCAGTTTAAATCCTGGCTTTGCCAATTTCTCCTTCTGTGACTTTGTACAAGCTGTTCTACTAGTTAGGCCTCAGTTTTCTCATCTCTTCAAGGAGAGTAAGAAATTATTATGCTACAGAATTTTTATAAAGAGTAAATAAGATAGTATATTAAAGCATGCACAATACCTCATAAATGCTTTTATAAAGAAAGAAATTCCAGCTAAGCACGGTAGCTCAGGCCCATAATCACAGCTATTTGGGAAGCTGAAGTGGGAAGATTCCTTGAGGACAGGAGTTGGAGCCAGCCTGGGCAACACAGTGAGACCTCATCTTTTTTTTAAAAAAAAAAAAGAATGAATGAAATTCCTAAAATATGTGGAGCTGTTAAATGTTAACAACTCTGCGAAGGAAATATTTTTCTCTGGAATCTTTTAGAAGGAGAAATGCTAATCAAAATTATAAGTATCTTTTCTTAAAATTTAATTTATGGAAAACCCTAGTGATTTTGGTTGGTTACATGTCTTAGAGGATTTTGCATACTAGGGCAAGTGCTTTAAATATAATGTAACATGATCAGGTAAATGATTTGGCAATAGGCTGTCATGTTGTGCCACAAAAATTCTTCAATATTTAATTAAAAACTCAAACAATTTAAAATTCAAGACATGTTAAGAACATTAATTGGGGGTATAGACTAGCTGTTGAAGGGCTGTGGCTGTCAACTCCAAAGCCTGGATCATGTTACTGGGAAGGGTTTAAACAAGCAGATCCAATTGCTATAATAGACATCTATGGTTGCAGTAGAAAGTGCAGGCATTAGTGTCCATTTTTAATATGCTGCCTGTTTCTGAGCTCCAGGATGGATCTTTTGGAGAGTCAGAAACGAAAGGAAATAAGAAGCTTGTCAGAGCTAACAGACCAGGACTCTCTGGGAAGTGCATGAAGGGTGGTTTGCAAATCTACAGGGGTTATAGCTTGCAGAATGATATCTAAAGTTTTAGAAATACTAAATAAAATAAGCTAGTCCTTTTAGTTTCTTATCCTATGTACAGTGCTAGCTCTGAGCTCAGGGACAAATCCACTGACAAGTGATTAATATAAAGAAGAAAAAAAACACTGAAATCCAGAGACATGCAAAATTCTTCTTCTGCCTGTGTTTGGTCAAGAGTCACTTGGATAAGACACAGTCACTTGGATAAGACATGGCAATTGGGTCAAGTGTGGTCATGGCAAAAGTTGAGTTCCAGTTTATCTTATTCACCAGTGTGCTCTGTCATTTAAGGAATCCAGGAGGGAAGGGTGATTTCTTTTCTCAGATGCTGTCGTTGTGAGCTAGGAATGGCAATTTCTTCCTTTCTCCACATTAATGCAATTTGGTCAAGTCGCACACGAAAATACCTGGCTGACTTATCTCCAGGTCTCCCTCCATCTATTCTGATCATAAGTAACTCTAGCACTTAACTCTTAACAAAAATCAGAAAAATAGGAACAAAAAAAATTACAGCTGGCACAGTTGTTTACAATGATCCAATCATCAACCCCCAAACCTAATTTTACAGAGGAAAAAGAGGAGGACTATAGAGAGGATGTAATCACACGATTGGCTTAAGAAGAGAACCCAAACCAGAACTCCAAACTTGACCACCAGGCCAAAGCACTTTCCAGCCTTCATAGCTTGAGAAGTAGGATGTTCTGAATATGACAGGCTGAGTAGCAGGAAATAAGGAAACTAGGAAAAGCCCACATAGGAAAAGCCTGAACAAGGGACATTTTCATAAAGAGCAAAATTCTAAGACAGCAAATAAATTTGATGTGCATGAGTATAATGTGAAAATGAAAGGGTTCTGTAAATGTTGAAATGATATTAAAAGGAGAGAGCACTGATGGCTCTCAAAGGAGATAAATGGACCATAGGTTTGTCTTGATGTTTCTTGTCCCAGAAAATTGATATGGTTGGGCTGTCCCCGCCGACACCCAAATCTCACCTTGAATTGTAATACTCCCCACATGGCAAGGGCAAGGCCAGGTGGAGATCATTGAATCACAGGGGCAGTTTCCCCCATACTGTTCTCGTGGTAGTGAATAAGTCTCACGAGATCTGATGGTTTTATAAATGGGAGTTTCCCTGCACAAGCATTCTTGCCAGCCGTCATGTAAGACATGCATTTGCTACTCCTTCACCTTCCACCGTGATTGTGAGACTTCCCAGCCTTGTGAAATTGTGAGTCCATTAAACCTCTTTTTCCTTATAAATTACCCAGCCTCAGGTTTGTCTTTATTAGCAGCATGAGAACAGACTAATACAAAAATCTGACACAACTAGTTAGGGAGAAAAAAGAGTAAAGGAGGGACATTGAAAGTCTGTGTGGTCCTCCCCTCTCCATGAACTTGGCTCATTAGGAAACAGGCACCACTCTAGGGAGCAGTTAAGCTGGATCCAAAGAGTTGTTCTGCTTGCATAGGGCTTCTCAGATAGATAGGGGAAAAAAATCAATGGAACTGAAAAGAAAATGACGATTTCAGTTTGTGCTTATGAAGAATTGCTGAAGATTTGAACTATATGATAATAGTTTTGAATCCTCTGGGACAGGCTGATCAGTTGCTACATCTGAAGACTTCTGGTTGTCTGTGAAACCTATCAAATCAAGTAGCCAACAGGTCAGTCACCCTCTTAATGGGTCAATTCAATCCAAATGTTAACTGATGGAACATGAGGAACATAGGCATTGTATTGCCTCGTCCTCAAATTCAGGGCAATGCCATCTTCTCCTCATGGATGAATATCCCTGTGAATTATGGCATTTGGATGTGCTGATTCATGTTGTACATCCACCCAGTGACTTTTTTTTTTAGATAAAGACAAATTCTGCAGCAAGCCAGTACTGAATGAGGAAGACCATTGGACTAGGTGGGTCCTAGACTAGACAAATCATGGAAAAATGTACTTTGGAGTAGCTGAGCATGGTGGGGCACGCTTGTAATCTCAGCTCCTTGGAAGGCTGAGGCAACAGGATCCCTTGAGGCCAGGAGTTTGAGACCAGCCTGGTCAACATGGTGAGACTCTGTCTCAAAAATACAAAGTATTTAAGGAGAGTGCCTAAGATCATAGGCTCCAGATGCAGACTACTTAGTTCAAATTGTGCCTCCGCCTTTTCCTTGGTCCATGAACAAGTTATGGAGCATTTTGCTGTATCAGTTTCCTCATCTGTGAAATAATTCCTCTCTTAATGGAATACTGTGAAGATTAAATTAGGATATATTTATGAAGGTCCTAGAAAAGGACATAGCACAAAGTAAGTGCTCTAAATATTGATATTATGAATCTCATTAATATTCATAATGCTTAATATTATGACGTATATAGAGGCCTATTAACATAAGAACATGATGGATGGACATGTGTACTTTCAACACATATACAGGAACATATAAATATAAGATTATTAACAGTAATTGTAATAGAGGCAGTGATAGAGGAAATACTAGTAAGCAACACTTGTGTGTGATTTAATCTCCCTAAAACACCAGGTAACAATCAGCTGGAAACTATGCATCTTCTAGCTTTTACCTTGGGGCTTAAGAAGAGGGTTATTGCCTTGCTGGCTCAGTAGGGCACAACAAAACAGCTACAAATATCGTTGAACCCCTACCCTAAGCTCAGAGATGAATGAAATATAGATAAAATACGATTCATGTCATCAAGACCTATATAGAATAATGGGGGAAAGAACATATAAACCACTAGCTGCAATCTGAAGAATAAGAGCCATATTGTTTTCTTAGAGAAACCTGCCCTTGGTTCTTTTGTGTCCCCTCCCTAGATTCTCTGTCCTCTCTCCTCTCTCTCCACCTAGCTTAGGCATCCTGACTGTGTATCCTCAAAACTCCATGTTCTTATCTTTTGTAGCCTTTATCACCACTGTAATTTAAAAATCATGTTTGCAGTTTTGAGTTTAATACCTTTCCCACTTGTAATTTCCTGATACTCAAGACAGTGTCTGTACTTCTTACTGCTAAATCCTCATTGCTTAGCACAGTGCCAAGCACAGAAGTACTTTACAACTATTTTAGATGTTAGTAGAGGATGATGTCTGGTAGAACTGGGAAAAGGCATATGTAAGAGTAACTGGCTTTTGAAGGGTATACAGGAGTTCAGTGGTGGAAATGCACATTTGAACATTTAAAACAAAGGAAACACTCCCAAATAGCTAACCTGCCTGATTTGTTCCTAACAAATGGTCCTATTGTTTACCTGAAATGTGTAATTATTCTGACATTTTGGAGAGACGTTGACTAAACAAGATCAGCTGAGTTCTAGAACTGGGTCAAACACCTGAGTTCAACTTCTATTTCTGCCAATTAGGAGCTTTGCATGAATCACTTAACTCATCTGGGCCTCAGCTTCCACATCTATATAGTGGAAGTGGTAACATTCACCCCGACTGAGCTGTTGTGAGAATACAGCCAGTCCATGAGGAGGAAACCTTTAGTAAACTGCAAGCATTATAGGAGAGTTGCGTATTAGTATACTTGGCTACAATTGTATTTGCAAAAGTAATAACCACAACGATAATGATTTTTTTAAAAAACCAGCACTCGCCACTGCTGGTCCTAAAAGAAGGCCCCCGGAAGACCCCTGAAGCAGCAGGTCAATGTGTTTTGCAAACCCAGATTCTCTGCTAAGTAGCACATCAACAAGACAGAAACTTTTCAGCTTTCCCTCCCTCTGAATCTGGGCCAGTTTTGTTGCCCAAATTTTATGTAAAATAATAAAAGCACTGACATTAAATGCATTGCCACGAATCAACAACCTATTCAGGGTAACATATTATGGCACAGCGGTCCCCAAGCAATGTGTGTTTTTAAAAATACGCCTAAAACGGCAAGTGCTTTGTGTGGCTGCTTTGCAAAATCACTAGAGCTGAAGTATTTGTATTTTAATGTTTATCCCCAAACTGGCCTGCTGTTTTTAAATTGCCCAGGAAACGAAATGTTGAAAATGGAAGGAAACTAGCACCAGCTAGGTTTAGAAATGCAGCGTTAGTAAAGCTAGCTGTGGGGTTCTGATACCTTAACAGCACCATAAAATGCTCATAATTAAATAACTGTTCTTCTTAACACAACTATTCCTATTTTTCCTTCAGCCACTTTTGTGAAAGCATTTAATGTTCGTTCTTTCATTACCAACTAGAGACTCTTGTAAAGAGGTAACTGGTTCCAGAAATTGTTTAAAAATGTCTTTATAATGGTGTCCTTTACAAAGGGGAAAATGTATTAGAAAACAAAATCAGGGTTTAGATATTTCCTGTGGTTATTTTTATTGGCAGTTGGCCCATAAATAATGATTTATACAGAGGAATGTCCTGCCATGGAGCTGCTGCATGAACAACAGTGGCAAAAGCAATGACAAAATGCATTGTGATTATCAAGATCCCAGACACAATGGCAAAGCATGAGGCTACCAGCAGCTAAAAAGAAAGAGACAAGTTTGCTGGAGAACCATGAAATGGAGCAGCCAGGCTTCCAAATAATTAAATGAAAGGAAGGAGTGGAATAGTACTATAAAGCTAGCTAGGATTTACAGTGCTCCTACCACGTACCAGCATGATTTAAACACTATTTTGAAAGCCTCACACCAGCTGTGTGAGATGACTGTGTAACTGAGGCTGAGGCAGCTTAAGGAACTATCTTAAGGTAGCACAGGTAGAAGATGGCAGATCTAGTGTCATGTTTCCTATCTGTGATTCTCATTCCTGTTTGTTCCCTACTATTCAATGAACAATATTAAGATAGTAATTTAAGCTATCAAAGACCAAAGGAAATGAGGAAGCGTTCCCAGACTGGCAAAATAAAAGGGAAAAAAAGCTGTAGAATGGTATTTTTCTCAAATATGATCCTAAGACACCTACCTCAGAACATATAAACCACTAGCTGCAATCTAAAGAATAAGAGCCATATTGTTTTCTTAGAGAAACCTGCCCTTGGTTCTTTTATGTCCCCTCCCTAGATTCTCTGTCCTCTCTCCTCTCTCTCCACCTAGCTTAGGCATCCTCAAAACTCCATGTTCTTATCTTTTGTAGCCTTTATCACCACTGTAATTTAAAAATCATGTTTGCAGTTTTGAGTTTAATACCTGTCCCACTTGTAATTTCCTGATACTCAAGACAGTGTCTGTACTTCTTACTGCTAAATCCTCATTGCTTAGCACAGTGCCAAGCACAGAAGTACTTTACAACTATTTTAGCTGTTAGTAGAGGATGATGTCTGGTAGAACTGGGAAAAGGCATGTGTAGGAGTAACTGGCTTTTGAAGGGTATACAGGAGTTCAGTGGTGGAAATGCACATTTGAACATTTAAAACAAAGGAAACACTCCCAGATAGCTAACCTGCCTGATTTGTTCCTAACAAATGGTCCTATTGTTTACCTGAAATGTGTAATTATTCTGACATTTTGGAGAGACGTTGACTAAACAAGATCAGCTGAATTCTAGAACTGGGTCAAACACCTGAGTTCAACTTCTATTTCTGCCAATTAGGAGCTTTTTTTTCCAGCTCAAAAGCTTGTTAAAACTGGGGAAAAAAGAACTCAACTCATCCCACTTTAGACTACAGAATCGGAGTCTCTTGGTGTGAATCTCAAGGATATAAGCATATGCACTTTCCCCCAAGAAACTAAAGTAATTCTTATACATACCTAGTGACCGTCCATGATCACCAATGTGTTATACTTTGTTTTCTGTGCTTTACTGTACGGGAGTGTTGCCCAAAGAGATGCCTCTCATGGCACTTTGTTTGGTGAAATATATTTTGAAAAATGTTGGTTTATATGTATGCAATTTTATTCCTCTCTAACTCATCCATTGTGTGAATAGATGAGCCCTAGGAACATGAGTTTAAGGTCATTGTAAATTTCTTTTCTATGATATGATGAACACTTATAAGAGGCATTCAGTCAGCGTTCATGTTTCTGTACCCAATGGTAAATCTATTTTCAGCTCACACTCTAATCAGAAAGTAATTTTTCCCATAGGAGTAGTGTATTAATTATCTATTGCCATGTAACAAATCACTACAAAAACTTAATGGCTTAAAACAAAAAACAGATGGATATGAAGGGCACTATGCTGAATGAGAAAGTCAACCTCAAAAGGTCATATGCTGTATGATTCCATTCATATAACATTCTTGAAATAACAAAATTATGGAGCTGGAGAACAGATTAGTGGTTACCAAGAATGAGGGGTGGTACACTGGAGGGATATGGCTACAAAGGGGTAGCACAAGTAAGATCTTTGTGGTGATGGAAAAATTTTGCATCTTGATTGCTGTGTTTTACATCAATCTATATACTGGGTAAAATGGCGTGGAACTCTACACAAATATGGTACCTGGTGTTATTCATGGTTTTGATTTTTTACTATGGTTGTGTAAGGTGTAACCATTGGGAGAAACTAGGTGAAGTGTATGTGAGACCCGTCTGTACTATTGCTAAAATTCCCTGTGAATCTATAATTATTTTAAAATGAAAAACTCAACAATGATTATCTCATTTTCAATCTTCATTGATCAGAAATGCAATAATGGGTGTGCCTCTGGCTCAAGGTCGCTCATGAGATTTTAGTGAAGCTGTGGGCTAGTGCTGTGGTTTCATCCAAAGGCTCAATTGGAAGATAATCTGCTTGTAAGCTTACTCTTGGAAGGATTCAGATCCTCATAGGTTGTTAGACTGAGAACGTCAGATCCTCACTGGTTGTTCACCGGAGTTCTCCCTCAGTTGCCACTTGAGCCTTCTCAAAAGTCAGCTCACAACTTGACATCTGGCTTTTCTTAAAACAAGTAAGAGACAGAAGGCAAGCACCCAAATGACAGCCACAGTCTTTTGGAATCAACTTGGAGACGACATTTCATTATTTCTGTTATATTCTTCTTATTACAAGTGAGGCAAAAAGCTTAGCCAACATTCAAGGGGAGAGGATCACACAAAGGCATAAACATCAGGAGGCAGGGATTGCTAGGCCCCATCTTAGAGGTTGTATATCACAAGAGCATGTTAAAAATATCTTTCTTTATGTCACAGTAAAGAGAAATGATAGAACACATAGAGCGATCATATTAGGGGAAGACTGTGATAGCTTTAGCATTGAGTTAAAATTCTGACGTTAGTAACTGAGGCAATCAGTTGGTATTTTTCAGTCTATTAAAAGAAGCCAGTCTCCAGAGAAATAACAATGTCAAAGACTATACAAAGAGGGACACCAGCAAACACATAAGCAAATACCAAAGATTTCTTGCAAACAGTAGTAAAGGCCTTGATATAAGGAATAGATATTATGGATATCTATTTCAGGATATGCCTAATTGTGCCTTTCCACATTAGGGAGGCTAGGACCAGGGTAGGGATACCCAACATGAGTCCATCTCTATGCTTTGTTTTCTGGGATTGACCTCATGGGTACTGGTATCCACCACAGGAAGTGTGGCAGTTTTCTACTTTATCAAAGTGAGAAACATCTAAGGTCTCACAGTCTTTCAGGTAAGAACCTTCTCCTCTAGGTTCCACTGAGATGAAAAACACCCTTTGCTATGGTCAGCATTGAACTCAAGTTGAGAACTGGAAAAGCTATCCTGACACTGGTAGGCTAGATGGACCTCTGGTAGTTATGTGCCACACCCATGGGCTGCTAATAGAGTATTTGGGCTGTCCCTACAAGCCAGCCTCACAATGTGAGTACTCCATGGGTAAAGCTCTGTACAACTCTTTATCTCACAAGGTGCCAAATCAACAATGTGATAGCCTCAGCTTGTTTTGTGAACCCAGAGCACAACCTAACTCTGAATAGCTTGCTTTGGAGTATTAAACATTGAGGAATAGCTAGTGAATTTCAACAGAAATGAATGTTGCCTGAAGTACTGGATTTATTATAGTGATCTTGGTGGAAGGAAGCCAGAAGTATCATGGTGGTGATGATAAATTGTATGCTTAAATACGTGTGTGTATGTGAGAACATGTACATGCCTGATATCAGCCATTGTCCACCATCCCAGGTGGTGATGGGTGGGGTACAGACAACCCCCATTTATCTCTCCAAGCACATCAATCACTCCTCCCCTACTCTTGTACATTATGTTCCAACTCCTCTCACTTAGTTTCTCAGACATGCCATGCTTTTTCCAAACTCTGAGTTGGAACATCTCATATGACAGTCCATCATTTGTTTCTCTCATAGTCTTTATCACTACTTGCAATGTTTTTATTCAAGTGCTTGTTTGTGGGGGAGGGAGGAAGGAGTTCTTTCTTCATAGGCTGTAAACTCTGTGTGGGTAGGACCACAAGCATTTTGCTCATCATTGTATTGTGGCATATGTTAAGCATTCAACAAATAAACTAAGTACATTCTTAAGAGTTTTGCACAATTTCCATTCTTCTGACATGAAAGGGCTGAAGAGTCAGGGACGGGTAGATAACCTACAAGTGAGCTGCCTATCCCAGTATAGAGGCACAATGAAATGGGTAGAATGTATAAAACCAAAGAGAAACAGATGGGGGGAATCAGTGAAAGATGAGGCTAGACATCCATTGTTTAAGATATTTCCTGAGCCAAAATGGAGGGCTCTGGCCTTGACTTTCCATGGTGGCAGGCATGATTGTGATAAGTTCATGTAAAGGAAAAGTGGGAGAAAAACAAATGACAATTCAGTTAAATTAGAGTGTCCCCAAGCAGCAGAAACTAGTTTTGTATCAAGCTACATTGAAACAGGCGTTAGGAATAGCAGGGGCACTTTCAAGTGTTGGCAGTTGTCAAATGTGTTTAGCAATACTTTAGCTACTATAATCAGTGGCACAAAAAATCTAATGCACTGTAAAAACTCAAGACCTAAAAAGTTAACCTGTAGTATTGTTTCTAAAGTGGTATTTGTTAGAAACTCCTACTGCTGAGATCCATTTGTCTCAGGAAGAGGTGGTGAACCAGCATTTACCAGTGGCATTGCCACGCTAAAGAGCATACAGTTGTGTATCTTAGAGAAGGAGATTCAATTTCATTAGAGGCTCTTCCTGTAAGGATCTATTTGAATGTCCTAGGAAGTGCTAAACAGCATAACACTTAAGTGGAAATTTCACAATGGCAGAGAGAGAGAGAGAGAGAGAGCTGGTGCTCATCAATATCTTATTTCTCTCTTTCTTCCCAGAAACTGTACTGAATGATATTTCCCAAAACCTTCTCATTTAGGTAGAGACATGTGCCATAGTGTGGGCAGGAGGGAGGGTGGCCTCTTCCTGGACTGGCCCATAGAATCAAAGACTGGCCCATGGAAGACCATGCACAATAGATCCTTCATTTGCTTGTGATGTGAAAGAGAAACAAACTGTTATCATGCTAATCCATGGAGATTTGGGGATAATATTTGCAGTAGTTAACGTCCTCTAACTAATATAGCCATTGTTCTACAAGACAAGGTCTGAAATCAAGGATGTTCCAAAATATCTGATGGCTCTGAGGACATGCTTCATTGCCTTGAATACAGGAACTCACTGCAGGATGACCCCCAGGTTATATTTACAAACAGAAAATAGCTTAACTTAAGAGAGTGAAAAGAGGCAATTCACACTTTAACATTATCAGCAGGTAACTCATGGTTTTATGTGTGTGTGTGTAGGTGTGTGTGTGTGTGAGAGAGAGAGACAGAAAGAGGCCAAACCACTAGTTTGGTTAAAATGCATACATTTTACAATATTTGGTCACAGGCTAATCAGTCATAATATTTCATACCCTTGTTTATATGAAAAATTAGAGTTGCATTGAATCTGATATTCAGGGATAGCTTTACACTTACACAAGTCTTCCATTCAGTGCAGAAGGGTCAGTGCTAAGATAGCGGGAAACAGGCTGATAAAGGAGCCTGCTTGGAACAGATTTAACTCATCTTGCACAGGAGGGAAGGGCTAATGTCCAGGAAGTCTTAGCAGTGGATGTTCTTGATGAGTGGTAATAATGAGCAATGGATGTTCTTGATGAGTGGTCAGATTCCTTGAAAGCTGAGCCTGAGATAGGGATTCTTGTGCAAGTGAGTTATTGAAGCTGTTCTCCCCAAGAAATCTGTGGGAAACTGGAAGAAACAAGGTAAGGCAGAGGAAGAAGTAAAGGAAAGATATGGTTTGGAGGGAAGTCTAGCTACATCCTGATCTCATGTAGAGCTCTGAGGCATGAATGGTACCACAGGGTTGTCTCACCTTGAGGCATCAGTCTGTCATTTGCTGTAGATTGTTGTCTGAAATGGAGTGTATAATTCCCAGATATTTCTGTGCAAGGCGATTCCCATGGACCAATGGCAATTCTCCAGAGAAGGATAAAGCTAGGAATTATTAGTTGGCAAAACTCACTATGTCTGGGAGATGGGTGCAGTGCCCCTGTAAAGGGGATGTGGATGGGACCCCAATCATCTGCTCCAGTCTGCTGCTTGCATTGCTCATATCTGCTTGCTTTTCATAGTACGTTTAGCCCATTCATGCAAAGCTTCTCTAGGATTCTAATTGATTACAGTGTCTGGGGAATTTAATGCTGGGCATTAGTGAAGCTTATATCCCAAGGCTATAATTGGTACCCATCATCTCCCTCCTTCACTACCCCTTCTGAGTCCCCTTTCCTCTAGGCTAGCACCTCTGCTGGGCAAAATGGTTTGCCTGGTAGGGTCACCCAGACCTTCATCCTTGAGGAGTTTAAGCCCCTGTCTCCCAGGTCCTTATCAAGCAGTGGTTTCTGTCCCTGCCTGTGTACATCTAAAACTGAGCATAGGAGTACCAAGGGGTACCTAGTGAATTCCTGAGTTCTAAACATATTTTTCACTGTCCTTATTCTATAGCAGAAGCTCCATATCCTCATGATAATCCAAGTCAGTTACCTTTGTCCACATGTTAACCCCTTTCTATTGCTGTTGGTCTATTCATACAAGGAGCCCAAAGTGATCTGGCAGAAGCAATAGTCTTAAGTTCAGTGGGAGTTTTAGTGAATCCCTGATGGAAACATTATCTCTGGGAACAACGAACTCTGTAACCACACAACCTAAAGTTACAGAGATGAGAAGCACAAATTCCCATCTAGGTCTCTGAAAGTGATGGAGAGCATGACCATTTCTACTTCACCCCTTGGTTCCTGGACCTGTGTATATGCTACTTCTTGAGCACATAGGACCATGCCACTCTGTACCTTTGCCCTGGAATTTGATATTGCTTTTTAATTACTGTCTTGGCCAAGAGGGTTCCGCCTACTTCTTAACATGCCCATTCTAATGATACATTTGTGAACTGAGCCAACACTCAGTTCCAGGCTTCCTGTCAGACACACTGAGATTACCCTGAACCAGGAGTTTACTCATTATTGGTTCCCCATGAAACTTTAATCTTCCATGTAGGCCATGATGGCATTTTGGTTCTCCAGGTTCAGTATTAAAACCAATACACAACAACCCTCAAAAGATCTGGATATTTCCATTTCCCCAGCATATTGTTACTCAAGGAAACAGCTATAGGCATTCTGGGGAAGGGCTGCATATATTTGCTGTGGTGTTATAGAATCCTTCTTCTCCTTCAACTGATGGGTTCTAGATTTGAGAATCAGCTCAGCTCTAGAAAATAGGCAAAGGATCATGAATTTCCTCTGGGGCAGCTGACCTCAGCATTCTTTTTATCCATCCTTGATTCCTTTTGATTATCTACATTAAGGAATACCTTTGTTGGTTGCCAATCTATTTTGCTCTTTAAAATACCATTATCTGTTAGCCATATCTATAAATCCCCATGGTTTAAGGCCATGTGGCAGCAATTTCAACCTGGATGCCAGTAAGGTAGTTGTGCCCATCTTCTTCCTGGTGGTTGAGTGATGCTACCTGGTTTCTGCCACTCTGGACCATCATCACCCACATAGCTGGCAGAAAGGCCAGTTTTATAACAGCATTGCCCACTGTCAGTCCTGATTTGCAGAGGATAGACACAAATGAGCTTTTCAACAATGCTGCTGTTACCAACACCAGAAACCTGAAAAAACAAGTTGTTCCTTCGGCCCTCTAAAGGAGCAAAGGCAGATGATGATGGATTCTGGTCATACCCAGTTTTGCATGCTTACTTCTCTGAGCCTTTTGATTCTTTTCTCCATACTCTGTGCCTAAAATTCTGGAAACTCTACTGCATTTAACATGACCATTACTTTTTCCAGTCTTTGAGAACCACCCCAGCAGGGTATCAGGTACAGTTCTTGGGCCCTTACCAAGACATAAAGTCCTGTGTCAGGGAAGGTGTTGCCATATCCATAAATTATTCCTTTCCAGCTTTTTATCCCTGACAATACCCTCAAGATCCTCTCCCAGGCTTAAATTTTCTCCCACTGATGCCCTGATTTTGCACGAACAGTCCTGTCAAAACTGAGAATCGCATCCCCTCCTGAGGTTTTCCAACTCTTACAATTATGCTCTGGGCTTGATTTTCAGCATAACTGTCTCTTCAGCCACAGAAGGTGAAGGTCTTTTTAAATAGCATCAAGGAGGCTTTCTGAAATTCACACCTTGCTTCACACTGGTGATCAATCTACCTAAGTCTGCATTTTCTCTCTTCATAAAGTAGCTACCCAATTACATAGTCCTTATAATTACCACTTCTTCAATACTTCTCAAAGTCCAGGGATAATGCACAGAAGCCAGTGTATGCCCTTCCACCTGTATTCTGACCCATTTCATTCTAGGTGAAAAATTCAGGTGCAGCTACACATGCCAGGGACTCTCAATAATTCATCTGTCTCTGGGGATGGGGCTTTCATTACCATACAGAGCTGATGATGGGGACTCCTGTGCAATTAATTTATTAAGAAAGTGCTCTCAGGAGAAACCTTTAAAGAAGTGAGGATGCAGGATATGACGGGGGAAGAAATTAAGCAAAGACAACACTAGCTGAAATCTAGTCTACTCCTGTTCACATAGGGAGCTCTGGTCGCTGACAACACAGAATTGCTCCACTTTGAGCCAAGGGGTTCAGACTTTTGTATGTTTGGATCATTACATCATTGGCTATTGGCTACCCACAAGGAGGGGTTATGTAACCTTCCAGACATCCACAGGTGAGGTAGCTCCTGGGAGCTAGGGCAATTTTCAAGAGAATGGTACAGCCATGTGCCCTTAGAAGTTAACACTTACTAAAGCTGGAGGATGAGCGCACCAGCCTTATAAAGGGATCTGGGCAAGGTGCCACTAGTTCTATTATAACAAAATAGGTCTCTAGAGGCTGAATGGTCAAGAAAAAGCTTCCATAATTTTGGAGAGGCTTAAATGCTGCCTAAGAAGAGTGAGTGTTATGACCGTGGTCTTTGGTGTGTCAATTAGTTTGTTGATACATTAGTTTATGCATTTATTCAGCAAATATGTTTTGCATGCCTATTATGTACCAGACGTTGCCCTTCTAGGCACTGTGTAGACAGCAACGAAACACGAAGACATGGTTCCTGACCTTAAAGGGCTTACAGCCTAGTGAGGGAAATAATTGCAGCACCAATGGTGTTTCACTGTGTATGTTTTAGCAATTGCCAATTAAATGATATGCACTCAGAAAGAAAAAAAATTAACCATTTAAATGGAGTGAGCTCTTTTGTCCTACGTCAACTCAGTGAATACATTCTCTGTATGCAGTAGAAAATGGGAGATGCAAAATAGCTGTTTTCTCAATCTGAACCTAACCTAATCAGAACCTAACCCGTTCAGTAGATATAACTCTACTGAAATAATTTTTTTTTAGTTTAATTGTTAAAGTTGGCTTATTGCAACTACTGTTTCTAAAAAATTAGAATGCAGACAATGAATGGAGGGATACTCAGTTCTAGAAGCTTTTGAGTATATACAATGTGTGTAGTTTGATGTAAAATGTCAGCTGGATCTAGATTTCCATAATTTATCTACTTTTTATAGGTGCCTGCAAGCCCCAGAATATTATTGCATTAATCTGCATTTTTTGTTAAGAATAGCTTATGTGAAGTAATTTGAGCCCTGAAGTAGGCAGACTTTGAGTAGGGGAAATTCTAGTTTCTTTAAGAGACAGCATACAAATAACCCTTCTTAGGTTTATCCAAGCCCAGACTGATTTGCTGATTCTGGGTCCTTGGCTTCTGTTTTCCACTTGGAGGAAGAGAGCTCAGTCTTTATATTGATTGGTTAAGGACGAGCTTGAGTCAGCTGATATGCAGCAATGGAGTATTGAGTTGTTGAGTTGTATTTGTGGCTTGCCTAAAAATAAAAGCTTTTTATTGTATTATTGTAAGAATGGGTAATGAAAGCAAGTAGTCATCAAAGTTATTGATGGCTTTGTGTTTTGAATCAGTTACTAGGGTACACAGGGCTAGTTGATTTGCTAGATTTAGCCATAAAGTATAAATAAGAATTAATTGGTGAAATGCTTGTTAATAGATCATAATAATGCATTCTTTCCTTGTCTATTGGAGAACATTTCAGCCTTTGAAAAGGAATTTAGGAAGATCAATATTCTGTTTGAAGCATATTTTTACAAAAAATCCATCAGGGTCAGAGAAACTATGGAGTTACATGACATCTACTGACGGTAGAGAATATCACAATTCAGGCTGCACTGAGAGATTATCTCCCCCACCTATAAATATTTGTGACAAATATCTGCATGTGGAAATATTGTGGCTCTGGTCTGTGAAACTGGAAACCTAGTGCCCGAAGTTCCCTAGTCAGCTCTTACTCTTGCTGGGGAGTGGATGGGAAGTGGTTGGGCCCAGGAGCTAGTGTTCAATTTAACTTCTTTCATGCTGAAGGATGATGCTAGCAGCCTGCCTCCAGCCCTGCCAGAGAGCAGCCTGCAAGAGATTTGTGGGCCATATTGTACACAGGAGCAAAACATATCACTGTCTTTCTACTAGAGGGGTGCTGTTTGCTCTCACAAGGCAGAAATCTAGCATAACTCAGAAAAAGCTCTAGATCCATTGTAGCTAGGCAGAGAAAATGAAATTCCCAAGATAGGAAAGGGATTAAGATTCTTGCTATATCCGTTATCCATTGCCACAATAATGCTGTATAAAAACAACCACAAACTTCAGTGGCATATATTAATAAACACTTAGTTTTGCTCATGCATCTATGGGTTGGTGAGGTGCTGTTGCTAATCTGAGTCAGGCCTAGCTGACCTCAGCTAGGCTCACTCATGTGTTTGTGGTCAGCTGTCAGATCAGCTGGGGCCTGGATGTCTATGATGGCCTTGGCCGAGATACTTTGGCTTTGTTTCATGCGGCCTCTTATCCTCCAGCAAACGAATCTAGGATTGTCCACATAGTGAGGTCGGGCTCTAAGAGCATCCAAGGCCTGTTGAGGCCTAGGCTTGGATCTGATAGGGCTTCACTTTCCCTGCATTCTGTCAGCTGAAGCAAACCACAAGGGCAACCTAGGTTCAAGGTTGTAGGAAGAGCTTCAAAATCACATATAGGCCAGGTGCAGTGTCTCACACCTGTAATCCCAGCACTTTGGGAGGCTGAGGCGGGCGAATCACTTGAAGTCAGGAGTTGGAGACCAGCCTGGACAATATGGCGAAACCCTGTCTCTACTAAAAATACAAAAATTAGCCAGGCATGGTGGTTCGTGCCTGTAGTCCCAGCTACTTGGGAGGCTGAGGCAGAAGAATTGTTTGAACCTGGGAGGCAGAGGTTGCAGTGAGCTGAGATCGTGCCATTGCACTCCGGCCTTGGTGACAGAGCGAGACACCATCAAAGAAAAAAAAATTACATATAAGGGGCACAAATTCAAGAAGGAGTGGAGAAGTAGAGCCATTTTTGCAATTAATTTACCATACTCAATTGTGCATAAAAGTTCCAGGTTAAGGGACAATTTATCGCTGAATGGTTCATGATGAACCTTCAAAGCTAGATTAGACCTATGTGAGAGGAATCAGTATTTCTGTGTCAGTCCTTCCTGAACTGATTTTATAGAATGGCCACCCTCTGACACAGTCAGAATTTGTCTTTGGTATCCTGGTTGCTCCTCTTTGATCTATCCTTCAGTTATTTTCCACTTTTCATACCTGCTCTCCAGCTGTTTTTAGGAAAGAAGCTTATAAGTTATTTCCCACTGGGGTATAAATGATGGATAAAGACAAAGTGCATTGAGTCTCACCGTGCTTTTTTATAGTGTGAACCAAAAGGAATTGAGTGACAGGGGTAGAGTTTTAGGCATTGGACAATAAGCTGGTGCTGGGCAGGAAGTGTTCTTCTGGAATTGCCTCCCTGTAGAAGAGCAGGACTATGCTGCCAGAGATCTGAGCTCAAATAAGGCTAAACTGCTCAGTAGATACATAGGTTTTGGCAATTTACTTAACCTCTCTGAGTCACTATCAATAAAATAGGAATAATAATATATGCATTAAGGCTTCATGTAAAATTCAATGAGGTAATGTAACAGGCTCTTTGCTGTGTCTGGAAAAAAGCAGATTGATAGCAAAGTTCATTCCTATATCACCCCATCTCATATGATCCTCTATCTTTGTCTCAATGTGAAGGACTGACTCCACTGCTCTAGCTGAGGGTAAGAGAGGTAAGCCAGGGTAAGAGAGAGCAGCAAACCTAAACTGGGTATCTCCCAATTGGCAGACACTGTGTTTATTGGTCATTGAGGATATGAATATGTCTATGGAATGGTCCCTGCCAGGAAGGAATTTATGATCTAGTGGTACATAGGAGTGAGACCAGGAACTTGCTCCTCTGGCTAATGAATCCAGTGCTCCATCCCTACTCTCTGACTTTTTCATGACCTGCTGTAAGAACCTGATTGCCTAGAGAAGAAACTCTCCCACACTAAGAACTGGCCGAGCCAGTTCACGGGTTCAGCAATGGGCAGAACCACAGAGCTGGAAGAGGAGATCTGTCAGATGAACATGAGTTAACAGGGTAAAGTTCCTAACAAGGTGCCTAGGACACAGTAGGTCTTCAAAATACTAGCTCTCTTCTTTCTTGTCGTGGCCTCAGCTGAGGCCCAGGAATGTCAACTTTATTATTGACATTCCAATATAATAATTCAAAGTTAAAAAGTACCCAATTACTCAAATAATTGTGAACTCCTTGAGGGCAAAAACTTTAATTTTTCTCCTGAGTGTCATTAACATCTGTTTCACATATATACACATATATTTTTTGAAAGATATATTATTCTAAAGAGTATAAGAAAGTTCCTTTGTGGTGATGGAATGATTTTTTATCTTGATTTTGGTTGTGGTTACACAAACCTATACACGTGGCAAAACAATACAGAAACACACACACATATCCAGGCAAGTATGTAAAAACTGGTACAGTCTGAGCAAGTTCTGTAGATGGTACTAACATCAGTGTCCTGGCTTTGATATTTCACCATAGTTATGTAAGATATTCCCATTGGGGGATGCTGAGGAAAGGGTACACCAATTTCTCTGTATTATTTTTGAAACTTCCTTTGAGTCTGTAACAATTTTATTTTATTTTACAGCTGTTACCAATTCAGTATCCTTAACCCACTACTTGTGTATCCTTCTCTCTTGAGGAATCCGGGTTTCCTTACCATTATGTCTCCAGGTCAAGTCTGGCGTTCAGCAAGTGGTTTTCAAATTATTTAATTAACACTTGCATGAACAGCTACACGAATAAATAAATAGACAAATCTGTTTTTGAGCAATCTAAGGCTTGGCTTAATTAATTAAGGCCAATTAATTCAAATTAGTTAAGGCCACTTGCCTAAGTTCACACAGTTGGTAGTGGCTGCAGAATTTGCTGGTACCCCCTGCTCCCTAGGAGATGACTACATTAGGAAGGCAGATCAGTTACCCAATGTCTAATGACTTTGTATTAAACTGAAATGACTGCCCGCTCTGACTGTTCTCCACGGGACAACATTTATCTGAAATTAAAGTGAAGCAAATGAAGCCTCGCTCACACTGTAGATTTTCTCTTCCCCCTAGAATGGTCTGTGCTTATCTATGGCAGCAGGACCAGTTGCCGTGATGTGGGAAAACACCACAGAGGGAAAGCTTGCCCTGAGGTTTCATCAACTGCCACTGCCCATGCATGGTCATTTTAATAATATTTCCCATTTAACTTTCCATCCACAAAACACTTCACCGCCATTAACTAATTACTCTTTTCTGCTCAGAGTCAGTAGCTGTCCAGTGTGCTGCCTTTAAATATTTAACTGTGTTCAGAAAAGGACAAAAAGAAAACCCACTAATTGTCCAGGCGAGTGCATGACATCATCAAATACCAGACAGCACTTTCCATTTTCCTCTAACCAGGATTGTGTTGCTTTGCAGAGCAAAGCCCAGGGACGACAGGAAATGCTATAGAAAGCAGAGAAAGCTGACCACATGGCCATTGTATTCCCAGCTTAAAACCACTCAGTGGTGTTCCTTTGCTTTTAAAAAGTATACCTTTCTCACCAAAGCTTGCAAGATTTTAAGTTACCTGGTCTCTGCCTCCTATACCCCACTTTTCCTGTGCTGACCACGCCATTGTTTTCTATACTGTGGTCATGTTGGTCTTTTCTGGCTCCCCACATTCTCCTTGTCCCTTCCCACATACAGGCCCTTTCCCAGGCATGTCCTTCTTCCTTGTCCTTCCCTTCTTACCACCTTCTCAGATTCCAGCTATAATACCAAGTTGTCAGAAAATACCTTCCTGATCCATCCTGGGCTAAATTAGGATACTCTATTTTACACCCTCAGAGTACTTGGTAATTCTTTTCTAGCCATTATCCTACATGTATTTAAACAAAATGATTTATATAATTCACTGTTTATTGTCCGTCTTCTTCTCTATTCTGTAGGCTCCACAAAATTCCGTGGCACTAGTACAAATGAATATTTGCTGAAAAAATGAATCAGTGAATGAATCAACAAGTTAATATCATGGATTAAGAAAGAGGGTGGGAGGAGGTGGGTAATAACCTCTAAAGCAATACCTCATGCCTCCTCTTAAGCTATGGAGTCAGCTACCCACAGAGACATTGAAAGGCTTCCCCAGAATCTTTACCAGCGATAAAGGCCATGAAAACAGTAGATGTCTTGTGCTATTATAGATTGCTGGAGATGAAGTTAACCTAAATTTTTTTTTTTTTTTTTTTTTTTTGAGACGGAGTCTCACTGTCGCCCACTGGAGTGCAGTGGCACAATCTCAGCTCACTGCAGGCTCCACCCCCCGGGGTTCATGCCATTCTCCTGCCTCAGCCTCCCGAGGAACTGGGACTACAGGTGCCCGCCACCTCGCCTGGCTAATTTTTTGTATTTTTAGTAGAGACGGGGCTTCACTGTGTTAGCCAGGATGGTCTCGATCTCCTGACCTCGTGATCCGCCCGCCTAGGCCTCCCAAAGTGCTGGGATTACAGGCGTGAGCCACCACGCCCGGCCAAGTTAACCTAAAATTTTAAGGGAGAATGAAGAAAAGGAAAATGCAAGCTATCATTTTAAGCCACCTCTTCATGATTCCAGAGCTCCTAGCCTGAGTTAAATGGGGTGACCAATATTCTTACTTTTAGTTCCCTACTCAGCAAAAGAAAAATCTCAGATGTAGGAATATAACTTTTTGATGTGAGTTTAATAGAGTTATTTGCACTTTGAGTGAAAAAATATAATGCTTATCATATATACAATATAAAGTATATTTTTCTTGAACTGGCACTTACATAAAAAAATTATTCACTAAACTCCATAGCCTGATATTTTTGTTTCTTCCTGACGTCACTTGCCTTCTTTCAAGCCTCATTTTGCATCTTAGAAATCCTGCACTGAGTTCTGTACAAGGTCACCTGTGTCACAGAGGACCTCGTTTTTTAAAAAAAAACTTCTAGGTGTTTTATCTTCCCAAGTCTCAAAAATCCAGTTTTGCTCCCACAGAGGATTTTTCTGACAAGAGTGGGTTCTGTCTCATGTTTATGCCAGCTTTTCTTTCTGAATGCCTCATATGAAGTGTAAAAATATAAATAGAAGCATGAATAATAATATTAACATACATGAACGTCTTAGCCTGTTCAGGCTACCATAACAAAATGCCATAGACTGGGTGGCTTAAAGAACAGAAATTTATTTTCTCACAGTGCCAGAGGCTGGAAGTCCAAGATCAGGGTGCCAGCATGGTCAGGTTCTGGTGAACACTCTCTTCCTGGCTTCCAGACATTCACCTTCTCACTGTGTGCTCACCCAGCGTTTCCCTGGTGTGTGTGTGTGTGTGTGTGTGTGTGTGTGTGTGCACGCACATGCAAACATAGCAAGAAATCTCTCTCTCTCCTTCTAAGGCTACCACCCCATCAGGTTAGGACTTCGCCCTTATGACTTTATTTAACCTCCTAATTAACTTCCTAAAAGCCCTATCTGCAAATACAATCACAGTGAGTTAGGACTTTAACATATGAATTTGGGGGTGGGGACAAATTTGATCCATAGCAATGGATAAGCATTTGAAGTTCAATAACAAATTCTCATTACATTCTATTTTTATTTGTTTGAGATGGAGTCTTACTCTGTCACCCAGGCTGGAGTGCAGTGGTGCCATCTTGGCTCACTGCAAGCTCTGCTGCCCAGGTTCAAGCAATTCTCTTGCCTCAGCCTCCCAAGTAGCTGGGATTACAGGCGCCAGCCACCACGCCTGGCTAATTTTTGTATTTTTAGTAGAGATGGGGTTTCGCCATATTGGCCAAGCTGGTGTCGAACTCCTGTCCTCAAGTGATCTGCCTGCCTCAACCTCCCAAAGTGCTGGGATTACAGTCATGAGCCACTTTGCCTGGCCTCACTACATTCTTTATGTGGTTTTACTCCATTATATATTTCCAAAGGATTCAAATATGCTATTTTATTTGATTAGAGATTGATGTTTATGCATTTCAGATTTCAAAACACTTAAAATTAAAAGAGATAAAGTGACTTCAACGTCATAAGGCAAAGAAGTTGCAAGGCAGGGACTTGTATTAGTCCGTTTTCACACTGCTGTGAAGACATACCTAAGACTGGGTAATTTATAAAGAAAAGAAGTTTAATTGGCTCACAGTTCCACATGGCTGGGGAGGCCTCAGGAAACTTACAATCATGGCAAAAGTTGAGAGAGAAGCAAAGGCATGTCTTACATGGTGGCAGGTGAGAGAGAGTGAATGAGCAAAGGGGGACAAGCCCCTTATAAAACCATCAGATCTCATGAGAACTCACTCCATATTGAGAACAGCATGGGGGAAGCCGCCCCCATGATCCAATCACCTCCCACCAGATCCCACCCTCAGTATGTGGGGATTATGGGGATTACAATTTGAGATGAGATTTGGATGGGGACACAGGCAAACTATGTCAGAACTAGAGCTCTGATTTCCTGATTCCCTATCCAGAGCTCTTTTCAGGGAGACTCTGATTCCCAATCTTATTTGACCATTGCACCACTTTTCTCAGAATACCAATACTTTTAGGAATACCTTTAGGATAATCTATATCTGATTTCATAGCTGTGAGACTTGTGGGAAAAGGCTAAACTGGAATTCCCTCAGGAAACTGAACAAGAAACAATGGGAATCATTGGTGGTTCAGGGAGCCCTGTTGTTTATGAGAAATAGGCAAAGCTGTTTTTAAGATCTCAGGTTGTATATTAGGGTTGGCATTACTAGTAGGAAGGTGTGATTTGTGGCACTGAGAAGGCCCTTCTTTGTTCAAAACTGTCTTCGTTTTATCTAGCCATGCTGCCAGATAGTCCACCAGTAAAAAAGATTCTGTTCTATTCCAGACCTTTATTCACAAGGGTCTCTACTTTAATCTCTTCTCATTCAATGAGAACCTGTATCCTTTTCCTGAAATTCTGCTGCTTCCCTTCATTATTCCCCCTCTTAACCAAGGCTCCTGATCACCTACCACATCTGCCTTAATGGCCTTCTACAGATGGATGCACTATTTCTTTCCAACTTTAATTTTTGCCATTTCTCAGCACATCCAGGGAACATTCTGAGTTGCATACCTTTGCCCAGGGCAGAGATGTGCCTATGACTAGCACTTGGTAATTTCATTGATATCTAAATCTCCCTCTCCTCCCAGTACATCGTCCCCACCTCAGCAGCTTTTGTCACCCCCTCCCCTCCTGTGCCACATGCGTTGCTCAGTGCTCGGAAAATGAGGCCTTTTGTCATTTCAATGGGCATTGGTTGACTTGACCCAATAAATCCTTTCCTACAGTCAGAATGAGACCACAGTAGAGTCCTGGCAATCCAAGCAACACTCATCTGATAACTGGTGGCATTGAATTCAGCTTTCTCTGCATATAGGTATGAGGTTCTATAAACTGAATTTACCTATTCACCAAAAAATTACTGAGTACAGCTATGCCCCAGGCATGTTGACTTTCACTTGGGATATAAAGAAAAATAAAACACAGTCCCTGTGCTCATAGAGCCTGTGGGCCTAGTGGGAGAGACGGACGTTTAGACAGCTAATTACAATTCTTATGATTCACTATGCTGTGTGCAGAATTAAGGTTCTTCCTTTATAAATGAGTGTTGTTGATGGTGCAAGCTGGCCAGTACCTGTTTCATCCATTTACCAAATGCATAATGGGCATGTGTTTTATGCCAGGTATTTGGTTAGACCATAAGAATACAGAGATAAGTAGAATGAGGGCTCCATCTTTGCAGCTCAGTGTCTTTTTTGAGGCATGGATGAGCCTTGGTTACATGGCACATGAATCTCTGAATGCAAAAATTTCTAATCTAGAGACTTGGGTTATGAATGTGAAAGGAACAGATTTAGTATAGTTTTCAGATCTTGCCCAAAGATTCAATGTTACTTATATATCTCACAGGAGAACATAATGGTTAAGATCACAAACTCTGCAGTCAGACTGTCTGAGTACCAAGCCTGGCCCTGATTTTGACTGCTGTGTGACCTCAGGCATGTTATATAACCTCTCTGTGCCTCAGTATCTTCATCTATAAAATGAAGACAACAATAGCACCTACTTCACAGCATTGTTGTGAGTGTCAAGTGAATTAATTTATATTAAGTGCTTAGAACAATGCCTGGCCTAAAGAAAGTTCTCAGTAAATTGTAGCTATTGTTATTAGTATCAAATTATGCTTGCACAAAGTTTCCCATTATATAATGGCTCTCCAGTGGAACAGGGGAGATGCCAAAAGCATTATTAGAGCCTTATTCAGACTTGGTATTCACTGGTATTCTTTTCCTTTCCCAATCCCAAAGTGTGTGTGAAATTGGCTGTTAAATTTTGCACTCGTTTGAATATTGGCTTCTTACAAAAGGATTGAGCTCTGAATTCTAGTTTGGTTTTCTCTGAATCTTCTATATCCTGAGACTCTTTAGTTAACCTCTACTAGCCTCAGTTTCCTAAAATGGAGATAAAACAGCTAACCTTCCTCTGAAACCCAAATAATACTAGACACGAAGGTATACCCACCTGCTTCTGAGTCCCTGTCCAGCCTCTGCTTCTTCCTGCTAGGGAGCCAGAGGTGCAGAGAAAGTCCAGTTGGCCTCATGTGGGCGATAGCCTTTCAGGTTCCATGTTGGAAGGGCCCATGCTCATTTGTCCTATCTCAGTTCCTTGAACTGGAAGTGTCCACAAGAGACTGAAAAAGGTAAAAATAAAATAAAATAAAAACTATTTGCAAATAATGTATTTCCTCCTATAAATTACATATTTTCCAGATTGCTAAATAGTTAAATTAACCATTATGACCAGTTACCAGCAGGCTGCCAATCCCTCCTCACCAAGTCAGGGTCTTAGCCTTGTTCCTGTGACTTCTTGATCTTGAGTTTCTTTTCTCTTCTTTTTTCTCCACATGTATAAGAAGGATACTTCTTATCTCCTTCTGGGTTTATCCAGTACGCAGATTTTGCTCTCCTAATTGCCTGTCTTCAGGCGTTCGCTTTCCTTTTACCTGTGTGCTTTCTTATCCCTCCTGTCATTGGCCTTCCCCAGGCTTTGTCCGTCTCCAGCATGCCCTGTGTGTTGCTTTCTTGGTTCAGCTTTGCTTTGCTGCCTTTGATTCCATTTGCCTCCTCATTTCCTTCTGGTCTGCTTTGTGATTCTAGGCTTGATCCCTATGACACAGCTTATTTTCCAACCTTCTCTGAGGTCCTTCTTGGCACAAAGACTGTCTCTTCAGTCGTGATTTGTCCCCCAAGGACAAGACATATATCACTGGCTTCACAGTTAAACCGTGCCCTGGCGACCAAGTCCTTGGGTGACTTCTGTTTGCTGTACTCCTTTGTCTTAACAGGGTGGGGTTATTTTTTGGGATGAAATAAACTAGTTTCCTAGAAATCGTTTCCCAAGTAAACCCTTACCAAAACAAAGCACATACTTTACCTGAGATGCCCATGACGGCCTTACAATGACTCCTTAAAAAAGGCTGACAGAAATCAAAGAATCCAGGCAGGCCAGAAGCAGCAAGAGCATAAAGCCCTCCATACTTATAATCCTTTCTTATCTATTCTGTATGGTTTATGAAACACATTTTGGACACAAAAACGTATATCTGAGATAGTTGTTTTGTCCACAGAGAACCATATTTTTTTTCCAAGAGTATACCTGGGGTAAGAGGAAGAAACAGAGGTACAGAAAATATTTGAAAGGAAAAATGCAAGCATCCTCCATTTGACTCTTGCTCAAAAACGGAATTTCTCAGCTTTGGAGAAGGTACCCAGTGTTTTGACTTTACATACTTTCAAATAAGAGAAATACATACATACTCTATATTGACCTAAGCCTAGTACTAATAAAGCAAGCGAATTATAATAAAACCTAATAATGTATTGAGCATGTATTATGTACCTGGTACTTACCCCAAATCTATTTATATAGTAATCTAATTTAATATTCACAGAAATTAGAATGAGGGTTAGGGACCTTTATTATTTTTACTTTCAGTTGAGGCAACTGAGGCACAAAGAGGTAAATCAAACACACTTAAATGGACAATGGTCATGGGTGATCAGCGAAGATTCGAATCCAAACATTTGGCTTCCAGAACATGTCTTTCTAACTCCCTGGAAGGCTTGACAGTGTTCCTAGGCTTACACTTTCTGATGTAAGCTTGCATTTTACTTAAAAAACTGCTGTCAATCTAGCTGTAAATTCAAATCCTCTCAATTGGCGTTGGCTAAGCAGTAAGGCTTATGGGTACTCACTCTGAAGAGATCTGACAGTGTGCCAGCAGGCAGAGCTTGTCTGCTCAGCTTTGCTTACTTAAAGTTGAAGAAGGGGCTAACTGGGCTGGCCTATGTCATTTTTATTTTGTCTTGTCATGTTGGGGTACCATACCCCACAGTGTGTTGCTGTGATGCAGGAATAGACAACCAGTCCCAAGGTCCCCATGTGGAGGTTGCCCAACACACCATCTTCAAGACCTCAGTGAAGAGGAAGTGACTCCGTGATCTGGAGAGACTCCTCTTTGGGTCCTGAGATTGCCACCCATCCAAAGACAGCTGTAGACAGTGATCCTGAACTTGATGCAAATGTGAATCACAGTCTGTCAAGCCTTCTTTGAGTGTGATTGACATATTTACTGTTGACAACACAAGATGAATCTTGCCATCCTCTTAGATATGTGGTCTTTTGCCTGAAGACAACGTTCAGGCTGAGAATGGAATGTGGGATTGCCTTCCAGATGCACATCTGCCTGGGTATTTTTTTTTTTAACCCTCTTGAGAATTCCCCAGGCTTCTCTTGACTGACAGCTAGCACTGAAGTCTTGTCATCTAAACATGTAAATTTTCTGGCAACGGCATATGCATTGTTTATCGAAGGGGCTTAAGATCTTGAATGTGATGGCTCTTTATATTTGTTGGTTCCTTATACCACCATGTGCTTTTTTTGTAAGTTTGGGTTCTTTGACTGATGGGTGTTTTCTGACTGGAGCTGATGAGAAGGGCACCAACTAGAAGTCACATTCCTGAAGTTATGGTAACAAAGTCTGCTCTGGAGAATTTTTTTTTTTTTCCTACCTTGGCAAGGCCCAATATTCTGGCCAATCTAGAAGTTTCCAAAGTTGTATTCTTCAAGACATTTGGCTTGCAGAATGTTAAGAGGTGCAAAACAAACAACCTCCATAGTCAAATAAACCTGGAGTGTTCTTTTGACCACAATGCCTCACTCTTGGAGTTTCTTGGTATATAATAAGCATTCTGAGAAGCTCTTCAGCCAGGATGCTCGAATAACTTCAGCCACATCACCTCAAGTAATTAATTGTGGGATACTTTTGAATAGCACCTATTCATATCTGTTAATACCTATTGTGGTTATAAAGTTAATTACACAATTTGGGTCATTTTTATCTTACCTAACTAAATCATACTTGAAGGGCTGGGGAAAAAAGCAGTTGGAGCACATAGCACCAGCTCCAAACATTTTTCTACAAGCCCAACTTCTATAACCCTAAAACCAGATTTACCTGGTAACTGCTGCGTCGACCTGCTGTTAACTCAAAGACTAGTTTTATCTACCACTATCCCTCACCAATCAGAGCTTGTTAGCTCCCAAAAGCTTTCTTTACTGTGTCAATGAGTTTTGTTTCAAAACAATATGTAACGTTTCTCTTTCTAATAAAAATGCCAACCTTCTCTTTGTTCTTTGGACTTAGCCTAGACCAACCCTGTTTACGCCTTGAATTGCAATTCTGTGATTCCCAAATAAAATGTTTAATATAGAGATTTATCTCCACATATTATTTTGACTTTGACACTATTCACCTTGTGCAGAACGCATTTTGAAAAAAATTAGCATAGGGAAAAGGCCTTCATTCCCTGAAACATAATTTTTCCAAATGTGACCCAGTAATTTTAATTGTGGAAAGAGAGGAGACAGATGTGGGTTGCCTGAAAATTGCAGGCAGGGCCTTGCGAGCCAGTGAAAGAACAGTCAGTGTTTGAAAGGCCATGCATCCAGTTTGCAAGGCTCAGCTCAGAGTCGTCATGACAATTATATCTTCTCTAGTGACCCCACCACAGAGAACTTCTGCTTCCTGCCCATGCCACTAATTGGCTACGTGACTACACTACACTGAATTATACAATTGTGATGGGTAAGTATTGAAGTGACCTTGAAAAACACAAAATTGGCTGGGCGTGGTGGCTCACGCCTGTAATCCTAGCACTTTGGGAGGCCAAGACAGGTGGATTGCTTGAGGCCAGGAGTTCAAAACCAGCTTGGCCAACATGGTGAAACCCCATCTCTACTAAAAATACAAAATTAGCCAGGCCTGGTGGCGGGTGTCTGTCATCCCAGCTACTCCAGAGGCTAAGGCAGGAGAATTTCTTGAACCTGGGAGGTGGAGGTTGCAGTGAGCTGAGATGGCACCACTGCACTCCAGCCTGGGGACAAGGGCGAAATTCTGTCTCCAAAAAAAAAAAAAAAAAAAAAAGAAAGAAAGGAAGGAAGAAAGAAAGACACAAAATCCAGCCCCTATGTCTTAAGTAGTTGAGGGCCAGAGTATATATTTTAAGTTACTTTTTTACATGCATCTATCACTTCACAACTATATTTTTGTCCATATGTGGAATTACTAGGTAAATGGGTATGGGTTTTATGAAGAATTTTGATAACTATTACCCAAATTACCTTTCATAAAAGTTTTATCAATTTATGCTTAACTGGCTGTGTTTGAAAGTGACTCTCAGTGGATGGAGCGTACCCTTACCTACATTATAGTTACTATTATTTTATACTCACTATATGATCATTAGTTCCTGAGAACAAGGGAGGAACAAATAGGTCCTTAACACACACTAGAAGCTTCCACTTCCCAACCCCCAGGTAACTCTGGGGCTTTCAGTGCTGTGGGGCTGTTTGCAATAACAAGATGTCGTCAGCTGGCTTGGGAATAACCCAGTGCAGCATCCAAAAGCTTCTGGCAGTTCCAGAAAACTGTTCTCCTGGCCAATTCCTGCCTTCACACTTTAACCACGTCTGCGCAGGGCAGCTTAACAATAGCCTGATATGTACACATGCAATCACCTCACCTCGCAATTGCAGGGCATATTATCATAAGAAAAGCATAGCCAACAGCCAGATCTGTCTGATCCTTTCATGGAAGTGAGCAGCCCATTTGTCACAGTCATGCAAGTCTTACTTCTAAAATAGGACTGGGAAGAGGGTTTGAACAGACTCCAGTATCCTGCGGATCCTAGATAGTATTAGACATCCTTGTATCCCCCAGACCCTGTCATGCCAACACTAAAAAAACACAAGGATAATAGCTAACATTTATTGAGGCCATACCATATCCCCAGCCCGGGCTAAGCATGTTATATGCATCATTGAACAGCCTGAAGGATCCTGTTAAAGTATAAATCATGTCACCCTTTTCCTGAAGAGCTTCAATAGCTGCCTGTATCACTGAAAGTAACAGGCGAAAGTCCTTATTCTGAACGTCAAAGGACCTACATGACCTTCATCTCTCACCAGCCCTAGCCCCAACCCCACTGTAACTTATATGGACTTATCTCTTACTCTGCTCCAGCCACACTCCTGCCCCAGGACCTTTGCATGTGTTTCTTCCTTTGCCTGGAATGTTTTGACAACAGATATTTATCATTACACACCCAAAAGTCTTTACTCACAAGTCACTTTCTCAGTGAGGTCTTCTCTGGCCAATATCAACCTGTTGCTTTCAATCTTCCTTTCCTGATTTATTTTTTCTTCATAGCACTCATCATGATCATGAAGCTTAATTTATCTAGTGTCCCATCTGTCTCCTCCATTAGAATGTAGCCCCCCTAAGAAGTTTGCCTTTTTTCATCCCAGCTGTATTGTCAATACTTGGAAGAGTGCCTGGAAAATAATAGGTGCTCAATAAATACTTGTGCATAAATGAATAAACTTACCTAACTTGCATCAGACCCAGGAGGAAAGAGCTATTGTTTTCTTCATTTTTCAGATGAGGCAACTTAAGCCTGGGAGGGATTAAATAATCTTCCCAGGAAGCAAGGGAGCTAGGGTTTGAGCCCCTGCTCTTGGCCACTCTGCTCTATCCCTCTGAGAGGGCTGTGAGATAACAAATCCTCTGCGCACACCTTGTGAGGTTCAGTCTTTGTAGCCAAACATCTAAGTCCACTGTGAGCTGGCCACAACCTAACTCTCCAAAGTGCCCACCCTCAGCTATCACACCTTGGCCATACCAAAACAGACAGTGATGTTGCCACCTCTGTAACTTTGCTTATACTCTTTCCTTCCTTTTGGATTTGTTCAAATTCGTTCTATATTTCTTTTCTTTTCTTTTCCTTTCTCTCTCTCTCTCTCTCTTTCTTTCTTTCTTTTGGTGGAGTCTTGCTCTGTCACCCAGG
The DNA here is from genome assembly GCF_028885655.2 of Pongo abelii. Classification (NCBI taxonomy): domain Eukaryota; kingdom Metazoa; phylum Chordata; class Mammalia; order Primates; family Hominidae; genus Pongo; species Pongo abelii. Next base: position 133,792,747 of record NC_071992.2, on the reverse strand, counting down.
CTGGAGTGCAGCGATGCGATCTCAGCTCACTGCAACCTCTGCCTCTCAGGTTCAAGCGATTCTCCTGCCTTAGCCTCCTTTATTTTATTTTCCTTTCTCTCTCCCTTTCCTTTCCTTTCCTTTCCTTTCCTTTCCTTTCCTTTCCTTTCCCCTCCCCTCCCCTCCCCTCCCCTCCCCTCCCCTCCCCTCCCCTCCCCTCCCCTTCCCTTCCCTTCCTTTCCTTTCCTTTCCTTTCATGGAGTCTTGCTCTGTCACCCAGGCTGGAGTGCAGCGATGCGATCTCAGCTCACCGCAACCTCTGCCTCTCAGGTTCAAGCGATTCTCCTGCCTTAGCCTCCCAAATAGCTGAGATTACAGGCACCCACCAACACTCTTGGCTAGTTTTTGTATTTTTAGTAGAGACAGGGTTTCATCATGTTGGCCATGCTGGTCTTGAACTCCTAACTTCGAGTGATCCACCTACCTTGGCCTCCCAAAGTGTTGGGATTACAGGCATGAGCCACTGTGCCTGGTACCTTATTACATTTCTAAACTCAAGTCAAATGCCACATCTCCATGAAGCCCTCTTTCTTGGTCCTTACTTCCGCTGTTAATGATAGTTGCACATAAGGATCATCCTCCTTTCTAGAATTCTTAAAGTGCAGGCCATGTCTGTTTGACTTTGCTCTTTTTCACAATGCTATGTAGAGGCTCTACTAAAAAACAAACAAACAAAAAGCTGCCTAATGAACACATAGATGCCACTTAATACAATGGAGTGACTTATTTCCAACTAAAATATTTCATAATGTGGACATCTTAATAATCAGTGATAATGGGGGTTGATGCTGAACACAAAGCTACTTTTAGGAAAAGGAAGGATTAAGTTGCATGTTTGTTACATGAAAACCACTAGTCTACTCAATCAGCATAATTTAGAAAATCAATCAAACCAGGTGTTTGGTTGTTTGACATATGTAGGCAAAACAAGTAGATTGAATTTCTTCTGCTTTATATGGTGGTTTTTATTTATTTATTTATTTATTTATTTATTTATTTATTTTGCTGTTACATAAAATGCCCTTAGACATTTCAGGTACTCTATAGACACTAATTATTTCAGAAATACACAATCACTTGACAGTTTGAGATAGGGGATGAGGAGCAAGATAAAAGGAGGACATATTTAAAGAGGATATACATCTAACAATATTTTATATACTAGCAAATAAGAATGTGGTCACAAGCCAAGTGTACATCTTTAATTCTCATGTGACAACAGAATTCAATATACTGGGTAAGAAGAAATAATTGGGAGGCCCACTCTTCCTGGTGATTCTTTTTGTAGCCTGGGGTGATCGACTCATTGTGCAAACTTTGTGATCTCATTGGTCAAATGAAGGTGCTAACATCCTCATTCAATGGCACAGGCATCTTTTTAGAATATAAGTAATTTTACATATGTATATCTATGTATAAAAAACATATAAAACATTTAAAGTTTTTAGCATCAGAAATACCTTAAGAATCCAAATGTAGTATTTTCCCCTCGGAGGTATTGCTTGGCACCTCTAATTAATTAATTTAATTAAGTGATTTAATGACTCTCCTGGGTGAGGTACTTGAGACTGGGAAGCACGTGGAGAGCAGCATAGGAGCTTTAATTCCACCCTTCCTGAGTTGTTTCCACTTGTCCTTCAGTATCTTCCTTTTCCTGCCTTTCCAGCTTTGGCCTGTTGCCTCCTTGCCTCTCTGTCAAAGCCAGGATCACAGACTAAGGAGGATAGCAAATGGGGGTGGAGGAGGTGCTAGTTTGGCTGGGAGGTAGGGAGAACCTAAGTTAGACTTAGGCTTCCAGGAAGCCCACCCCAGATTTTGTCTAGGTGACAGAATAAAATCAACGATATGAACTTTCATGAACTCTGTTACAATTTGCATTTTCACCGCTATTAAAATATTGTCTAATCAAGATGTGCATTTAAAAATATCTTAGCAAAATCCTGGACTTTAGACCAGAAAACCATGATGACCAGTCATTTTCCCATCCTGAAACACTTCTGAATAAAGCCAAGGGAATTAATTAAACAAATAGAATCTTATCTTAAGCATAAACACACACACACACCATTAATACATACTAAAAATTGTCTTTCCTCAGCTCTGGACATAAAGGAAGATCTAGCGTTTGTCTCTGAAGATAGATCCACACTTAGTTCTCCAAGCTGCTGGCTTTGTAGACTGTTAACAGAGGTCTATGAATAAAAGTTTCCTTTCTTTTCTTTTCTTTTTTTTTTTTGAGACAGAGTTTCACTCTTGTTGCCCAGGCTGGAGAGCAATGGCACGACCTCGGCTCACCGCAACCTCCGCCTCCTGGGTTCAAGTGATTCTCCTGCCTCAGCCTCTCGAGTAGATGGAATTACAGGCATGTGCCACGACGCCTGGCTAATTTTGTATTTTTAGTAGAGTTGGGGTTTCTCCATTAGACAAATTGATTCTTTAAATACTGGATGAAAGACAGTTAAACAGGTTTTTTGTTTTGTTTTGTTTTCATTTAAAAAATGTTTTATTTCCGTAGGTTTTTGGGGGAACAGGTGGTGTTTTGTTACATGAATACATTCTTTAGTGGTGACTTATGAGATTTTAGTGCACTCATCACCCAAGCAGTATACACTGTACCCAATTTGTAGTCTTTTATCCTTCACCCCACTTCCGCCCTTTCCCCTGAGTTCCCAAAGTCCATTATATTATTCTTACGCCTTTGCATCCTCATAGCTTAGCTTCCACTTATGAGTGACAACATCCAGTGTTTGATTTTCCATTCCTGAGTTACTTCACTTGGAATAATAGTCTCCAATTCCATCCAGGTTCCTACAAATGTTATTATTTCATTTCTTTTTTATGGCTGAGTAATATTCCATGGTATATCTACCACAATTTCTTTCTTTCTTTTATTTTTTAGTAATTAGAGATATGTAAATTTATTTTTTTTATTTTAATTTTTGTTTTAAGTTCTGGGGTACATGTGTAGGATGTGCAACCTTGTTGCATAGAGAACTCAGAAATAAGACCGCACATCTACAATCATCTGATCTTAAACAAACCTGACAAAAACAAGCAATGAGGAAAGGATTGCCTATTTAATAAATGATGCTGGGAGAACTGTTTAGCCATATGCAGAAAATTGAAACTAGACCCTTTCCTTACACCTCATACAAAAATTAACTCAAGATGGATTAAAAACCTAAATGTAAAACCCCAAACTATAAAAACCCTAGAAGAAAATGTTTTGTTTTCTACATAACTTCTCAGAGTCTTTTGCATGCAGTGTCATGCATTGTGAATCTCAGACTGGAGAATGTCACATCTGATGAACTGATGTTTCCCAAACTTATTTTACCATGGAGCACCCTCCTTTTTTTGGGTGGGGGGGACCTGTAAGACTAGTTTTCTATGGACCACATTTTGGAAAACACTAAAGAGAGGTATACATTAATATGGATTGCAACTGTGTGAGAAACGTGCACATTAAACATGACTTTTGTATGGGAGTAAATCTATGAATAAAAGCTTAAATTTTCCCAAGATCTTTAGGAGACAGATGTACAATGTGAGTCAAGAGAAAGCCAAGTTAAGAAATCCTGATTTTTCTTACAAACTGCAAGAGAGAAGATAGGCTATCATGTACAATTTGTTAATTGGATCATAATTAATGTAGAGTTGGAAAGATTTGACCATGATAAAGAGAAGACATTTGTACTGTTTATACAAGATAGGGATGAAATTAAGCCTTTCAATTTTAATCTTTCTGGCAGAAATTGTTTAACTACCACTCACTTTCTGTTGAAATTCAACTTCATGACAGCTAAAGGACATACAACTTCAGTGTCTACTTAGATACAGTTGTTGTTGAGGCAGGTGCCATATGGTCATCTTTTTGTGTGTGTGCCTCTAGTTGCAAATGGTGACAGCGACTGGTCGGGTGACTGTCTGTTCTGAGTGGCTGCCAGCTTCCTCCATGACAGCTCAGCCAAGTGGGAGATAAGCTCTGATCTGCAGCCCATCCGTTCCTAAACCAGTGATTTTATACCTTTAAATCCCCTATAAGTAACTGAACTAACTACTTAAACAGTCTTTTTTGAATATAGGTTCATTTATTGGCTTAATGGCTTAGAATGCATTCTTTGCAAATTCAGCCCTGAGGGTCCAATCAGAAGATGAAATATGTCTGGCTTGGCCACGGCAGGAATTGATTAAAGGAGGCTCTGGCGTGCTTCCTGGTACTCTGCCGAACAGGAATTAAAACATAAACAAGATGCTGTCCTTACCTTCAGTGATTTGGACTGAGAGGTTTTCCTCCCACTAAAGTGGAAGTGGCTGAGGGTAGTTCAAAAGGAGAACCTTAATTAAAAAATAAAAAAATTAAATTAAAAGCTTTTCACAAGGGTGTAACTATGAAACAAATGTGTGTTTCCAATATATCAACTTTTCAGGGAATGAAATGAAAATTTTAATGTGTGAAGACTTCCAGACCAGGTAAACTTGGGAGCTCTGGGTTCTTCTTTCTCCAATCCTCTATAGTCCGAGTAGGATCAGATTATCTAGAGAGCATCCTGGCCACAAGAACTGTGGTAGAAACAATAGGGAGTGAGTTTCCCCCCGCACCCTGCTTGAGGTTTCTATTAGGACAGGAAAAGGTGGAGTCTCTTGACTCCATCTAAAGCAGGGCTCTGGGGAATCTCACTTGTCTCTTCTATATCCTATCCTATCTCCATCTCCCTTGGGATTGTGTCCTCTGCTTCTCGATTTAATCGAACCTATAGTTGTTTGAGTAAACCCAAGTACAGGGACAGTAAGTCAAGACTCTGTGAGTCACAAGTTACAGAAATCCTACTCAAATGGATTTAAAAAGAACAATAATAACAATAAAAAACAACAACACAGAGAGGAAGAGATTGATTTTATTACTCCCTTTACCTAGTAGAATCAAGAGTATGTTTCCTTCAGGCACAGCTGTAACCAGGTGCTCAAATGTCTTCAGGAACCTATCTTTTTTCTCTCGGCTCTTTTGTCCTCTGGTTTGGCTTCATTCTCAAACAGGCGCTCCTTTCATGAGAGTAAAATAAATGGCTGTCAGTAGCTCAAGGCTTTTATTCTATTAGTTGGGCAAGCCCAGTGGAAAGGGAATTTTTTTTCTTAAGTCCCAAATTCATTGAACATTCTTCAAACAGGTGGCAGGAAACAGAGCAGAGAGCAAAGCAGGTGAAGCCTCTGCCCTTTTAAATTGGCACTTCATGGGAGTAACTTAGGTTAAGTGTCTATCACTGAATCAATTGTTGGCTTTAGAAGACTAGGGAATGCTATACTGCCAGGCCTAAGCCTGGAGTGTCTGCTGTTGCCATTCAGTGAAGCTGATATTTTGGAGGAAACTCTCCATCATCCCCAATATCTCACTACCTAAATAATGCTTTCTCTTTTTTTTGTCGTCATCACCTCTTCTCCAGCTTGAGCAACAATTGTAATAACAATGATAGCAAGTGCTCATTGAATGACTTTGCATACATTAACTCATAGAATCCACACTAAAACCCATACCCCTTGACTATCAGGTCATCAGTTTAAGAGGCTGTTTTCTAGGTAGTTAGAATTCAAGAGTTAGGTCACGTATTACTTATGCTGCCCATTTTAAGGATGAACAAACTGAGCTACAGAGAGTGTATTTCACTTCATGTAATGCCTATGTTTCTGAAATATGTTTGAAAATCTTCCTTGTTCAAATCAACTCCTCTTTTCATTTTGTAGTCTTTGATAAAACACCCAGTGAGGCCTCTGTTCTGTTCCATTCGTCTATATATCTGTTTTGGTACCAGTGTCATGCTCTTTTGGTTACTGTAGCCTTGCAGTACAGTTTGAAGTCAGGTAGTGTGATGCCTCCAGCTTTGTTCTTTTTGCGTAGGATTGTCTTGGCTATATAGGCTTTTTTTTTGGTTACATATGAAATTTAAAATAGTTTTTTCTAATTCTGTGAAGAAAGTCAATGGTAGCTTGATGGGGATAGCATTGAATCTATAAATTACTTTGGGCAGTATGGCCATTTTCACAATATTGATTCGTCCTATCCATGATCATGGAATGTTTTTCCATTTGTTTGTGTCCTCTTTTTTTCCTTGAGCTGTGGTTTGTAATTCTCCTTGAAGAGGTACTTCACTTCCTTTGTAAGTTGTATTTCTAGGTATTTTATTTTCTTTGAAGTAATTGTGAATGGGAGTTCACTCACGATTTGGCTCTCTTTGTCTATTATTAGTGTATAGGAATGCTTGTGATTTCTGCACATTGATTTTGTACCCTCAGACTTTGCTAAAGTTGCTTATCAGCTTAAGAAGATTTGGGGCTGAGGTGATGGGGTTATAACACCACACATCTACAACCATCTGATCTTTGACAAACCTGACAAAAACAAGCAATGGGGAAAGGATTCCCTATTTAATAAATGGTGATGAGAAAACTAGCTAGCCATATGCAGAAAACTGAAACTGGACCCCTTCCTTACTCCTTATACAAAAATTAAGTCAAAATGGATTAAAGACTTAAACATAAGACCTAAAACCATAAAAATCCTAGAAGAAAACCTAGGCAATACCATTCAGGACATAGGCATGGGCAAAGACTTCATGGCTAAAACACCAAAAGCAATGGCAACAAAAGCCAAAATTGACAAATGGGATCTAATTAAACTAAAGAGCTTTTGCACAGCAAAAGAAACTAGCATCAGTGTGAACAGGCAACCTATAGAATGTAAGAAAATTTTTGCAATCTATCCATCTGACAAAGGGCTAATATCCAGAATCTACAAAGAACTGAAACTAATTTACAAGAAAAAAACAAACAGCTCCATCAAAAAGTGGGTGAAGGATATGAACAGACACTTTTCCAAAGAAGACATTTACATGGCCAACAAACATACGAAAAAAAGCTCACCATCACTGGTCATTAGAGAAATGCAAATCAAAACCACAATGAGATACCATCTCACACAAGTTAGAATGGCAATCATTAAAAAGTCAGGAAACAACAGATGCTGGAGAGGATGTGGAGAAACAGGAATGCTTTTACACTGTTGGTGGAAGTGTAAATCAGTTCAACCATTGTGGAAGACAGTGTGGTGATTCCTCAAGGATCTAGAACCAGAAATACCATTTACCCAGCAACTCCATTACTAGGTATATACCCAAAGGAATATAAATCATTCTGTTTTAAAGACACATGCACATGTATGTTTATTGCAGCACTATTCACAATAGCAAAGACTTGGAACCAACCCAAATGCCCATCAATGATAGACTGGATAAAGAAAATGTGGCACAAATACACTGTGGAATACTTTGCAACCATAAAAAAGGTTGAGTTCATGTCCTTTGCAGGGACATAGTTGAAGCTGGAAACCATCATTCTCAGCAAACTGACACAGAAACAGAAAACCAAACACTGCATATTCTCACTCATAAGTGGGAGTTGAACAATGAGAACACATGGACACAGGGAGGGGAACATCACACACTGGGGCCTCCAGGGGGGTGGGGGGGGGTAGGGAAGGGATATCATTAGGAGAAATATCTAATGTAGATGATGGGTTGATGGGTGCAGCAAACCACCATGACACGTGTATACCTATGTAACAAAGCTGCATGATCTGCACATGTATCCCCAAACTTAAAGTATAATTAAAAAAAAAACCCTCCATGGGTATCATAGGCTCTTTCACTGTCCTGAAATTTTCTTGAATGAATGATGACTTAAAATAATTGGACATGAGTTGGAGCTTGGGAATCTTTTTATGAGATGGTGAGTTCTGTTTTGATGGATGCTTGTTAAAATGGATTATCACCTATAAGCCCTCTAACTCATTCTAATTGAGAAGTTGACACCATCTTGTATCACTACTGTGCTTGTGTTCTTAAAGAATCAGCTGCCCTCTAATTTACTCTAAAGGAAGAATATTGCTTTGCAGCATTTTTTGGTGGATTTTAAAATCATTTTCATTAGCTGGGAAATATTCTGATTTTCTTCCTAGCCTATTTGTAAGGGTAACTTACATTCCTATGTTGCTTTTACTGCAATGAGCTTGAACTGAAGATTGATCAACGTAACGCTATTTCTGAGTAGGTTTTGTGAACTCAGGTGACACCTTTGTCTTGAAGTGGCCAATTACTGAGCCTCTCTACCAGTTAACAATGGAAAAGTGAGGAGAAGTAGATTGTTAGATACCCATTGGCTTTGACCCATTCTTTGAAATAATGCTTACAGGAACTGATTTTCATATGGCTATTATACAATCTACCATTTGGATGTGCAATAAGCCAATCATCACATGTAATGTTCTAATCTAAACAAGTAATCACCTTGTAATGAGTATGTTAAAGTTATTAAGTTATTTTGTCCCTCCTAAGACTTTTAAAGGAAGTAGGCAAAAGGTTTGCAGGAAGAACTTAACATTTGTCAATTGGTTAGAAAAATGGAAGGTGTGTCCGCTCTTCCTTTAATACAGTTGATGTTTCTCAGAGCTCTGGAAACAGAAGACAAAATGTCCTTAACTATCAGGTCATCAATTTAAGAGACTGTTGTTTTCTGGGTAGTTAGAGTTCAAGATTTGTTATGTTTGACGGTCATTTGTAGCTTCCTTCTGAGTAGAATAGATTTTCAAATCACAGATCACAATCCACAAGGCAAGCATCAAACTGAATGTGAAAATCAATGACCCGTCATAGTTACAAGCATGTAGATAACCATGCCATGATTAGCAGACCATTGCAGGGAAGGACATGCCTGATGAAGAACAGGCAAGGGCAGCTTGATTTAGCCACTTCTTCTCTCTGCTTTCTGCTCCCACCACCCCAATTTGCCACTGAAATGCGCCCGTAAATTTAAGTCAAGTAATAATCTGTGACTAATCTATGTGCAGCTCTAAGCCATTTCCCCCATTTCAATTTAGCAGAGGCTTCTGCATTCAACAACTTTCCTCCCTTCACTGAGATCCCACCTGCTATCCTTGTTAACACAGAATATGCCTTACATCCTCATGCCTCAGCTTCTTGTAACCCTGAAGCTCTGTTGGCAAGAAAACGAAATGCTGTTCTTTAAGATCTTCTACTGGGAGCTGGGAGCTGCACAATAGGAAAATCCAAATTTCCTTTATTATTATTTATAATAACAGCTACCATTTCTGTGAACACGTCCTATTTGCAGGCACTGTGGTAGCATTTTTGAACCTTATTTCATATGATTCTCTGGAGGTAGCTGTGAGATTGACATCACTATTCCCATTTTACAGATAAGGAGGCAGAGCCTCAGAGAAATTACCTAACTGTCTAAAGTGATTTAAGACCAGATCTGTACTCTTAGCTACTGCACAAAAATTAGAGACTAACAACTAATTTTCAACTGGAGCCCAATAATTTTCACCTGGATTCAACAATTTTAACCTGGAGTCCAATGTCCCCATCAGAATCAAACTGGAAAATCCTTCTCAATGTGATCTTTTTGAAAAATTTGTTTTTAAAACAAGATTTTAAAAAATTAGCATAGTTTTAGATTTAAAGAAAAGTTGCAAAGAGTACAGAGTTCCCATATACTCTGAGCCCAGTTTCCCCTATTGTTAATATTTTACATTAGTATGATACACTTATCACAATTAATGAAATATTGCTATACTATTACTCACTAAATTTCCATAATTTATTTAGTTTTTGCCTAATGCTTTTTTTAATGTCCCAGGATCCCATCGAGAATATTACATTTCATTGAGTTATCATATCTCCTCAGCATCTGATATGGTTTGGATTTGTGTTCCCTCCCAAATCTCATACTGAAGTGTAATCCCCAATGCTGGAGGTGGAGCTTGGTGGGAGGTGATTATGTCATGGGAGTGGTTTCTAATGGCTTAGCACCATCCCCCTAATGCTGTTCCCATGATAGAGTTCTCGTGAGATCTTGTTGTTTAAAAGTGTGTAGCACCTCGTCTCTCTCTTTCTCCTGCTTCAATCTTGTGAAGATGCCTGCTCTGGCTTTGCCTTCCACCATGAGTGAAAGCTCCCTGAGGCCTCCCCAGCCATGCTTCCTGTATAGCCTGTGGAAATGTGAGCCAATAAAAAGTCTTTTCTGTATCAATTACCCAGTCTCAGGTATTTCTTGATAGCAATGCAAGAACAAACCAATACAGCCTCCTCTAGACTGTGACAGTTTCTCAGACTTTCCTCGGTTTTGATGACCTTGACAGTTTTGAGGAGTAATAATCAGATAATTTATAGCATAATCTTCAATGGGGGTCTCTCAGATGGTGTTCTCTGGGATCTGTTTTGACTATTAAACAAATGCATGATGCTTCATCAGGAGAATATCTAGAATAAGCTTTGTATTGCCAGAGCCTAGCCATGCAGATGAGAAGAGCAATTCCTCCATGCTACTCCAGGGTCAGTATTAAATGAGTTACTTAGGAAAAGTGTACATATGTACATCAAGGACAGATATGTTCTTTTGAATGAATGAATAAAAGAACACATTTCTTTAGAAATCCTTCACCACAGAAATATCACAGACACACTCCCCCACTGATCATTATAAGAAAGTTAGAAATTTTCAGAATAATATAGTAGATGAAGCCATGATTTCAGTTAATGATAAAATTGTCATTGTGAATAGCATGTTTGTGGCCAACAAAAACAGATGTCCATATAACCATTTGGAGCCATCTAATGCCTAAAGCAATTTGTAGATAATCTCCTAAACAGATATAGTATCAAAACGTATTCATTTTCAATTAGAGGTACATCCAGGCTGTATGTCTAATTGACCAGTTAATTTCCAGGCTGTCTCAGGAGCTACTAAAATGGAGCCCTTGGTACTGCACCTCAGAATGACCTAATGTTGATAAACAAAAGAACAGATTCCTCCGCCTGTGCAAGGAACAGAGAGTTCAATGTGTTGTGTTCTTTATGCAAAATCAGGTGCCCCATCAAGCTGTTGTTGACTCAGTCTGAATTGTTAATGTGATGGTGTAAGAATGTATCATCTCCATTGAAAAGACTGACAGCTAAAATTATTATTTAAAAAAGGATATCTTTCACCAAAATGTGATATTAGAGACATGAACGTGAGGCTAAATAACCAATCATATCAGAGAAAAAAACATTATCTGATTGGAAAGCTCTTTACATAAAGAGAGGAAGCTCTTTATGATGGTTGTTCTGTAAAACACACCTAAGTTTTGGACATTTGGGAGAGTGAAAATGTCTCTTTCTAGCTTCTTCCCGAGCTCCTGGTTGCCAGGAGATTCTGTCTCAACTCTAGTGTCCACATGAATGCTGCTTTCAACCTCACCACTGGGCCATGCCTATCATCCTCTACTTTGATAACTACAAAAAAAAATCACTAATTTCTTTCCACAAGAGGAAAGAATACTCATTAGAATAAATAGGCAAGATTCATTGTACCAGGAAGGTGCTACTTGTAAGCAGCAGTCAAGGTGATCTTCCTAAACATCCTGTGGATAGTCATGGGCTGCTTTGTGCATTTCTCTGCCACGCTGTCTAGCTGACCTTGGCTCCAGGTATATCCATAATCCTGGAATAGAGCCAGAGAAGGAATCAGAAGAAGTGAGTGTTTCTGATGGTTGAGCAACGTGAAGTCTTTATTCTCAGCTAGGGCTTTCACTTTTCTTTATGGGACTTGAATTTTGAAGACCCTCATCATCTGGAAGCTTGCACTACATCAGAAGTTGGAAGCAGACTGTTATTGATTGCAGCTGCATCCTTGTTTGGCAGAGGAAGATGGGTGTAGAAAGCAAATGTAGTCCCATTTGGCAAGGACACATTCCAGGTGAACAACAGTTAGGAAAGATGCCTAGAGGCAAGGTTACCAGCCATGGAGACAGAACTGACAGTCCTAGGATAGATAATAAGTGTCTTGTCTTTTAAAAAAGAACCTCCCTCTCTCATACATAATGGAAACTAACAACTTCCTTGTGCACCCAGCTACCCTTTACTTATTGGGACCTAGGGCAAATGTGTGCATTCGCGTGTGTGTGTGTGTATGTATGTGTGTGTGTGTGTGTGTGGTGTGTTATGTATTGCAAGCCCTCCATAAGCTTCCCAGGGCTTCTCCACATCTAAAGAGGGCCTATAGAATGGTTTGGGATATTAAACCTGGAGGTATTTACCAGTCACACAACCCCTAAAAGTTCCCGATGTTATGATCTGTCTTTTTGCTGAGGCACAAATTTAAATTTTTTCCTGCAAGGTTTGAGCTATTTATATATGGAGTGAACTTTATTGCTAACTCAGCAAGCACATTGCAGTGAAGTTTTGTTACGGAAGAAAAACAACTCTTAAGAGAATAATGATTTTATTTATTTGTTAAAAAATATCCTGGAATGGATGCCATTTCAGGATGCTGGATTGAGAATGACAATGTAAAGATAAATTATTGGATGCATTTGACCACATGGAGAATAGTGTCAGCACAGAGGTGGCAGTGGTGATGGTGGAATAGTGTAGATCTGCCAGAGGTGTAGGAAAGAGTCAGTGATTGGACACAAAAAAATTAATCAAATGAAAAAAAACAAGACACTGTAAACTCTAGGAAAAACAAAAATTTCTATAAGAAAGGATGTTTTGCTCAGCAGAGTATAATATTCCTATAGTCATAAAATATAAACAAACAGTACTATTTAACCAGAAGTGTGAATAGTAATACTCTTAAAGGATACTTATACGGATGACAGTATGTGTGTCAGTGTATGCGAGGAGGAAAGCTAACCTTTATCTAACAAAGTATAAGTGGTCAATGCTATTAAACCAACACATAAAAAATATAAGAATAAATACATTATAAAGTTATGGAGGTACATTCTGAAAGAAACAACTAAGAGAGCCAAAAGTTGTTGATAGTGGGAAATATAACCACTGTTTTCTACCATAAACCTTTTACTGCTATTTGATTTTTCAACAACTTTGTGCATTACTTTGATAAAAATCAAAGTAGGTTTAAAAAATAAGGAGCATGGATAAATTTGTTTAAAAAGATATTGAATAGATCTGTGCAACTGATGACTGGTTCTTATCCAGAAAATAGAAGTCTGGGACAAATTAAAAAGTGAACCATGCTGTATTAAAATAAAAAGCATCTGAAGATGTTGCCTAAATATTCAATTATACTTATACTTATTGAATTTTGGGGGGAGAAGAGAATATGTTATTATCTTTTTGTATTTGGAAATTCTTGAAGATCTTTGATTACATTCCTATGAACATCAAAGATTTATTAAACTAAATACTAACAAAGCAACTAAATTTTGAAGCTATTTCTGACATCGGAAGAAGTCCATACTTCACTGAGATGTTTTGGAGATTGCTTTGGATAGAAGCTTCCTCTGGTCCATTTAAGTGTTTGTAGATATCAACTTCTGGTGAAAAATATCGGGAAGATCAAGAGACAAGGTACCAAAGCCAAAGGGCTAGGTGTCGCTGCCATGTCTTGAGGATTTCTTTTTTTTGTTTTATTTTTAATTGACACATAATAATTGTACATATTTCTGGGGTACAGTGTGATGTTTTGATACATGCATAAAATGATCAAATTAGGGTAATTATCTTCTTGATAATTTCTAAGATGATCAGATAAAGAAGTTCAGGCACTGCAGCGTGAATTAACAGAAAGACTTCTTTCATCAAATATTGCCATCTATGCTACTTTTCCTTTTTTTGAGACAGGGCCTTACTCTGTTGCTCACTCTGGAGTGCAGTGGTGCAATCTCAGCTCACGGCAACCTCTACCTCCTAGATTCAAGTGATTCTCACGCCTCACCCTCCTGAGTAGCTGGGATTACAGGCATGAACCATCACACCTGGCTAATTTTGGTATGTTTAGTAGAGATGGGGTTTCACCATGTTGCCCAGGCTGGTCTCGACCTCCTGGCCTCAAGTGATCCGTCCGCCTCAGCCTCCCAAATTGCTGGGATTATAGGCGTGAGCCACTGTGCCCAGCCTATAAGTATAAGTGGTTAATGCTATTAAATCAATACATTAAAAATATAAGAATAAATACATTATAAAATTATGGAGGTATATTCTCAAAGAAGCAACTAAGAAAGCCAAAAGTTGTTGACAGTGGGAAATATAACTGCTGTTTTCTACTATAAACATTTTACTGCTATTCGTATTAAAATAAAAAGCATCTGAAGATATTGCCAAAATATTCAATTATACTTATTGAATTTTGGGGGGAGAAGAGAATATGTTATCATTATCTTTTTTACATTTGGAAAAGGTAAAAAATGTAAAACGTAAAATGCTACTTTTGAGGAGCATAACCACTATGTTGTTAAGCAAGGTGCATATTTACAACTGCTTAGCGGAATGACTAAATCCACAAACTCTTTCAGCATGAGTTGGAAACTGCTAAAATTAAAAAAACTTCCAAACTACCTAAACATTTAACATTTTTTAAAGAAAGAAAAAAATCAATTTCCTTGAACAAAGTTAAAGGTAAATTTGTGTCACTTTTGAAAAATGTTGACTCTTTTGTTGCAAAAATAATGTAACTGCAACTGTTGCCTTTACTGGCAAGAAAGCAGCAACACACATTCAATCTTGAAGGAGTAAAGATAAAGGGCAGGTCATCCTGCATCCTCGTTAGGCAAAGCTTGCTGACAGTGTCTTCATGGCTCTTTAAATAGATGGTGACATGCCATGGCCCCTTCTCTATCACTTGAAACTGTAATTCACCCCCAAGTTATAAAATGACAGAGCTGGTCAAAGAGCAAGGCTGATGGCAGCTCCCGTTTGGTGCATTTTATCATCTTTGCTGACTTCCAGAAAGCCACCTCCTCCACCTTCAGTAGTTCTACTTTCTCCGAATGACCACTCAAGGTAGCCTCTGCAAGGTGAGATCAGCTGCATCACACTCTCCAGAGTGTTAACAGAAAAGAAGGACAAGGAAATCGAAGCAGCAGTCTCTTTTGTTGACATTTCCAAACAGGGACATTTCAGTCTCCAAGGCATCTCACTGGGGAGAGAAGATACCAGTGCAACAGGACAGAGGTTGACAATGTTCTCCAGTTTCCAGATTTATACAGGACTGGTGAGGAACAGCTGCTGCCAGTGCTGAAATGACACATGAGCCCTGAGCACCAGCTGGACAGCATCTTCTTGCAGGGAACCTAGGGAAAGGCCTTTCTGCCTCTCCTTCATTGTCAACTTAGGCAATGAAGTTTACTCCCCCTTGTTTACTCCAGAGGCCCTGGCGAATGCCTTAGGCTGCTGTGAAACTTCAGAAGAGACGAGCTCAAATAATTTAGGATGCTGATTCCTTCTCTATTGACTGATGGGTATTTTTGTTTGTTTGTTTGTTTGTTTTTGAGATGGAGTCTTGCTCTGTCACCTGGGCTGGAGTGCAGTGGCACAATCTCGGTTCACTGCAACCTCTGCCCCCTGGGTTCAAGTGATTCTCCCACCTCAGCCTCCTGAGTAGCTGGGATTATAGGTGCCCGCCTCTATGCCCAGCTAATTTTTTGTATTTTTAGTAGAGACGGGGTTTCACCATGTTGGTCGGGCTCGTCTTGAACTCCTGACCTCGTGATTCACCTGCCTCGGCCTCCCAGAGTGCTGGGATTACAGGCGTAAGCCACCACGCCTAGCTGACTGATAGGTATTAATACTAGTAACTACTTCATGGTATTGTTATAAAGATTAAATTATTAATTAATCATAACAATTAATTATATTAAGTTATTAATTAAATGTAAGATGATTAGAAGAATCTGTGGCACAACAAATGTTAGCTATCATTATTAGCAATAGTTGTGGCAGGTTGTAAGAAATGAACTCATAGTTCTCCCAAGGAGGCAGCTGGGTGACTGGACTACTTTGTATTATCTGGTTGATATAAAGCATCACAGATCCTCTGAATAAGGATTTCTGTGCTGGAGGAAATGGATCAATGTGCACAGAACCCTGCAAATGAAGCCTGGAGAGGTTATGGAAACCAAAACTATTAGAAGTTGGATATTGGCTACAGAATCATTGGATGTTGGAGAATAAATGTTATTCATTATCCATTCATTAATATTTTTGAGTCTTTGGTTCAAGCTTTTCTTTTATAGTTGAGAAATCTGAGTGGCCAGGAGGTTAAATCGACTTCTCAAAAGACATGCAGTTAGTGGGAGTCACCAAGAAAGCCTTTGTCCATTATAACACACCGTCTCCTACTATGAAAGGAGGATCTCCGAAATGGAAGACATACTCTTCCTGAGGTTGTACCCAGTTTTGAGCCTTTCCACGTATACCAATAGGACAAGTCTGAAGTACTTGAGAAGGGGAGCAGGTGGCTCTGGGCACATGGATCAGGGTATCCATGTCATATCACAAATGATAACTAGTCATAGTAGTGATGATGCAGTGAAGTGGTAATGAGCTAGGGCTCTGGTTCAAATCCATGTTTATCTAACTCTTGAATTTTTTTTTGAGACAGTCTCATTCCATCAACCAGGCTGGAGTGCAGTGATGCGATCTCAGCTCACTGCAATCTCTGACTCCCAGGTTCAAGAGGTTCTTGTGCCTCCACCTCCTGAGTAGCTGAAATTACACATGCGCACCACCACTCCCAGCTAATTTTTGTAATTTTATCAGAGATGGGGTTTTGCCATATTGGCCAGGCTATTTTCAAACTCTGGACCTCAAGTGATCCTCCTGCCTCAGCCTCCCAAAGTTCTGGGATTACAGGCCTGAGCCACCACGCCTGGCCTGATTTTTTAAAAATGTGTAAAACCTGGTTAATTATGGTATCTACCTTATAGAATTCTGAGAATTAAGACAGTTAGAGTGTAGAAGGTGCTTGACCCAGATCTAGGTAACTATTCAATAAGTGTTATCTCCTAAGAGGGATTCCTTCCAGTGTCTGAGAAACATGGATAATAATTGTCAGAGCCATGATTTGAAGACAAGATTCTCGGGAACCAACTAAAGCCTTCTGACATGTATACTTAATTCAGGCAACTGCAGGGCAAAGCAGAACTGAGATGGAAAGAAAGGGAAACGTTTGTAGCCTTGTGTCTCAGATACTGCTCAAAGGTTCACATTAGACTCCAAACTTAAGAAAGTAAATTTAATTCTATACTTGGCACTATGGTTGGAATGAGACACAAAATATGTTGCCGAGTCTCTTGGTCCCCATATGGACAGGTCCCCTTAATTGCCAGAATTCTCTTGCTCTGTGTACATGGGAGCCCAAGGGAGAAGCTAAGAGTGAGACTTGGCCCAGGCACCTAGGGAAGTGGAAAGCAAGAGCTGGACCCTTACTTTTAACGATGATGCCTCAGGCAGTCACTTAGCATGTGAGAGCCAAGGTCTGCTTGGCTAATGTCTTCCTTGGGTAGGATGAGTGGGAACAACCTCTCTGGAAAGAGGGCAGCTGAAGAATAGAAGAGAAACCAAGGCCCAGTAATAATCAGCTGCAGAACTAGGGCACTGAACAGGTAAACAGAACTCCCACGAGCTATCAAGGCAATTTATATCTTAGGAACAAAGTTAGATCCAGAAACTTGTAATATGTGATCTGGAGATCTGGTACGTTTCCCACCAGTGCATAGCCCCCTCTCTCACCATAGCGCAGCCTTTGTTCATTCAACAGGTGGGAGGGATAGCATTAGGTGATATACCTAATGCTAAATGACGAGTTAATGGGTGCAGCACACCAACATGGCACATGTATACATATGTAACAAACCTGCACGCTGTGCACATGTACCCTAAAACTTAAAGTATAATAATAAAAACAAACAAACAAACAAAGAAAACAAATGCTACTACCGGCCAAGTGCTGTTCTAGGTGCTGAGGATGTGATAGTGTTGATGTTGTTGTGGCTGCTGCTGCTGTTGTTTTCTGTTTTGTTTTTGTTTAAAATGTGAACATAGCTTATAGATCTTACATTTTAATGGTGAAGACAGACAACAAACAAGTAAAGAAATATATAACAAAGTGCTGAGCTGTGATGTGAAAAAAATAAGCAGGGTAAAAAATAGAAAATGTTTGGGGTTAGCTATTATAAACTGAGCTGGCAGAGAAGGCTTTCTGATGGATGACATCTGAGCAGAGAATAATAAGAATGAACAGGCAGCTATTTGGGGAAAGAGAATTTCAGGCAGAGGCAGAGAGAGAGAATGGCAAGTTCAAAAGGCCTGAGGCACATACGTGTGTCTGGTCACAAAAGGGATGGAGCAAGAAAATGGGGTGGAGTCAGGGTAGAGGGTACAAGAGGAAAGTGTAGGGGAGGAAGTCAGAAGAGTAGCAGGAAGTGGAGTATATGGGGTCTTGATGGCAGAGAAGCATGATTTGCATTCTGAAATGGGAAGCGTCAGTTCTCATTCATGTTTTAATAGGATTATTTCATCTAAGACAAAAGCCAAAATGTTTGGCTCCTAAGTGTTGTCCAAAGAAGAGTCTGTCAGTTTTGAAAAGGAAAAACTAAAGTGGAGGGTACTTGCAAGGAAGGAGAGGTTGTATTAACATTCCTTCAAATTTCAGATGAACATAATTCTTGCACTTGTAGAGTCTGCTTTAAAGCACAGTGGGATAACCATCTATCAATCCCTCTCTTCTATGGGATGGAGGAAAAGAGCAGGAGGTTGTGATGTAGAAAATTCAAAAATAAGGATGGATTCATTTAAAGAACATCTGAGAAAACCATTTGGAAGCAATGATTATAGAAATTAATTTGTGTTATGGCCAGGCAATGGAAAAAGGAGGCAAGAGCCCAGGGGTTGGCATGTAAAAGCCATCTTAGTATTTGAAACTTTCCAGAAATGGTCTCCAAAGTGAATAACCCACATGTGAGTAACAGGTGACTGAAACACAATAGCAAGACAGCATTTAAGATGGAAGAAACTCCACAACTCACAAAGCGATTTTAAAAAGAACCCAAATGCCCATCAGTGATGGACTGGATAAAGAAAATGTGGCACATATATACCATGGAATACTATGCAGCCATAAAAAAGAATGAGATCATGTCCTTTGCAGGGACATGGATGAGCTGGAAACCATCATTCTCAGCAAACTAACACAGAAACAAAAAACCAAACACCACATATTCTCAGTCATAAGTGGGAGCTGAACAATGAGAACACATTGACACAGGGAGGGGAACATCACACACTGAGGCCTATTGGGGGGTGGGGGGAAAGGGGAGGTAGAGCATTAGGACAAATATCTAATGTATGTGGAGCTTAAAACCTAGATGATGTGTTGATTGGTGCAGCAAACCACAGTGGCACATGTATACCAATGTAACAAACCTACATGTTCAGCACATGTATCCCAGAACTTAAAGTAAAATTTAAAAAAATTAGCTTAAGCCTCCTCAAAGAGACAAGAGTCTAGAAAACTATCAATATAATGATCTTAGGAAGACAAACATAGCAGTGCTTCAGTCTTTCCTTCCCCATGACTTCACCTGTTATAAAAGCATATCCTCTGGATTGTTGATATAAAACACTTGTCTTTAACACCTCAGAATCCTCTCCCATACTATGTCCTTAATATGGGAATCCCTGGCTTTGTGACATCCTTGGCCCTTTGAATCATGGAATCACCAATATGTGTAATCCCCAAACATGGGCGCTACCATAATAATTCCCAACCCTGAAAGCTGGGCACTGAGCCCAGCTTTGGTCAGCAGTCTATAGAGCTCAGACTCTGCAGTCAGATTCCCCAGGCATTGAATCCTGGCTTCCTATTTGCTCATTGGGCTTAAATGTCCCTAGATTTCCACATTTGTAAAATAAGGGGAAATAATATAGTACTCATGAGGCCTTAATGTAACACACACACACACACACAGTAGTACAGGATAAAAGACTTCCTCAGTCAATGTCAGTTATTAATATTACTAGTAATATTGGTGCATAGTTCTCTTATTTTTCTTTCTTTTCTTCCTTCTTTTCCTTCTTTCTCTTAAGATTTCTTTTTTCTTGTTTCTTTTTTTCTCATGATCATTACTTTTAATGGCAAAAACCACAATTACCTTTGCACCAACCTAATATTATCATAATATTCTGGGAATAGGCTGTAGACCCATGTGATTTTGGTAAATAATGTGGCATGGTGGTGAGTAGGATCCAGGCTGTCAATGTCAGTACTTTATGAGACTGAACACCCCTTCTTACAACTCCTGTCTTAGAAGGCAGGTAGGTGGAGAAAGGGGCAATAGGGAGGGTCTTGTGAACAAAGGAGAAAAGAGGGGGAAGATGGAAAGAGACATGGATAAAAAGGAGCCCCAGAGAATCCTCAGGGTGACATGCCCACAGTGTAAAGAGTATGAACAGGAAGTTATCTCCTTGAGCGCTTTACCATCTTAGGATGGGGAGAACGTATCTTCAATCATAACCACTACTGTGGTTGATAACACCAAACATAACTCTGTGTTTTCGGAAGGCCTGCTTTTGTATGAATAAAATTCTTGTAGGGCACTGGAAAGGATAGGAAGATATAAAAATGCAGTGGAAAAGGAGACCTGGAGAGAAACAGAAGCCTTTAGGGAAAAGAGATGAGCACATATTGATGCAATGTTAGCAAATGGGCTGTCTGCGAAGCAGATTAAAAAGAGCGTAACTCACTTGAGGAAAGTCAGAAGAGGCTCTCCCTGTGGGGAGCAGCCACGTCATCTTCCCCATGACAACTTACCATCTGGCTGGCTGGCAGTTTTTCTTCAAGTGCTAGATAGTATTGAGAAGGAAGAAAATCCTTACTTTTTGTTTTTCAGGTGATACCAGGAACTGCAGAGAGAGGTTTTCATCTGGAACTCAGAAAGGAAAAAGTTGACCCGGAACTGAAGGAATGAGCTAATTGGATGGGGAGGCTTAGGGGCATGGACAACCAGCTTGGAGTCTGAGTCGTTAACCCACTGAGCCATCAGTCTCAGGACAAAAGCGAGTGCCTTCACCTCATTCCCTTAAAGCCTGTAGTCTGACCCACAATAGAAAGAGAGTTTCTGTTCTGCAGCATCTCGCTATGTGTACTCAGGCAATTTACATATCCCCTCAAGGACTTAGTTTCCTAATCTGCAAAATGGGTGACAGAAGAATGATCAGGTTATTGGTGTCCACTGGAAGTCACTCAAGTACAAACAGATGAACGGACTGGGAGCGTGGAAGAGAGCTGTGTTTTTGCTTTCCCTGCATCCACCCACTTTTTCATCCAGAACATTTCTGTTTCCTATGTGGATTATGTGTCTGCATCCCAGGGTGATATTAGGTCTGAACAAAGGACTTCAAAGCTAAGATGGAAAACCCACTGGCTTTGGCAATCTCTAGGGTTGCTTCTACTTATTTTCTGTTTCTGCTTGTCATGAAGTCACAAGAGAGAATGTTGTGCTGAAGACATGATGGGAAAGGGGCCCAGATAGAAGTTAATCTAAAAAACGAGTGTGCCAAGAATAGAAGAGTTTTGGGTGAGGGGACCCTCAGGTCTTGCTTAGAAGGTGGTAGTGGAAAATTCCACACCTCACTGGAAGGGGCTGTTTCTTCCTGCCTCCTTCACTTTGATCTCTCTCAAATGTAAAACCGATCCTTCCCACCCCAGAATTGGGCCAAATCTGGTTTGAAGCATCCATTTCTTGTGAAGAGTCTGTCCTGTGGTGTGTAATTTAATTTAAATATATTATCAAAGACAGTATAATAAAAATAGGTGCTGCTGGTTGCCCTAATTGGGATACACGTTACAGGAAATCGTTCACAGAGTTTAATCAAAGAGCCACACTGCAAGGAAAGTTACTACAAGCATCTACCTGTCTTTATCTACAATTGACCCCAGAAGTTTAGACATTAGCGTGTTTTTATAAATGGGTTTACACTGATAAAATTGCTGGTATTCAAAATATGTGGTTTGGCTAGAACTATGACAAATGTTATAGAAACCCTTCTGCACTTGTTTAAGGCAAAATAATCCAGGGAACTCAGTAGTCCATATTCTTCGCAGTGGTACCAAAGCTTGATTCTGAAACTGTCCTTTGTATAGCAACTGATTCTGAGATTGCTGGATTCATCTTCAAAGATTAACAGGGGCTCATGCCTGTAATCCCAGCACTTTGGGAGGCTGACGTGGGCGGATCACCTGAGGTCAGGAGTTTGAAACCAGCCTGGCCAACATGGTGAAACCCCATTTCTACTAAAAATACAAAAATTAGCTGGGTGTGGTGGCGGGTGCCTGTAATCCCAGATACTTTGGAGGCTGAGGCAAGAGAATTGCTTGAACTTGGGAGACGGCTCTTGCAGTGAGCTGAGATTGTGCCACTGAACTCCAGCCTGGGTGATAGAGTGAGACTCGGTCTCAAAAAAAAAAAAAAAGAGGGAAAAGAAACAGATTAACAGAATCCCTGCTTCCAGAACACTGTTACTTTTGCTTTATGCAAAGACATGGTCAGGATAATTAAGAGGGCAAAGATTTGAGATTTATCCAGTTTATAAGGCAGATTGTATGCCTTTTTAAAATTCTATTGCTAATAAACACTTTTATGAATGGCAAGCTTTGTTTTGCTTCCTGCTTCTGATAGAACCTGGGAACAAAGTTTTAGAGGCAGAAACTTACACCTTTTCTACTCAATGGATGGTGCATGCAACCATCAGCAGGGCCACTCTAGACCTACTGAATTAATAAATGTATACTAACAGGATCCCAGGCAATTCATAGCCAAGTTAAAGTTTGAGGAGTTCTGTTACAGACTTCAACTACTAACTCTAGACAGTTATTGATATCTATCTAATAATCCAATAATCATCAAACACAAGATTGGCTTACACTAATTTGCAACAGATAGCAAGAAGAAGAGCTTCCCAGGATTTTATGTTGTGAGCCATCTGAAGGGAACTTGGAAGCAGGGTAAAACAAAACCAAGAAAGAAAATAAAGCTTAGCAGGGGCTGCAAACTCAGATAACTACATAGACAAGGCCAGTTAGGAAAACAAAGTGAGAATGACGGAAACTATCGCAACTGGAGAATTCATGCCTCTTCCATAAACAACTACCATTACTCAGCTCTGGATTGGTGCCACACAGAACGTGGGCCTGAACTTATGATTTTGTTTCAGAAGCTCAGAATATACATTTTAATGAAAAATTCCCTTTTATTCAATGAGGCCCAATAGACTAAGTCTAATTCTATTATCTAAAAACAACTGAACAAACTCAGTCACCAAGTTCTTCAAAGGGCCCACAGCAAGTCACTTCTTTCTGTATTTCTATTTGTATATTCCTTTCATGGGCTATTATTAGAGAACATGTAATTTTCCAAATTCATTAGAATAATAATGATATGCTTGGGAGACCTGAGCCAAGACTCTGAGCCTGCATTGCTGATTTCAATTGGAGATGATATCCTTGGACAGCCAGCAACCTGCAGCTTGCCAATGGGGCTTCAATTTTTTGACAGGAAATCTGAGAGCTTGAAGACCACAGTATTTCATGGCTATCTGAACAGGTAGCTACTATAAGCTTTGCAAGTTGGCAATATACAATTGAGTTCAGAGTTAGTGTGTTTGATTAGTAGAGTGTTATTTCTCTGGGGAGACACAGGGCATTGGGTGGTGGAAGCTCTTAGAACCCCCAGGTAAATGTAATGAGCTGCTTCCCTGTCAATATGCCCGACACTTGAATTTTTTTCAATGCATTGTCTAGAGACTACCAGCATTAGAATTTCTTTATCTTGTAAGATGCAGAATCGCAGGTCTGAATACAAATCTACTAAATAAAAATCCTGGGAGTAAATTCATAAAAGAGCATTTTAACAGACACCCCAGATGGTTGTTATGTATATTAAAATTGTTGAGCTATAGCATTTCCATGAGACGATGTTTGGTAGTAGCCAATTGATCCCCGTTTCTACCAAGGATAGAAAGAAAATAAATGTACTTTCTCTGTTGCAAGAATTGGAGTGTGGAGGAAGTGACAGTAGTATTAGGATGCTCCTATGATGTTATTATGCCAGGGAGCCAACACCCCTGGTTTATGTTAGGTATGTCTGGGCTATAAGCCAGTTCTTTAGGGGAAAAGAATGTTCTGACTTGTATTTTCCTATTTCAGTGGTGTAAATACTCCTGCCGTGGCTTTCTTGTTACCAACATGGTGTTTCTGAACACAAAGTTGGGAAGGGGTGGGCAGAATGGGCTCTCAAGAGCCTGTGCCAGTTCGTTCCAGCTCGTCACAGAGGAGGCCCTCTCAAAGCAGACCCAGAAATAGATCTAAGTTCAGGGAACAACGGCAATGTTACAAAACAGGAATAATTTTAACCAACTGGAAATTTATATCAAATCCCAGTGTCATGTTTCAGATGGCTAGGTTGAACTAGGCAGAAACTTCCTTTACTTAAATGAAGTTAGTTTATAGATCTGGGATGGATTTCTTGAAACTGAGTGTCTGAATCTCCTGTGGATCTTGTTAAAATGCAACTTCTGGTTCAGTAGGCTCTGAGGGGTGATCTGAGATTTTGTGTTTCTAAGAAGCTTCCAGGTGAGGCTGATGATGCTGGACCATGGTCCATATTTGGAGAACCTCAGCCTAGACTCAAAGCGACTCACTGTGCCTTTTCCCTGGAATCCTAACCAAAGCCTCAAAAGTTACCACTCTAAGGGGCTAAAAAGCTGTATCCTACCTAATCAGCTTGGGAGGAAATGGAAACAGAGAGCTCTAAACACTAAAAAAACTGTCCTGGCATTTGGCTTTATTAGTTTAACAGTGTTCTTCCCCAAGGATGTAGTAACTGGAATAGGAGGAAAGACTTTGGCATACAGACCAAAATAAAGGGCAATTCCCTATCTGTGTGAGTGACTTAAAAAGGAGATCATGAAAAAAGCTGACTGTGAAATCTGCTTTACTAGAGATGATTATAGACATGATAAAATGATTTACTAGAGATGATTATAGACATGATAAATCAATTGCCCATCACAGACATGATAAATCAATTGCCCGTAGCTGCCACATGGGACATGGGAGCTCTAGGAATGTCCACTGAAATTAGGGGTTCTGCCTGATGTACCACTTTAGAGCTCCTAAAACATTTCTGAAGAGTTTTGAAGAGTTGAGAGCCAAGAAATCCAAATGTGTTACTGACATAATAAATCTCTCCTCTATTTGTCTGAACAATACAGAGTTTGTGAGTGTTTATGGGTAATGCTAAGCATTGTGCTAGATGTTTCATTTACATTTCCTCTAAATTCCTCACCAATTATGAGGAGTGGGTATTATTGTCCCCATTCTCAAATGAGAAATTGAGTCTCAGTGAGATAACAAAATGTGCCTAACGCCAAGGTGCAAGTGACAGAGCCAGGATTCCAACCCAAGTCTGCTTCTGATTTTGTGTGTGTGTGTGTGCTTCTTCTTGTATATAAAACTTTTGAGACTATGTATTATGGCTCTCTCTTCTTTATTTCACCATTGACTACCCAGGGATGGGTGTGTGTGTGTACATGCATGTGTGTGCATGTGTTTATATATACAAAAAATGTATACTCAACTTTGTTTATCAGGCTCTCAGAGAATAACTTTGCAAATGGAAATAAAAGTTTTAAATCCGTATTACATACCTATTTATATTATTTATATGTTCATATAGGTGAATGTGATGTAAATAATTCCAATATTATTTTATAATTTTTTTTTTTTTTTGAGATGAAGTCTCACTCTGTCGCCAGTTTGGAGTGCAGTGGCATGATCTTGGCTCACTACAACCTCCGCCTCCCGCATTCAAGTGATTCTTCTGCCTCAGCCTCCCGAGTAGCTGGGACTATAGTCGCCCACCACCACGCCCAGCTAATTTTTGTAGTTTTAGTAGAGATTGGGTTTCACCATGTTGGCCAGGCTGGTCTTGATCTCTTGACCTCATGATCCACCAGCCTCAGCCTCCCAAAGTGCTGGGATTACAGGCATGAGCCACTGTGCCTGGCCATTTTATAATTTTTGCATATAATTTTCAATATTATATGCAACTGTTAGAATCTATTAATGATGCACAAGAAAATGTATATGTGGTATGGTATGAGAATGCATCTGGACCACTCAGAGAGAAATCAACAAACCAACAGAAGAATGGAGTTGAAGATGTTTTGTACATTGCAATTGGCACAGGACTGAAGGACATTTAAAGACTTGACAAATGTCTTGACTCAGTGGCAAGTCTGAGTCAAGTTAGGTATAAGAAGCCCTCCTCAAACTCCAGGAGTTTGAGCTCAGTCCACGCAAAATCTGGATGACTTTCTATTCCCCAAAGGGAAGTCAGCTCAGTTCCCTAGAGACCTCAAACTCAAGGACACTCAGGGAAGGGTGTCAGATTCCCCATGCTTTAAAGGGAGCATCTCAGCTCTATCATCACCAACAGTCTCCCTGATAACCTTTCAGCAGCCCTTTCAAGGTCATGGCACTGATATTAAAAGTCGTGGGCTGTAACTACCTGAGAAAGGATTTCCCTACCTCTTTTGCTTGGCGTGGGGTAAAAAGTATGTGGGTTTTTGTTTTGTCTTACTTAAAAATATTTATTCAATTTTAATTGACAAAAATTGTACATATTTCTGGTGTGCAACATGTTTTGAGATATACACACATTTTGAAATTATTAAATCAAGTTAACATATCCATCACTTCACATATGGAGAAGATTTAAGATCTACTCTCAGCAACTTTCAAGTGTACATTCCATTATTATTAACTACAGTCACCATGCTGTACAATAGATATCTAGAAGTTATTTGTCTTGTCTAACTGAAGCTTTATACCCTTTCACCAACATCTCCCCACATTCCTCTCCTCATCCCCAACGCCTGGTAACCACTATTCTATTCTCTGCTTTTATGAGTTGAATTGTTTTAGGTTCCACATATAAGTGAGATCATGCAGTATTTATCTTTCTGCAACTGCCTTATTTCACTTAGCATAATGTCCTCCAGGTTCATCCATGTTATCACAAATGACAGGATTTTCTTCATTTTTTATGGCTGAATAGTATTCCCATTGTGTTTATGAAGCATATTTTTTCATTCATATATCCACTGATGGACACCTAGGTTGATTCCGTATATGGGCTATTGTGAATAATGCTGCAGTGAATATAGGGGTGCCAATATCTTCTCAACAAGCTAATTGCATTTCCTGTGCATATAGACCCAGAAGTGGGATTTCTAACAGATCTATTTTTAAATTTTTGACAAACTTCTGCATTGTTTTGAAAAATGGCCGTATTCATCGACAATCCCATTCGTAGTGTGCAAGGGTTGGTTACCTTTTCTCCACGTTCTCACCAACACGTGTTATGTTTTGTCTTTTTGATAATGGCCATTCTAACAATTGAGGTAATATCTCACTGAAATTTTGATTTGCAATTCCCTGATGATTAGTAATGTTAATCGCCTTTTCATATACCTGTTCGGCCATTTGTATATCTTCTTTTGAGAAATTATTTAGGTCATTTGCACATTTTTAAATCAGGTTATTTGTTTTTTTGCTATGAAGTTGTTTGTGTTGGTTCACACTTTGTGAAAAGAGACTCAGTTCTAGCTATATCAACTTCTAACTTTGATAATATGCCAGATACTGTTGGTGTTGTTTCAGTTACCACTTCTCTCCCCTCCCTCCCTTTCTCTCCTCTTCCTCCCTTTCTTCCTCTATTCCTTCCTTCCTTCCTGACAAAACCATCCTCCAGTAATGGTGAAAATGCTATATACTCACTTTCCCATCATCCCTTACAGCTACAGATGGCCATGTGCCCATTTTGCCAAATTAGATTTAAGGAGAAATCTGTTAGGGGGCCCTGGGTAAATTTTCTGTTACGATGGAAAGGATGTTGCAGGAAGAGAAGCCTTTGCACCCTTTCATTTGGCCTGTGGTCTTAGCTATGTAAACAAGTAATGTCTGGAGCTGCTGCAGCCATCATATAACCATAAGACTAGAAGCTTGCAAACTAAAAGCCAACACACCAAGAAAGGATGCGTGGAAGGATGGGTAGAGCCAGGGTCCTTGGTGTTATCATTAATCGCTGATTCAGCCCTGAGACTAAGACTTTCAAACTCTTTGTTATGGGGGATAACTTGAAATGAATTTTGTTTAAGCCATTGTTAGGTATGGTTACCTGTGGTTTAAAGCACCCTCAGTGATACCCAAGTTATGTAATCTCTCTGAGCCTAAAGTTCCTCATCTAAAAAGTGAGGCTAACATCACCCAGGAGAGTTACTAGTATTAGAGAATTTGGTCCACATAGTGTCACCTGATGTAATGTGTGTACTCAATGCAGGTATTCAGTACATTTTAGCTAAATGTGAAGAAAATTCATAGTATTAAGCAGTTCTTTTGGCCGATATGAATATTGGTACAGCTACTTGATGAACCTTCTGATGTAGAGCATGAATAGACAGTACAATGATTTTTTTTTGCTTTACACTGCTTTATATTATTACTTTTTATATAAATGTCATGTGTACAGCAATATTCATACCTACATTTAAGTATTTTTTTTCAACCATACTTTTCAGTGCTTTGTTAGGGAACTATTTTTCCCTTCTCTGAGAAAGCAGGTTTATCACAGTAGAGTTTAAAGGCTCAGAAAATAGTCTGTTTACTTACATTATCTATCCATTTAAAAGATCTCTCTTCATGTGTCTAGGCTAGTTTAAGCCTCATGATATCAGATTTTCCTGGTAACATTTCCCAAGTTTTTACTAGCTTCAGCAGGCCACAGACTTACCAGACCTTGGACAGGATGTTCATTGCTCTAATATGAAAATATTGCGAAACCCATTTTCCTCCCAGATAAGGGAAATGAGCTTGCTGGCAAAGCTGCTTTCTTCTGTCCCTTCAGAAGTGGCTGCTCTCACAGACTCTTGGGTAGTTGCTGAATTCAGCTTTATTTTTCTGCTTCTTAGAAAGCAATCAACTTGTCTATGAAAATCATCTTCCATTGTCAGGCCAACAATGGCCCTTATAGTCTTCTCTCTGTCTTAAGTGGAATTGAAAAGGCATCGGTCTCTTCCAATTCCAAAGGGGAAGAAAGAGCCGAGGCTCTGCTCCTGAAGTGCCTGAGTAAAGTACTCCTGTGCCTTTCTTCCTTTTCCGCAAAGTGTACAAAATTGCCCTCCCTCACTGGATAGTTTTCAAGAGGGGCAGAATTGACAACTTCTTATATAATATTTTCCTCTTATTTATTTTTTGCAGTACACTACACTTCAAGATGCAGAGATATACTTCTACGGTAAAAGTGGCTGTGGCAGCTGGTTTGGCATCAGCTGGTGCTGAATTGACAATCTACTGGGGAAGGGAGCTGGCACACACATCCACACTGGTCATACAGGTTAAGGTCATATGATCGTGGCATCTCGCTGAATTCAGATCCAAAATATTAGTCAAAATACAGCTTTCATAATTCTTATTAACTCCTGGAGGCAGAGATTCAATACTTTTAGAACATTCTGGAACATACCTAGTCAAGCAAGCCACTCCTTCAAGAGTGAAACATAGTACCTATGAGCATAGATTTTACAATAAGAGTGATCTGAATTTGAATCTTGCTTCCGTCACTTACTAGTTACATGTCCTGAAGGCAAATTATTTAACCTCAATTTCCTCATTTGTAAAACAATGGTTTTAATAAAACCTGCCTGTATACCCAAATCCCCAAGTGTAAAAGAATCTGCATGTACCCAAGTACTGAAGTGGGCCCTGCAGATACATGGGTTTCATATCCCATAAATGCTCTATTTTTAATCTGTGTTTTGTTGAGAGAAATCCACATGTAAGTGGACCTGTATAGTTCAAATCTGCATTGTTCAAGGGTCAGTGTTTATTTTTATAAATACTTCATATTTTCCTATGGATCACTCATTCATACAACAAATATTTATTGAGTGCCTGTTATGTGCCAGGTATTGTTCTTGTGCCAGGGAATATTCTCTTCTTGCTAATGTTCAAAATGCTTCATCCACCTTGAAGGGCTCGTGTCTTACAACCCCCATCCCAGTCAGCTGTAGATCTCTATGCAGGTGCTATTTAATCAGCACTTTCCCTTAGAAAGCACTGCCCCACCAAAGGAAGGCAGTCCACCCCGTAGCAGGAAGTCAAACCTCTTCTCACCCAGGTTTTGTGCTCTGTTACCGAACCTGGTTTGTGAGAGGATTTCAATTCCCTGCGAGAGTCCTTGGAGCACAGGTCTTCCTGAATTTACAGCTAACGAGCCTCACGTAGTGAAAGGCTAAAGCATTACTTTGATTTGCTAGCTGCCTTTGGATCCATTGATGGTGAAAAGCCTTGAGTTTGCCTGGTGGCTTCTGAGCAAGTATGTACCTAGAGACAAGGAAAATAGATCAAAGTGCAAAGGACATCTAGGGGTGGGAAATATAAAGGGAGATGATGTTAGCGCCATTCTCAGATATGCTCTTTTTCTTTTCCACGACCTGTTCAGAAAGACCTTTACAACCCTGAAGAAGCAGAAAATAAGATAAAGGGTTCTGTGAGAAAAGACTCCGAGAAAAAAGCAAGATGCTGTTTGTATGTTCCAGGAAGCTATGATTCTTAAGTGGTCTTGGTCATCTAGCCTTAGTAGAAGGGCACATGTGGTGGTAGTGGTGGTGTGGACAGGAGTACTTAACATTTACCAAGTGCTTGCTATGAATCAGGTCCATGCTAAGTCTGCGCAAATATGATTATCTTTTTTGTTGTTGTTTTTTAGTGCAAGGGTTTTGCTGATTGCTGGGAGGCGTTCAAGGTCTGAAGAGTCTAACTCTTCCAGAGACATTGAGATTTCAATACCACACATCTGTCAGTGTTATAACCATGTTTTTGACTTGTGTAGTAAGTTTATTGGTTAAAAACAAGGACTCTTTATTTTTTGTGGAGACGGAGGTCTCACTTATATTGCCCAGGCTGGTCCTGAACTCACGGGCTCAAACAATCCTCCCACCTCGGCCTCCTTGGGATTACAGATGTGAGCTGCTGCACCTGAATAACTGGGGGGCTGAAGTGGGAGGTTTGCTTGAATCTGGGAGGTTGAGGCTGTAGTGAGCCATGATTGTGCCACTGCACTCCAATCTGGGTGACTGAGCAAGACCTTGTCTCAAAAAAAGAAAAAAAAAAAAGGCACCAGTACTCTTGGAGCCAGACTGACTGAGATTTGAAGCCAGTTCAGCTACTTTCTAGCTGTGTAGCCTTGGGCAAGTGGTTTAACCTCTCTGGATTTATGTTTTCTGGTCTGTAAAATGGAAGGAATACTATAGTTTTTGTTTTAGGGAGTTGTGTGGATTAAATGAGTTACTACATTTAGAACAGGGTATGGCAGGAAAAAAAAAAAATCTACCATCTTTGTTGATTCTCTATAACTTCTCCAGGGAAAAACATGTGCCTTGCTTTCAGTCTTCACCCTTTTTTCCAACATGAGCTTAAGGTTCCTGATCTGTAAAAAGGGAATAATTTAATGTCTATCTCATATGATTGTTTTCATGATTTAGTGATATACTGTATATTACTACCTCTTCATAACAGGCTGTCAATCAGTGAGTTTGGACTACTCTTGATATCATAGTATAGAAGCTTATTCTAAGATTTTGCTTTATATTTAATTTTATGGGTACCACAATGAAAGCATTCATATATAAATTTAATCATTAACATATAATTATTTTGACTTCAAAAGTATTATTTCTTGCATCAAATGTTGTTTTTAAAAAAGAAGTAACTGCTTGAGGCAATGTACAAAGTAAAAAGATTATTTCCTAATCTGTGGAACTTGCAAACTACAATGAATTCTGATTCAAGCAAGCTCAACCACTATAACTGGATATCTGTGAGTGTCATTGCACTGTGCTGGGTGGGGAAAGAGGGAGAATTAATCCCATTCCCAGGAGCTTTTCATTTACTTGGGCAGACAAAGCTTCACACACATGAAACTAAAACATTAGAGCAGAGGGCAGATGTGATGAATCTATGAGCCCTCAGAGTTCAGGGATGACAGAAATCAGTGTGGAAAGATCTCGGGGGCAGCAGTGGGCTTTGAGATGAATCTTGAAGGATGGTTCAGGATTTAGCCAGAAAGAACAAAGAGGGCACGGTAGGGTATGCAAGCTGAAGAAGAGGTCATGCCAAGGCTGCCTTTGTCCACACATGTGATTGAGGTGAGAGGTGAAGCATCCTGAAAGGCAGTTATTGCACTTGGTGTGTCCAAGGGAGATACACATTTATAAAACATATTTGAAATAAAGACTGACAGAAATTGGAGATGGATAAGACAAAAATGATAGAAGAAGACAGATAGGATCAAAATAGCTCTGGGCAGGGCAGGGAGTTAGGGCTTTGCTAAAAGAGAAAATGGCAGTGGTGATGCCATTTTCTAACTGAGTTGTTGAAATTCTACTGCTTTGATGAAAGCAGTTGGAGAAAATGCTGGCTTATGGGGAGGGGGAAATAAATGATTATGAATTTATTTTTTAAATCTTTAGTTTTTATCCAAGTAGGGATGATATCTGACATCTACAGATCCCCTTCCCTTTTCGTGGAGGCACAGTGCTAGCTCCTTATCTCATTTCATCCTTGCAAATGATGGAGTTGTTTGCTAGGTAAGGCATTGGTAGATTTTTAAAGTATTTGGCTCTTGTAAATATAAATGTTCCTCAGAGCTGTTTAAAAATAAAACTCGTGTGAGAACACACTATTTGTCCCTTTTATAGAAGAGAAAATCAAGTCATAAGCAACTAGAAAATTCTGTTCAAAGGAACAGCTGGTAAGCGGCAGAGCTGGGATTCAGGCAGTTTTTCTCCAGGGTCCACATTCTCACCCTCTATTCAGGACTCAGCCATAGGAGAGGGTGAGAATGCTCTAAGATGGTATTACTCTCCACCATCTGAAAGAAAAAGACCCTTCTCCCACCGACTCCTCTCCCTCTCCCCCACAAATACAGAAACAGTTGTAAACAAGCAAGAAAGGACACAAGACTGGTGCAAAACACTTGTTACAAAATCCTTTAGAGGTTAAGGAAAAAAATAATTCCCCAAACAGAGGCCAGTAGCTTTAGGAAATACCCCAAACTCTTTGACCTTACTAGGTCAATGGCTACAACATTGGAAGGATTAGTAAGAACTAGCCACATGTAGGAATAGCCATCAAGATGAGCATTGTAGGAGAAAAACATGCTACTATTTAATTCAAATTCTGCCTCTGAGACTGTTTGATGCTTTAGTTATTTCTCACCTGGACTATTGTTGGTACCTTGGCAAGCCCTTTCTATTCATTTGTCATGCTTTACTATCTATTCAAAACACAGAAACACATTTATTTTTTCCCCACCAGCTGTAACTCTCAAACCACTCTTTACTGAGGCAATTATGCCAGTTTTCTGTTTCATCAGAGAATTCAATTTAAAATTTTAGTGCCAGTGGTTAAAATACTTACTTCATACATAACTTAAAGTTTGTATGCCTTTAATTCACATTTATGTTTCTGTTCACACTTTGCATCCTTTAATTGATTTATTTGTTCGCTATGCCATCTGTAGATTTTAAGTACTGAGCTTTTGCAAATGACTTTTTTCCCCCTTCTCAAAGCTGTTTTGAAAATTATTTCCCTCACCTTATTGCAATTAAAGCTGTGCTACATTCTCATCTTCCGGAGTTGAACATTTTTATAGTGTTACCTTCTTGTATCTTTATCCTAAGTTAGATTGTACAGGTCTGGGCATATGTATTAACTTTTAAACCATGTAGATACTCTCTTTGTGTGGTAGCCCATGGGAAGGAGCCCTGTAATGAGCTCTGTGGTCTGCTTTATAGGCACCATGAAAATCTAAGTATCAATGGAGTAAAAGCAGTTCATTGTTTTGGGGTGTTGGTTGATGGATGTCCAATTTCTGAATGTGGAGAGGACCTCTGATCATCCTAGGATTTCCATGTATGAATAGCTCTCTTCTAGCTTATATTCCATAGCCTTTGGGCAAAGGTTTCCAGCATGGTAAGGAAACTGTTTAGAACACGATTTTTCAAAATGTCAGTGACAGATCACCTTGAAAACTATATTACATTCCATAACCTTTGGGCAAAGGTTTCCAGCATGGTAGGCCCAGCTCGAAGCCTAGTGCCTGGAGCCTGTAGGTGATCAGTAAATAGCTGTTTAATGAGTAAATTACAAATACAGGTTAGTTCTATTAGCAGTCTAAAACAAGATGTGGCTGGCCATGTTTAGCAGGGAACAGAGAACAGAGAGAAATGTAGTCTTCCTTTTGACTTCACTCTACCTCTGCAATGTCTTCAAAGTGTTATGACCTACAAGGCTGGAGAGCATGCAACGATCCCCTTGTTTGTCTTCACTTATAAGAGTTGCCAGCTGTATGGCATTATCTCTACTGTGTTTTCATTAGTGGTGTGATTGTGGATGACAAGGGTGAGGGTCCTTTGACTCTGATACCCAAGACTGTAAGATTAGTTCTGTATAGGTTTTAGACTTCTGCCCTCTTGAAGAAGTTCTTTGCTCCAGGTATTTAACTATTACTTGAAAACACAATCCTTCAAGATTCTTTCCATGACTACAAATTTATACAGAGCTATGGTTTCTACCTTGGCTTCAGATTGGAGTCAACCGGGAAGCTCAAAACACATTGATGTCTGGATCTCACCTTAGAATTCTGATTTAATTGGTCTGGGGTGTGGTTTTGGCCTAGGGAATTGTAACATTTTTCCAGTTGATTCTAATGTGCTGCCCAGGTTGAGAACTGCTGATATAGAATATTATTGTTAAATACTCAAAAGGCCAGAACTCTAAATATAATGTGTTTTATTTTATATCTGCCATTTTTTGAAATACTCAACAATTCTCACTACACTGTTTAGAACAAGATTTTTCAAAATGTCAGTGACAGATCACCTGGAAAACTTGTTAAATATGTAGATTTTTAGATCCTCACCTTAGAAATTCTGTCTCAGTACATTTGTGGTAAATATCAAAACCGTTCTTTTTAAACACACACCCAAATGATTCTCGTAGACATTAAATCTGGAAGTACTGCCTCAAAAAGACATCTAAAAGCATTAAAACAGCTTTAGGCAATTATAACAAAGAGCATGCCACTTGGTAGTCTTGTGGTTTGGTGTCATGGAAGAATAATAAAGATCTCAAAACAGAGAAAATAGAGTTTTACCCTTTCTTTGTAAATTTTCTAGCAGTGTTTGGAATGCAAATTACATACCAGCAACAGTAAGAATTTTTCAAAAAGAAAGTATTAATTATTTGCATCAGTGCACAATTTCTATTTAATGTAAAAATATAAACTTAAAAAATATTAATTTAAACGACTCTAATAACTTTAATTCTTTAGTTTAAAAAGGCATGAAGTAATTCAAGACTGCTTTTGTGTTTAAACACACCTAGAATATCTTCAAATTTAGGCTTAAAATTAGTCTTTGATGAATGAGTGTTTCAAAGCATTAGACAAAAATTTAAAGCATCTAGTTTTGTTGAACAAATTTAAGAACATTGAGGATAACAGACTCTTTGAGGCTTTAGGACAAGTACACATTTTAGTTTAAAGCTGAAAAATCTTCTATCTAGTTTAAACTTCAGTGGGAATTTAGGGAAAGAAAACGAATTACTCAAGCTGAAACTACATCAAAATGTCAAGTTAACACATTTTGGCTTGTAACAGTGCCAAGGGATCTAATGCCTGAATAATCAGGGCTGTAGATTTCTAAATCATTTTAAAGATAATGTCCTTACCAGGATGCTGGATCTTTCATTTTGTTTTTTCTTAGCTGTTTCCTCTCTATGCTTTTACCCAGGCTAACCAAGACCTGACAAGATCACATGGCAATTAATTGAAACAGCTGGCAAGAAACAGCTGCAAATAAAAATGTTAGTACAGAAGTTCACAAATTCAGAAAAAAATATGAAGACTAGTAATTCCCACGATAGTCAATGATGCATTTGATTTTCTGTAAACTTTTCTTGGGCTTCTGAAAGATTGGATAACTAGTATTATATCTGAGATAGTATTATAACCAAGAAAGAACAACAGTGGACTGTGGTTGCCATTGTTTGTGGATTCTTTTTTTTGCAAATTTTCCTGGTTGAATCCTTCTTTTTCTAATATTTGTTCCTTGCACAGTACACTCTTCCATAACTCCCATACCCGATTCCTGGCCACAGGAATGAGCTTATAACCTGGATTAGTCTAATCATACTACCCATTTATACTATCATTGGTCCATGGGTTGGATATATAACCCAAACTTTTTAAAGTTCATTCTAGGCTTTCTCAATTTAGAGTTGGAGAAGCAACCTAGCTCTGGGCTCAGGATACAGCAAGGTGAAAGGACAGCGGAAGGCCATTTTCCCCACCACTTGGAAAAAACCGATCTGCAATGAGAGAGAATGGAGAAAACAGAGACAGACTAAAATTAGGGGTAGACACAGAATCCTGAGGGCACTGAAACTTGATTCCAATACCTGAAGCCCTGTTTCCTGCCATTTTCTTTTATTCTGTGAGCTCTTCTCTAGCATCTCTTCTCACTACAGGAACTAAGAAATCCCTTTTGGCTTAAGTCATTTAGAATTGGGTTCTAATATTTGCGACCAAAATTCTAACATAGGATATGAGATTATCTAGTCTCACCCATCATTTTACAGAGGAGAAAACAGAGATTTACTTGCCCAAGGGAACACATTACAACTTAATTCACCCTTCTTTACTCCTCAATCTATTAGTATGCTCTCCTTCAAGAAAAAGTTGAAACTTTGAGAATTTGTGACGTTCATGTATTTAATAACCCCTGCCACGTTCATAATTGGTCCCAAGTAGCCTTGTGAATTACTGGGTAAACCCATGTCAGTTCTGAGTTGTGAATCTAACCTTTCAGAACTTGCTACAGCTCCGTAGCAGAGTGTAGCTGCCTTGATTATTGTTCTACAGTAGAAATATTATTTATAGAACTAAGGCCAAAAGAATACAATTTCCACATTCCCTCCAAGAGTTGAGTTTATGGCACCTTGAATAATCGAAGTAGTTGAGTGTGATAATTAAAACAAAAACATTAGGTCAGAACATTTTAGAACTGTCTTAGAAGGCATCAATACAAAAATAAATTGACAAGAGCACCCAACAATAGTGCACTAAATTCATAACAGTGCAAAGAATATACAGTGAAAACCTATAAAAATCCTGCATGTCCAAATAAACTATAATACACT
Source organism: Pongo abelii (assembly GCF_028885655.2). Lineage (NCBI taxonomy): Eukaryota > Metazoa > Chordata > Mammalia > Primates > Hominidae > Pongo > Pongo abelii. The sequence goes on along the minus strand of NC_071992.2, from coordinate 133,755,529 downwards.
TAGATACTAAGAAGTACCATAGTAGGTTAGACTATTAGTCCTATTTATTCTCCTTGTCACAGCTTCATACACCTTTTCATTCTGCCCTTTAAGAGCTTCCCACTGTAGGCAGAGTCAGCGCTCCATCTAACACTGGGCTTGCTCAGAACTGCCTTGACAAATGTCAAGTTGGAGGGTCTAAAGATGCTAGCATGGTTTGTCTTGTCTTCTTGTACTCTGTCTAGGTGGGAATCTGCATAACTTAAAATGAAAAATATTTTCCTATTTTCTGAATAGCCAGTATTTGCACATGCTGTAAAATTCAAAAGGTACAAAATGATATACAATGAAAAGTCAGCACCTTCTTATTTCTGATCCTCAGCTACCCACTTTCCCTCGCCAGAGGATGCCTATTACAGTTTCTTGTGTCACCTTCCAGAGAAACATTTACAAGAAAAGCCCAAACAATATTTTTCATAGAGTCAGAACTGAGGCCAGATAGGAAGAGCCTTCTGAATCAAGCTGGAAAAGTCCTTTCTGAGAAGACTCCAACTCTTATTTGAGAATATATTATTTGTAAGTTGAGAGATCAGCTCCCACAGGGAGACCTAAACAGGATTGACTATAGGCAAAAAAAGAAAAAAAAAAATCACCTGTCATATAGAACTATCTCATTTAAAATCCCCGCAAATGTACTGTTTCCAAAACACACTTATGATTACTTTAGGGTATATCTAAAAAATTACGTAAGTGATTGCTTCTTAGCTTAAAGCACATAGCAGATAAGCACACAGTTGTGATTTCAATTTGTGCTGTTCTTAGATCATTAGTTTCTCTCCTTTTAGAGACAGATCATTTAAGACCAAACACTTGAAGAATATGTTGAAGTAATTTTCATCTATTCATAGAAATATACATTTTAATTGGCTTGGCAATAACATTGAATTTAAAAACTTGAGCTGATATGGTAATATATCTTTAATTTTGATTTGTGTACAGATTGACTGTATTTGATACTTTTATCTGCAGAAATATTTAAATATTTAATTTTCTTCTAAAAGGGTAATTGGAATGAGTAAATCCATTAATCAAATTTTAAAATTTATTTAAAGAACTTTATTTTGCTTTAAAAAAACAATTATTCAATTCATGAAGATTAACCAAAATACAAACCCCATCAAAGTTTATTACAATAATCTTTCATAAAATTAATAGCATTTTAAAAAGTTAATATTTTAATGTAAAAATCACAATGTAAAAATACAAACTTTAGTTTTAGTGACTAAAATAAAAGCAGATAAATAATCTTCTTCACAGGGAAAAAATACTTAAGGGAAAAAGCAATGGTATAACATGTGTAAAGCAGGAAATTTAAATATCAGCTTAGTTCCTCATTGCCAACATGGCATTTATATCCCAGATGAGATTTCGTAATTGATCCATAATTTGCTTCAGCTGTTGATTCTTCTGTTTGAGTTTCTGTAGAAACAAAAGAATTTATCAAAAATGTTTCAGGAAATATAGACCATGAAGTTAGAAGATTAAAATATCATAAGTTAGGACTGTAATGATCCAGACAGAAATTAAGCTAAATAACCCTATAAGGCAGATGGTCTCAACCCTCTTCTGGCCTTAAATATTCGCTGACAGGGATCCTGAATTCTAAAAATCCAGCCGGCAGAGGTCTATGGCTCCAGCCCCGCCCCAGGCCCTGCTTACTCTTCCACTTCTACCATAAATAAATAAATAAATAAATAAATCAGCTAAACATTTATTTGTTATAAAACATAAGCATATAGGTTTTCTAAGGGGCAGCATAACCTAACGGTGAAGAGCCCATACTCTAGAGCCAGATCTCTGGACGTCATTCAGATCCTTCACTATGAATTTTTTTTTTCCCCAGGCTGCAGTGCAGTGGCGCAATCTTGGCTCACTGCAACCTCAGCCTCCTAGGTTTCAGCGATTCTCCTGCTTCAGCTTCCTGAGTAGCTGGAATTATAGGCTCCCGCCACCACACCCATCTAGTTTTTTTGTATTTTTAGTAGAGAGGAGGTTTTGCCATGTTGGCCAGGCTGGTCTCCTGACTTCAAGTGATCTGCCTGTCTTGGCCTCGCAAAGTGCTGGGATTACAGGCATGAGCCATCACACCTGGCCAGATCCTTCACTATGAAACTTACAACACTGACCTAATTATTTAACCTCCCTGTACTTTAGTTTCCACATCAGAAAAATGGAAATAATAATTGAAACTACCTCATAAGAGTTGTTATGAAGATTAAATGGTCTGATTCATGTCAAGTATTAGAATTGTGCCTGACACAAAAGTAAACATTCAACAAATGTTACTGTTAGGCACAAAATGTAAACTGTTGATATAGAAAATAAAATATAATAAAAATACAATGTCTCATGCAATCGGTCTTTCAAAAGTGCAGCAGAAATCACTGTTTGCCTATAGCATGAATTGCAATCTCTTTCTAATTCTAAAAACTGAAGACAAATGGCAGAGTACCCAATGCAATCTTCTCTACTAAGATTTGCTGAATGCCTGAAATGTGCAAGGCATGTGTCTCTGTATCTCTGTACTTGGATTCTACTTGACTAAGATTTGTAGACTTCTTTTTAACCATTCTTTCTTCAAATCCTATGTGGTAAATGTCTGCTAAGATAAAACAAGATAGAAATAGAGAACTTCTGGTCAGAGTGTTTACTAGTTAAAATAACAATAATTATTATTATTCAATAACCCCTTGGAAACATTACACTTGGAGATAATATATTTAATTAATTTTAAGACACTATATTAAACTACCTCCAAATAAATTAGTGTATGCTTATTAAAAAGAGGTCTAACAATCTTACTTTTGATTTCATTAAAAAGCAAACTAAAATGAAGTTGCTTGTATTGCTTCTATTCAGAGTTAGAGAAGTAACGAGAAATAGGTGGCTAAAAGGAAAGACCAAGAAGCTCTTATTAGAAAAGAGAAAATCAATTTACATAGACTTTAATAATCTTTCATAACTAACTAAATTTAATTCACATTTGAAAAGAGAACTAGCACAATGCAGTCAGAGAAAAACATGACCATACAGTACACAGGGCTTGACTCTAACGCTCACTTTAACACAGTCTTCGGGAAACAGAAACTGCTGGTATTTTTAGTTAGTCTCCCTTGCACAAGTTTTCAGATGGCCCATCTTCTATATTCTGTTATCATAAGTAAGTGATAGTCTGTTATTTAAGTGGTTGTATATATCTAACAAAATTGATTCAAATTGCTGGGAAAGATGAAGAATAACCAAGCCTATAAAGTCTTTTTCATCACAGAGACCAAGACACCAACACTTCTGCCAGCAATCAAGAGTAGCAGCAAAACAGAGGAATATAAAAGTGCTATATTGGGAGGCTGGCAATCTCAGTCCCAGTTCCAACTTTGCCTCTAACTTGGTATTTGATCTTAGACAAATTCCTCCTTGGTTTTCTCATATATGTAATCGGATTATAAAATCTAAGGTCTCTGCCAGTTGTACTTTCTGTATACCCATACATAAGATGCCAATTGGTCATCTGGGTGGTTAAAAACAGACTTTATAATCAGTATCAACTCAGGGCTTGCAGCTGACTATCACAATGGTCTCACCATTGAAATAAATGCATAACCTACCGATAAGACTACTTTCAAGAATCCTCATTTGGAAATACACATTCTAGTACTCTTTTTTATTTAAGCCTCATAATTGTTTTTTAAAAAAGTAAGAACTAAAATGTGTAAGGTATTTTCAAGATAATATTCAACACTAGGGAACAGAAAATTTTTAAATAATTAATATATTATAAGGCTCTTGGGATAGCGTTTCTCAAAGATGCCACAAAGTTTTAAATTAAAAAAATTAGCATACAAATAAAATATCCAGAGTCAAAACGTGTCATGAAAATGATCAACAGCAAAGCTGACACTTACGCTTATTAGAGGCTAAACTGTAAATAAATTTTTATGACATGATATAGGATTTAATATACACAGTCTTGCCACTGATTGATTTTAACAGAGGTTGACAGCTGTTATTTTCAAAATCCATCAGCTGTGCCCAATTTTGTACATTAACAGGTGAATGTGTAAGTAGACTAAATACTTAAAAAATGTTTATGCTAACTGATACCATGTAATTTAATATTCACACAAAAGCTGTGACACTTGACAAAAAATGCTTTACTTTCTAAATGCATGGACTCAATTATGTCAACCTTGTAAATACTACCTACTATCTTTTTCAATTTCATTTTACCATCAAGAAAACAGCATTAAGCAAAATAAAACTCATTCTGATGTCCCCAAAGCAAGCTTGTCCAACTGTGGCCCACAGGCCACATGTGGACCCAGTTGGCTGTGAGTGCAGCCCAATACAAATTTGTAAGCTTTCTTAAAACATTATGAGTTTTTTTGGTGATTTTTTATTTTTTGGCTTATCAGCTATCATTAATGTTAGTATAGTTTATATGTGGCCCAAAACAATTCTTCTTACAATGTGGCCCAGGGAAGCCAAAAGATTGGACACCCCCGCACCTAAAGCATATGGTCTCAAACAAGTATTCATCCTTTACTTGGGTATTTGGCTTAAGGATTCCAGGATATATTAAGAGAAAATGAAAAGTATTTAAATAAGCCACGAATTTGACTATTAAAACCAGCCATATTGTCTTATGATGATTTACATCAAATACTGACTACAAATCATGTGCCTCAAAGTTTCATAGCACCAGGATAGTTATTGGTGGTTTTTGTATTGTTAGAAACCAGACAGACCATAAGGACTAAATAGTAAACACACCATCAATATGTTCTTCTGCACAATTTCAAGTACACAATGATATGATAATATCTCGAAAATGACTGAGGGTCAACTGAGGGGTATATAAATCTACTTATTTTAGGTAGCTTATTTAGAAAGAAAGAAAATATTCATTGTAATAAAATTCTGACTATTTTTAATTGAATGCAAATAATATAATTTTATTATAAATTACACAGATCTATAAAGCAACTTATTTAATACAACCAAATGCCAATGTATTAAAAATATGGCACAATACTTTTGTTTCTGTTAATATTCATCAAAACATGAAATGGGTACATGAAACGGGTGCTGCTTTGTTTCCACTGGAGTCTTATGTTCTCCAAGAAGAAACTTGTCCGCTCATGTGAAATGAGTATATAGCCGACAACACATCCAGCTGCTTCATGGAAGAAATTCTGGTACTAAGGACAATGCCCGGCAGACAGCAGGCACACAAATATTTAAATATTTTCATGTTTGAAGAAAAAATAACAAAAGCCAAATCAAAAAGCTTCTCCCAAAACCTACAAGAATGGAAAAAAAATAAGCAAACAAAAATTATTGCCAATCATTTCAAAACTTATTTTTGTTTAAATAACTCCTCAGTATAAAAAAAAGACATTTAATAATGGCCATTATTAAAAACTATGCATTTTATACTCCATACCATAATAGGTAAGAAGTATTTTCAATGTTTTAGTGTTACCAGCTAAGATTCTGTGAACTTTAAAACTCTATCACCTACTAACTGCACGAACTAAAAAAAAAGCAAACCTATATTTACATAAGAATGTGGATTAACATAATTGACAGAGACAAAAACTTAAGTTTATGAATGTAGCTATTTATAAATAGTGGTCAAATCAAATCAATGAACTGTTTATTTTTAATAGCATCTATGTGATTAAATAATCAGATCAGGACATTATCATCTATAGCCAGTTTTCACTATGAGAAACATCCTCAGGTGTGTGTGCCATTACAGGGAAAAAAAAAAAAAAAAGATGTATTGGCTGGGTGCAGTAGCTCACGCCTGTAATCCCAGCACTTTGGGAGGCTGAGGCAGGTGATCACGACGTCAGGTGTTTGAGACCAGCCTGACCAACATGGTGAAACCTCATCTCTACTAAAAACACAAAAAAATTAGCCAGGCATGGTGGTGCACGCCTGTAACCCCAGCTACTCAGGAGACTGAGGCAGGAGAATCGCTTGAACCCAGGAGGCAGAGGTTGCAGTGAGCCAAGATCGTGCCACTGCACTCCAGCCTGGGTAACAGAGAGAGATTTTGTCTCAAAAAAAAAAAAAAAAAAAAGTTATCAATGGATCATGAGCTCAGTATTTTAAAAATTAAAACTTTTAATCATATATTTTAATCTTATATTCTAGAATGGAGACACAGAGCTTAAAGAAGTTGAGGAAAAGAATAAAACAAAATTGTCTGAGGGAAACAATTATGTAGGTGGGTCCAGGAGAGAGAGGCTGTAGAGAGCTAAATCCTCATGTGGAGAAAGTCCTTTTATACATCATATCCTTGCATCAATTATATCCTTTACTTAAAATCCACAAAACTCTATGTCAGTAGCTAGGGTTAACTGTAGGTAAGATTATTCTAGTAACAGAATATGCTATATTTAATTCACATTTATAATTTTTTTAAGGAATGAATTAAAAAGCCCTTTTGGTAAAAAACAAAGAAAACAAACAATTTGTTTGCCTTTTAGCAGTCAATTCTATTCTCTTCTTCCTTATTTGGGATTTAAATTTAAGTTAATCAAATGTTATCCCTCTCCCATCTTTTCCCTGTGCCCACCACCTAATCTTTCAGTGCTTTCTCAAAATATAGGTAGAAGAATTCATACAAAGAGAGTTATGAGGTCATCAAATGAGTTCTTCCCCATGATACTCAAGAAGGTACTTTACCTCTAAATTGTCTTTTAAAAAGCAATTCCCACAGAAATAGAGTGTAGCTTTAAATCTGGTTTATTTAAAACACCTAAACTGATTCTTTTCTCTTTGTAATAACCCATCAGTTTGATATCACGTTAACTAAAACATGTTTTATCCTGAAGTTAAAAGCACTTAGAACAGATCCAAGTCATTTAATCAAAGGAAGAGATCTCAATGTCAGAAGTAAAAATGGGGAAAAAAATTTAAAATATTTTCATTCCATAAACATACACAAACTTTCAGAAACACTGTGTATCTATTGAGTGTGTGGCAGGAGAGGAATAAAAAAAGCTATAAACTGATGCAGAGAAAAGTGATCAGAAAGGACACAACAGCAGATGCAAGGTAAATTTTCAGATGAAAAGTAAACAGGGAGTGATCAGTGACTCAGAGAAGGCCTGGGCATGCAAGAGGGATGCCACTGAGAATAGGGCTGATCCACCATGGAGAACGACAGACAGAGACCATCTCAGAGGCACCAGGTGAGCCCTGGGGATGAAAACTGGAGGAATGATTAAAAGATTGACTATCCAGTCGTTTAAAGAAAAAGTCTGCCAAACCCTATACTAGATTATGGAACGCCTTCAAATTTCTGAGGAAACATAACTTACAACATAGGATTTTATAGCCAGCCAAACTATCAACTGGACAAATATGTAAGGACTCAAAATTTAAGTGTCTGCATTCCTTCTAAAGAAGTCACTGATGTATGCACATTACCAACAAGGAAGAAAACCAAGAAAGGGGAAGACATCAGCTGAAGAAATAGCGAAACCAACAGAAGAGGTGAAGGAAAGCCCCACAGCTAAAAAGCAGGCCTAGCCAGCATTCCATCCAGACCTATAAGACCATAGAAAACTTGGGAGGGTGGGATGAGAACCATGATTCTGACTCTGTGGAAAATTGGAAAATAGTACTGAGATGTTGTCATAGATGCATAAAAAACTAACTAAAATTTTAGAAAATTAAACAGGTAAGAATTAACTCTAGAAAAACAAAAAATTATTCAATCAAGGAAATATGACCCTAGTATACTATGTGGCTTAGCAATAAACAATACTTATGAAGCCATAATTATATGATACAGATTATTTACTGAACCCCAAATATGATATAAGTGCACTGAAAGGTTTGAGGGAAACAATTACGTAGGTGGGTCCAGGAGAGAGAGGCTGTAGGGAGCTAAATCCTCATGGGTACAAAGAAGTCCTTTTATACATCATATCCTTGTTTCAATTATATCCTTTACTTAAAACCCACAAAACTCTATGTCAGTAGCTAGTAAGATTTTTTTTTCGGTTACATGCTGCCAAAGAATTACCATATTTTGATTATAAAAGAGAAAGTCAAAGACACATTATTTCTAAGTTATCAAATTGGGAAAAAAGAGAAACTTAATGAAAATTGAAGAGAAATGTAAATATAAAAAAAGTATCTTTCTGAATTTATACAGATTTTTTACAAAATATTATAAAATCCTCTATGGTACAGAACAAACTATGTTTACATTAGTTACACATGTGGTACTCTGAAACCAAAGTTATTATTATAATGGTGTTTTATTTATATACATATTTCATTATATTTTATAAAAAAATCCTTATTAGAGAAACGTAAGCAGAACACATTTATTGAGGTAATACATATTTTATCAACAGAAACATATAACACGTCTTAATAAGTGAATGTCTCATATATTTAGACTACCAAACACCAGTTATTTTTCAAGATCTAAACTAAAAGTTCCCAATCTCCTCCTCACCTTCTACCAATTTTTTACTGTGAGTTTTTTATTATGATTGTCATGTATTACAATCAGATTTTTTGGAAATAGTTTTCTAAATGTGTATTTCACCTTTTAAAAAAGGTACAAAATTTTATTTTATAAAATCTATCCATCTTTTTCCTTTCTTCCGAGTTTTCAAATACTTAAAAAATTATCCAATATTTTGTTTTGCAGGTCTTATTTTCAACTCTGAAATTCATTTTGATATATGGCGTAATGTAAAAGCTAGCTTAATTTCGCCCCCAAAGTTTCTATTTCTAAAGACTAATTTTCCACACAAGCCCTCTTCTGTCATATTAAATTCTCACGTACAATAAGAAGGCTGTTTTTCTGGCTAGATTATTTTACTAATCTGCCTATTCTTGTGCCAGTATTATACACCTAATTACCATTTTTATGATATGCTTCATACTACAGTTTAATTTTCGAAGCTAAGAATTCTGCTTTATTAGTCATATTTATCAACATTTTCTTTGATATTTTTGTATACTTTCAAGAAAAAAATTCCATTTGGGTTTTATTTGGATTTGTTTATTGATTGGTATTGCACTAAAATCCTATTATTTTTGCATGCTTTCTTATTAGGATTTGGATTGTTACTGTATTAAAACTGTGAGGTAATCAAGACTGGTATTTTTATAATATGTATTGCTCATCCAAGAACTTTGTATGTTCTTTTAATCATTCAAAGCTTCCTTTATGTATCTTAATAAGTTTATTCACACACATTGCTGACATAATTCCTATCTACTTAATATTAATTGTTACAAGAGTCAATAGAATCTTATAATCTAATAGGTTTACAGCATTGTAAGAGCATGGTATCAGTCTTGTCTTAGACCCTTTTACGGAACTCTTATAGACTAGTTGTTCATCAGTTGAGTTTCTTTGATCATTCTAACAAGCTCATACATAATAACTCCTGTTTCCCAACTGTCATTTGTCCACTGTCTTTTTGTACTGGCTATAACTTCTAAAATAATATTAAACATAGTGTTACAAAGTATCTTATTTCATGCTTGTTTTTAATAAGGATACTTCTATATTTCACCTTATGAAAAATGTTGGGTATTTATCTAAAAGAAAAAGATTAAAAAAAAAAAACACTGTCTTGCTAATAGTTTTAAGTGTCCTTTGAATCAGCAACAGTATTGAATTTTATCAGATGTCTCTTAGACATGTGAGAAAATCTTTTTTCAAGGTAGTTTACTGACATCATGTATTATACATACAAACTGAACTATAAAATCTTCATATACCTCAGAAGACTCTCTTTGGCGGTGGTGGATTATTAATACACTGATGAGTTCTATTAATTAGAATTAAGAATTTCAGGAAGGGGCAATCTATATTTGTCAGTGAAAGAGTGAAGCTGATAGTTTTATTCACTGTGCTATCTCTGGTAGGTTTTGCTAAGCTGGGGCCACATTTCCACCACAGAACGAACTGACACCTTTCCCTATTTCTCTCTGTTTCACGAGAACTATCTGAACATTATCTTCCGAACTTTTGAAAGTATTCAGCGATAAATACATTCCAGTTACAAGCTTTTTGTGGGGTTGGAGTAGATAATAATGCTGGGATAGTTCTCTAAATTTTTTATTCAGGTGTTGAGACATTCACATTTCATATTTGTAAATTTTTATCATTTGCTGCTCCAAATATGCTATAAGCTAGAAAGGTAGAATTCTGCCCAGAAAAGAAAAAAGTAAATGGATTGTGACTAAGTGTCTAAGGAGCTCTTCTAAGAGCTTTATCGAATGAATTTTGCAATTTCTCTTCTGACTATTCAGACAGCATTTCTGCTTACCTTTCATTTCTTGGCTGTATTCTAAATAGGTGAAGTTTGCCACAGAAATGACTTCATGTAATTTGACAATTCAAATTATGTTTTGGAGTTACATCAGACTCCCTAGTAATTTTTATCAATAACTCTAAAACACAAAATGTAAAAACTAACAACTCACTTTATTTACTTCAGCAACTTCTCGCCTCTCTTCACTAGCAAAACGAGGTGGGCCAGCCCGATCATCATTCTTTGAGCCATCTTCTTCCACATACGGAATAAGTTGCTGGGAATGATTAACAAAAATTAAAAGGCAAAAATATAATTCAAGTTTTCTAATCACTGTTATAGAGAATATATCGGATTAAGGTCAATTTTTATACTTTTATTTGTATAAAAATAAATTTCAATTCAGGTGATGGCCTGAAATAAGAGCTTTAATAGTTGACCATTTCAATGCATTCTACGCATTACCCTTTCAGGCTTGTTTTGCAAAACAGCCTTTATAACATTGGTTGTCATGTACAACTAAAGAATACTTCCAGCAGGAAGATGGGAGAAGTAACAAAAAATAAAATAAAACAAAATAAAATGTAAAAAAACCCTACTCATTCAATCAGCAAATATTTAATTATAAAACACATAAAAGTAATGCCAAACAAGACATGATTCCTGCCCCTAAGAGATTTGTTGCCTATTGAGATAGATAAAACAGGCTTTCCTTCATCTGTAATAAAAAGAAAAGAACTTCACGGATCTGTATTATATAATTGTCATTAACTTGCAATCTAAAACTTCAGAGTCTATGCAAACTTCTAGATGTCTTGTTTTTTCAGTTGTGAGAACTTTTTCTTTGTAGGAGAAACAAATTTATATAGCAATGAAACTTCTAGCAGAATCATAATTAAGTATGCATGGTTAGTGATGGAATTTATCTCATAAGTGTGACAGACTTCAGGAATCACCTAGCCTCTACCATCGTGTATTACCAATGCAAGAATAGGCTAAAGGTAAATGACTGGTAAAACTAGGATTCACCTGATAAAACTTCTTCAAATTCTTGGGATATATATAAACTCACCCATGTCTACATTCTCCTTTTCTTTCTTTCCTCTCTCTCAATGCAGAGCTGTCCTTCCTCCTGAAGACGATTAGTCTCCATCCCTGTGCCCTGATTACTCCGCCCTCCTGTCTTCATTATTTATACACCTTTCTCTCAACCTCTCCCTACAGCTTTCTTCCTTTATTATTCAAACATGTTCCTGTCGCTTCTATTTGGGGGGAAGCTCCTCTTCCTCCTGCAAACCTTCGATTCCATCTCCTTCCATCTACTGCTTTCCTCTCATTTTTTTCAAAGCTTCTTGAAAGACTGATATCCACTTGTCAGCTCCGGCTTCTTATTTCCTGTTTAATCTTCACCCTACTACGATCAGACTTCACGCTGCTACCATTTCACTGAAGCTCTACTCAAATATACCAACAATTTTCATCTAGCAAAATCTACTGGACAGTTTTCATTCCTTATTTTCCCTGACTTCTCTGCAGCATCTGACGATGTAGGCCACATTTCTGATCTTTCTCCCACATCTCTGACCCCTTCTTTTTAGGCATTTTTGCAGTTTAATTTTTCTCTGGTCATCTCTTACCAGCTTCCTTTGGTGGCAGAGATATAATTTGTCAATAGGAAAGGGTCACTTATAGAAATATATGCCTAATTAACTAAATAGGTATGACCCAAGATTAAATTTAGAGAATATATTTTTATAATATAGTGATTCCACTGGGCTAAATATAAAATCCAAATTAATAATAATAAAAATACTATTTTATCTGTAAAGTACTTCAAGAAAACCACCTTAAAAGTATATGATACTATTAAAATTCCTACTAAAAATATCCCTGACTTAATTAAAAGGAGACACTGACAGCAATAAAAATTGCCACAGAAAACCATTTCTTCCTAACAACAACAAAAATTACTATAAGCCTGTCAAAGTCTACAAGAAATTGTTAATGTAAAGATATAGTAGTATTTTATGCATATATATCACATTTTCATCTTCTCTGGTCAAAAGTAAAACCAATAAAATTCAAAACCTGGAAATATTGCTAAAACAGCAGAGAGAGGAAAAAGAGTAACAACTGTCTTGACACTAGTTCACACCTTATATTCATCCTCCCTCTATCACAAAAAATTACCTCGACTGGAATGGGATCCATCCCACCGCAGTTTTCATTGCATTTGTCATATACCAATCTCAGCTTCCTGAAGAGAACTGAAAGTTGGCGAAGATTATCCTGTAGCTTTGTTAACCGGTCTTGATATGTTCCAGTGTGGTAAGTGACACCATTTGGCAGCTTATCAGGAAAAACAAAGAATAAAAATATAAAGTAATGACAAAAAAAATCAAGATTTTCTATAAGTAAAGCCAACAAACAGAAACAATTTTTAGGCAATGCATAGACGTAAGCTGTCCCTCACAACTGATCAAGTTTAATTTTAAGAATTTAAGAGTAATGCATGCCCATTTATTAACAACTTGGCATACCGTTTCACTGCTATAAAACAGACCTAGAAAAACTTTGTGATAAACCCTCTGACTTGAAATACTTTTTCCCCTTTAAGTTTTGAAGTGTAACTTTAAAAAAAATGTACAATTTTAATATTACTATTATATAAATGCAGCATTCTGCTGACCTCAACCAAGAAGTTAAAAACGAAGTACAGTTTAAAAAAAAAAAAGTGGATCTTATGATATTTTAGTGGAAGAAAATGAAGAATATATGGCTGGTATTGCAAAAATATTCTCAAAATACCTTAACTCTGATAAGATAATTAAGATGCTTAAGGCATACATTAAAATATAAACATGTCATTTAAAGTTTTATTTAAAAAAATCAATAGCAGGAGATATGGGTGCCATCTATACCTGAACACCATTAATAAATTATTACAAGTAACTGCTATGATCATAACTCTGCCTTAGATATGGATATATTTTTAATTCAGGAATTTTATTAAAAGAAGAAAAGTATATATTGAAATAATAGAATGACAGGTAAACAAAAATCGACTATTTATTTAGAATTTATAACTAAATATGTACTTGTGCAATGCTGAAACTCATGAACAAAATCTTTCCCTGTACAGCTGTACAATATTTTATTCCCACAATTTGATCTGTGTCATCACCCTAATACTTGAATCAATACTATTTACACAGTACCACGTTTTCTAGTATTCAGGCATTTTTATTTGTAGGAATTCACACGTACAATAGCTAGGCGATCAGTCCAGTCTTTCTAAGCCTCAGTTTGCATTTTTTTTCTTTTTTAAACACATGAGGTAGGAATGCCAAAAAAAAAAAAAAAAAAAAGAAAGAAAAAAAGAAAAGCATGATACAATGTTTGGAGTGAAAAGTAAACAGGACATACAATGATTAAAACCATAAACATGAAAAAAGACTGGAAAGCCCTATACATAGTTGATAAAAGATGTGTAAGATAAATAGGATTGAATAATTTATTTTCTTCTTTTCTCATACTTCTAAATTTCCTGTAATGTTATGGTTTATGAGTTAAGGAGATGGATCTCCTGAAATTATTTGAAGTGTGATATTATTAGGATTTTCAGAAATTCTCAAGCATTAAAACAGTCTACAATGCCTCAAAGCAATGTGATAAAATATCAAAGGCTCAACTAGTCAAAACATTTTGAAGGAGAAAGGCATTAAGGGTTCATTTCTCAGTACAATGTAAGATTTCTCCTCCTGAACTCTCAGTTTATGAAATTCCACAGACACTAACTAGAAATTCAGAGAAAAGTTTAAGTGGATCCTTGCTTTCTTGTTTAGGTGACAAAAAGGAGCATGATGATTATGTCTTGCCTAGAACACCACTCTTCACCTTCATTATGGCATTATGGGGTTTAATACTTTGCCCATATTTTCTACTTCATAAAGACTGGAACTTAGGTTCATATCACCATATTTAGCATAGTGCACACACACAGAAGGCTTTACAGTACACTGTGAATTATTTTACTTAAGCGAGTTATTTTACCCATAAATCTATACTTAAAATTTATTAAGATGTATTATGTAAAAGAACTCTTGATAAATACTGTCATAAAAAAAACAAAAATCCTTTTGAAATGCAAAGAATCACACTTCCCAAATTTGCTGACTTAGAAAGATATTAGATGTTAAATCTAAGATCCAAACTTACTAATTTAACTTACTAAATCATTAAAAAAAAAAAAAACCATACACGTTTCATGTGTCAGCACTGTTCTAGAAGCTGGCATAGAGGAGTAAACATCAGAGAGACAAGGTTTCCATAGTACAGAGTATAAGCGGTAAAAATGCCTAAGATCCCTTGGTATATACCATGGTGTAGCTGTTCAGCTGAAAAGCTCATCAATAACCATCTCACTCATGAGTATGGATGAAAACCCATAAATACATGATCGTATCCATAGACACCAAGAAGGCATTCAACTAAATTCAACACCCATTTAAAAAGTCAATATAAAACTCAATAAAAAATCCTCAATATGTGATAACATACATTTATTTCAGTTAAAAAGTCAGCACCATAATTAATGTGGAATCATTAGAAGCATTCCAACTAAGATCAGAAACAGAAAAGGATGTCTACTAAGACCCTAATTCTGTAAGTGAACACTGTTCTGGAAGCATTAGCCAATGCAATTAGAGAAGAAAGAGAAAAAAAATGTTGAAACATTAAAAAGGAAGCATCATAATCTATTTACAAATAATATGATAAAGAGCTACTAAAAATAAAAGAATTCAATAAGGAAGTAGGTCCAAAGAGAAAGCAATAGCTTTGTTTTCATCTATAACACAAACAAAAACATGGGAAAAGAAGACCCCATTTACAATGGCAACAGAAAAGATAAAATATCTAGAAAAAAACTTTTAAAATCTCAAGATAAAAATGAAAACTTAAGATACCTTATAGGAAAACAGAAAAAGAATACTGCATGTTCTTGGTTAGTAAGAGTCAACATCATAACGATGTCAAGTCTTTCTAGGCTGAATGAACCTAATAAAAATGCTAACAGGCTTTTTCTTAGAATAAGCTGATTCTAAAATACATGTAGAAAAATAAACAAGAACAAATAGCCAGGGAAATTCTGAAAAATAAATGTAACACATTATAGATCCTGACAAATTATAAGAATGTTTTGCATTAATACATAAAAGATAGGCAGCTACGTGGAACAGAATAGAACATCCAGAAACAAATTCACTTATATAAAAGCTACCTGAAATCACTGGAAGAAGCAAGTGAATTATTCAGTGAACCTTTTGAAAAAGTTAAGGCTAGGCCCAGACCTCACATTTTATAGGATAAATTCCATAAGGATCACAGTTTTAAATGTAAAGACTGAAATCTTAAAAATTATAGACGCTTCCTAATTTGAGTGGGGAAGACCTTTCTTACTAGGCATAAGGCCTAGAAGTCCTAAAAGGCTAATACAGTCAACAACTTAAAAAAAAATGCATGGCAAAACTACCATTAGCAGAGCCAAAAGGTAAAAGACTGGGAAAAAAAAATGACTGCAAGTTGTATCACACAGAGCAGGTTTCTCTAGTATGTAAATAGCTAAATCCTACAATTAAGGTAGGTAAAAAAGACGAAAAAAAAAAGACAAATGGGTGAATAATACATGAACAAGCATTTAGCAGGAAAAAAAATATAAATGATTCAAATATTTTAAGGGATGTTTAAACTCAGTCAAACTAGGAGAAATGTAAAGTAGAATTTTCACCTATCAAGTGATCAAAGATCCAAAAAAGATATAACTCACTGTGCTGGTCTTAGGCCGTAGCATAAATTAATACAATCTCTGTGGAGGACAATTCATCAAAATGTATCTAATTACAAAAGCACATAGCTATTTCTAAAAACCTATCCTACAGGTATACGTGCAAATTTGTGTAGGAGGTTATTTGCTGCAGCCTAACAGGAAAAGATGAAAAACAGCCAAATGCCCTCACTAGAGAACTGGTTTAATAAATTACAGTATTTCCATGCAGTGTAAACTATACACTATAAAAAGGAAAACAGAGTATTTTCTGTATGAGTATGAATAAATTCCAAAATACATCAACTGAAAAAAGCAAGGTACAAAATGGTTATGTATAATATACTATTATCTGTGCAAAAAAGGGGAAAATAAAACAATATACATAAACATTTGCTCAATATGCAGAGAATATCTGGAAAGATACACAAAAATAGTAGGAATCAGTCACAATCACTGCCTGTGGAGAGGAGTTAGGTACATAGTATAAGAGATAGGAATGGGAGGGAAAATGTTTACTGCACTGTCCTTTTTTATTCCTAAATTATGAATGTACTATATATTTAAAAAATTAAAGATTCAAATAATAAACAGAACAAAAGCAATGGTATCTTCCACAAGGACTCTTAATGTGAGATTTAAGGATACTTGGGGAGTATCCCTAAATCTTCCTTTAACCCCTGAAATTTTCAAAATGCATGTGTATGTGTATTTTTCTCAGAAGAGAGCTCACAGTTTTCATCAGACTCTCAAGTGGCTAACGGACATCTAGTGTATACCAGGAACCACTTCTTTAAAACAAATGCTTAGAAAAATTCTTAGCAGTTTGTATTCATAGCACTTTACTTTCATAGATCAATAATACAGAGGATTATTTTAAAATGTGAATATCAAAACTGTATTAACAAATCACTAGGTTATATGTAGTTAAGAATATCCTATTTCTATCACCTCTTCTAGTTTTTTGGAAATGAGGGAGCCCATTGTTATCTTTTCAGCCAATTATGATAGGCCCCAAAGGGTCTTAGATGAGTGATCACAGATTTCACAAAATGAAAAGCACACATATAATTATCATAGTCCCTCAAAAGCTGGCTTTGGGTCCCAGACCCTACAGCAGCCGAAATGTTGAAGCTTAAGAAGAAATGTATTGCCATTTATGAACTCCTTTTTTTTGAGACAGAGTCTTGCTCTGTCTCCCAGCGTGGAGTGCAGTGGTGCGATTTCGGCTCACTGCAACCTCCGCCTCCCGAGTTCAAGCGATTCTCCTGCCCCAGCCTCCTGAGTAGCTGGGATTACAGCCGCCCACCACCACGCCTGGCTAATTTTTGTATTTTTAGTAGAGAGAGGGTTTCACCATGTTGGCCAGGCTGGTCTCGAATTCCTGACCTCGTGATCCGCCCACCTCGGCCTCTCAAAGTGCTGGGATTACAGGCGTGAGCCAACGCGCCCAGCCTATGAACTCCTTTTTAAGAAGGGAGTCATGGTGGCCAAGAAGGAGTCCACATGCCTAAGCACCCGGAGCTGGCAGACAAGAATGTGTCCAACCTTCATGTCATGAAGGCCATGCAGTCTCTCAAGTCCTGAGGCTACGTGAAGTAACAGTTTGCCTGGAGACATTTCTACTGGTACCTTACCAATGAGGGTATCCCTTATCTCCGTGATTACCTTCATCTGACCCCGGAGATTGTTCCTGCCACCCTACGCCGCAGCCATCCAGAGACTGGCAGGCCTCGGCCTAAAGGTCTGGAGGGTGAGCGACCTGCAAGACTCACAAGAGGGCAAGCCGACACAGATACCTACAGACAGAGTGCTGTGCCCCCTGGTGCCAACAAGAAAGCCGAGGCTGGGGCTGGGTCAACAACCGAATTCCAGTTTAGAGGCGGATTTGGTCATGGACATTGTCAGCCACCTCAACAAAATTGGAGAGGATTATTTTGCATTGAATAAACTTACAGACAAAAAAACTTAAAAAAAAAAGTACTGAATGGGCAAAAACTGGAAGCATTCCCTTTGAAAACTGGCACAAGACAGGGATGCCCTCTCTCACCACTCCTATTCAACATAGTGTTGGAAGTTCTGGCCAGGGCAATTAGGCAGGAGAAGGAAATAAAGGCTATTCAATTAGGAAAAGAGGAAGTCAAATTGTCCCTGTTTGCAGACGACATGATTGTATATCTAGAAAACCCCATTGTCTCAGCCCAAAATCTCCTTAAGCTGATAAGCAACTTCAGCAAAGTCTCAGGATACAAAATCAATGTGCAAAAATCACAAGCATTCTTATACACCAATAACAGACAAACAGAGAGCCAAATCATGAGTGAACTCCCATTCACAATTGCTTCAAAGAGAATAAAATACCTAGGAATCCAAATTACAAAGGATGTGAAGGACCTCTTCAAGGAGAACTACAAACCACTGCTCAAGGAAATAAAAGAGGATACAAACAAATGGAAGAACATTCCATGCTCATGGGTAGGAAGAATCAATATCGTGAAGATGGCCATACTGCCCAAGGTAATTTACAGATTCAATGCCATCCCCATCAAGCTACCAATGACTTTCTTCACAGAATTGGAAAAAACTACTTTAAAGTTCATACGGAACCAAAAAAGAGCCCACATCGCCAAGTCAATCCTAAGCCAAAAGAACAAAGCTGGAGGCATCACACTACCTGACTTCAAACTATACTACAAGGCTACAGTAACCAAAACAGCATGGTACTGGTACCAAAACAGAGATATAGATCAATGGAACAGAACAGAGCCCTCAGAAATAATGCCGCATATCTACAACTATCTGATCTTTGACAAACCTGACAAAAACAAGAAATGGGGAAAGGATTCCCTATTTAATAAATGGTGCTGGGAAAACTGGCTAGCCACATGTAGAAAGCTGAAACTGGATCCCTTCTTTACACCTTATACAAAAATCAATTCAAGATGGATTAAAGACTTAAACGTTAGACTTAAAACCATAAAAACCCTAGAAGAAAACCTAGGCATTACCATTCAGGACATAGGCATGGGCAAGGACTTCATGTCTAAAACACCAAAAGCAATGGCAACAAAAGCCAAAATTGACAAATGGGATCTAATTAAACTCAAGAGCTTCTGCACAGCAAAAGAAACTACCTTCAGGGTGAACAGGTAACCTACAAAATGGGAGAAAATTTTCGCAACCTACTCATCTGACAAAGGGCTAATATCCAGAATCTACAATGAACTCCAACAAATTTACAAGAAAAAAACAAACAACCCCATCAAAAAGTGGGCGAAGGACATGAACAGACACTTCTCAAAAGAAGACATGTATGCAGCCAAAAAACACATGAGAAAATGCTCACCATCACTGGCCATCAGAGAAATGCAAATCAAAACCACAATGAGATACCATCTCACACCAGTTAGAATGGCAATCATTAAAAAGTCAGGAAACAACAGGTGCTGGAGAGGATGTGGAAAAATAGGAACACTTTTACACTGTTGGTGGGACTGTAAACTAGTTCAACCCTTGTGGAAGTCAGTGTGGCGATTCCTCGGGGATCTAGAACTAGAAATTCCATTTGACCCAGCCATCCCATTACTGGGTATATACCCAAAGGACTATAAATCATGCTGCTATAAAGACACATGCACATGTATGTTTATTTCGGCATTATTCACAATAGCAAAGACTTGGAACCAACCCAAATGTCCAACAATGATAGACTGGATTAAGAAAATGTGGCACATATACACCATGGAATACTATGCAGCCATAAAAAAGGATGAGTTCATGTCCTTTGTAGGGACATGGATGAAATTGGAAATCATCATTCTCAGTAAACTATCGCAAGAACAAAAAACCAAACACCGCATATTCTCACTCATAGGTGGGAATTGAACAATGAGAACACATGGACACAGGAAGGGGAACATCACACTCTGGGGACTGTCGTGGGATGGGGGCAGGAGGGAGGGATAGCACTGGGAGATATACCTAATGCTAGATGACGAGTTAGTGGGTGCAGCGCACCAGCATGGCACATGTATACATATGTAACTAACCTGCACATTGCGCACATGTACTCTAAAACCTAAAGTATAATAATAATAAATAAATAAATAAAAGAAAAAAGAAAAAAAAGAAAATTTTTTATTGTGTAAAAAAAAAGTTGGCTTTGAATGCAGGTCCACATGTAATCTAGTTATTGATAAAATACTTTTTTTGAAAAAGTTTAGTTCTTTCTGTGTAGAACATGAACCTGTATCATATCTTTTAACAATGTACATTGACAGCAAGTTAGTGTTAAAAAGAGGTTAGTAGGAAGAGCTATTAGTCGTGTGTGATGTTGCGTAATTTATTTTTTCTCTCTTTAAGCCTCAGTTTCCTTTACTGTAAAACGGGGATAAAAATACTCCTTAAAACTGCTCCTATAACAGTGTACCTGACCAAGGAAAGTACTTCGTAAGTGTTAGGTATTATTCGGCGCTTTGCATATAACAGGACAAAAATTTTTTTAAAGTATGCTAAATTCTGAGACATTATTTAATCCGCACCTTATTCATTCTAGATATGAATCTATTCATTTTTAAAAATTATTGCCAAAGAATGTCATAATTTCTCCTGGATCTCCTTTGTACTATATTTCACATGGTCTTAAAAATTTCCACAAAACTGAATTACTCTTATAATCAGGAGGAAAAAAAAAATTTTGACCAGTTAAAAAAAAAAAAGCAATAAAACACTTTTTTGGACACCCACAGAAGTAAGAGCTGTAAGAGTTTTGAAAACTTGGTTTCAAATTTACCCTACCACTGACTAGGTTTGGGCAAGTCACTTCTCTGAAGTACAGAATCTTCATCTGTAAAACAAGAATAATATCTACTACATGTAGTGGGTAGTATAAGCAAGCATTAAAAATGGGTCAGCAAAATGGTGCTGGAACTACTGGATATCCAAATGCAAAACAATGAACTTGGATCCCTATCTGCCACTATGTATATATATTTAAAAACTCACAAAACTAAATATAGGTTGTAGACCTAAATGTAAAACTTGAAACTACAAAACTTCTAGAAGAAAACAGAAACCCTTTGTCACCTTGGGTTAGGCAAAGATTTCTTAGGTATGACACCAAAACCAAAATCTATGAAAGAACAAATCAGTAAGCTGGATTCCATCAAAATTAAAAATGTCTGTTCTTCAAAAGACAATATTACGATAATAAAAAGGCAGGATAGACTGGGAGAAGTATTTGGAAAGCATCAAGACATAACAGGTGTTGATGAGGATGAGGAGAAACCGGAACCCTCAAACAGCAATGTTTACATTCCCACTAGCAATAATCGGGACGTAAAATGGCTCAGGCCACTTTGGAAAAGTTTCTTAAAGTATTAAACAGACATGTACTGCATGATCCAGCAGTTCCACTCCTGAATCTGTCCAAGAGAAATGACACATATGTTCACACAAAAATTTGTCAGCAAAAGTTCATAGCAGCATTATTTATAACAGCCAAAAAGTGGAAACAACCCAAATGTCCATCAACAGAAGAAAAGGTAGGCAAATGGTGATATATTGATACAATGGAACATTACTCAGCAATAAAAAGGAAATTATTGATGCATGCTTAGTGAAGGATCTCAGACAAAAAAAAAAAGCCCACATACTATAGACTCCATTTATATAAAACTCTAGCAAATGCAAATTAATTTATGGTTACAGAAAGCAGATCAGGTGGGAAGCAAAGATGTCAGAGGGGTATGAAGAAACTTTCTGGGATGATGTATACACTATTTTGATTGTGGTGATAATTTCACAAGTATACAGAGTACAGTACACATATATCAAAACTTTAGGTGAGTGTAGTTTACTGTATATTAACTCTGCCAAAAAAAGGACTGTTTTTTAAAAAAATAATGTAAATTCTTGGAAACTCTGGACCTCGCCAGAAGAAATGCTGGAAAAAACATTTAAAGCAACCTAAAGAGGGAAGTGGAGTGCGACCCATCTCTGCCTTGAAAGGTGCAAGAGTTTACAGGGTAACTAAAGAGCTCGATTGAATCTAAAAAAAATTGGCTTCAATTCTGCAGAAATCTGGTCTGGAAAACATCACCTCTACAGCTCCGACTTTTGGGGACACTCTTGAGTGTGAATGGGGGTAGCCCTACACCTAAGGTTTGCCCAGGGCAGCCCCGTTGACATCCACGGGCCCCACGTAAAGAGGAAACCAGCGCCCCTTTCCCTCCCAGCTGCATCCTCCCGGCCCCGCGCGCCCGCCTTCCTACCTGCATGTTCCTCAAGAGCTGGAAGATCTCCATGGTGCGGTACACGATGTCCTGCACTGTCTCCTGCCCGATGCGGCACAGCGACGCCGTGTTGACCTCCCGGGCGGCCTGCTGAGCCTGGGGCCCGGCGAAGGGCCCGGGCGCCATCCCCGACGCGGCTAACGGAGGGGTGGACATGGCGCGGCTGCAGCTTCAGGCCGGAAGGGGCCAAAGAGCAGGTGTCAGGAGTCTGCCCGGAATTGGGAGGCTGTAGGGCCTCAGCGTTGGAACCAGCTTGAGAGACCCCCCGCGGCCCGATTTCAAAACAGTGGCCGCGACTTCCGCCCACCGTGACGTAACACGTCAGAAAACGTCATGGACACCGCCCACTCGGCGAACTGTCTCCGAGCGGAGCCGGGCGGGATTGGATTGGATCCCTGGGCGGGAAAGGACGGACGGGTTAAGTAGCCAATCACCAACTGCGCTCCAGCCAGAGGGGAGATGCTCTTGGGGAGCCGCGGGTGAGTTTCCAGAGTTCGTTTCTCAGTCTTGGCGCAGCGTTAGAACCTTCTGTGTTTAGTTCCTTGCCGGAGCATTTTCTCTTAACTAGCCTGAGGTTTGTAGTATTACAGCTAAGAGACAGGTTAAAGTACTTGTTGAGTCGCATACAGGTGTAACTGGCAACCTGCGAATCGAATTTAGAAAACAAGATTCCTAAGCTTGTACTCTTCTCTGTGACATAATACGGACTCCCCGATTACTCTTGGTCCCTGCTCAGATGTTTTATTCTTTGAGTTTTCCCAATCTCTGTAAGCAAAAAAAAAATGATCAACACACACACGTCTTTCTGACTCTGGCTCTTATTACTGTCTGATTTTTTTTTTCTTTTTTTTGAGACGGAGTCTCGCTCTGTCACCCAGGCTGGAGTGCAGTGCCGCGATCTCGGCTCACTGCAAGCTCCACTTCCCGGGTTCACGCCATTCTCCAGCCTCAGACTCCCGAGTAGCTGGGACTACAGGCGCCCGCCACCACGCCCGGCAAATTTTTTGTATTTTTAGTAGAGACGGGGTTTCACCGTGTTAGCCAGTATGGTCTCGATCTCCTGACCTCTGGATCCGCACGCCTCGGCCTCCCAAAGTGCTGGGATTACAGGCATAGGCCACCGCGCCCGGCCTATTGTCTGATATTTTATATAGCTTTCGGTTTGCTTACTTTCAGACTTTATCTCACCCTATCTACACATACTGCTAATTCCATGAAAACAGACGATTTTATTCACTTATTGTATTCTCAACACCTAGTGATTGGCACAAGTATCAGTAAATACTTATTGAATGACTGTTGAGTGACATGATAAATGCAAGAAAAATTAAAATGTCTCTCACTTACCTCTTACTGTTCATCTCCAAAGTGGGGAAAAGTCAAGAATGTAAAATTAGTGATAGGCACAAACATTGCATTTTTTAGAAGTCTCTGAATGCTCCATTATGCGGACTTTCCAGGAAATGGTTACTAAATATGTCATAGGAACCATGGTAGAGATTTTAAACATAGTAATTCGCAGGTCTTCGGTGAGTAATTACCATTTGACAAATATTGGCTGAGCACCTATTATGTGCTGGGTGCTAGGAATGAAGATAGCGTAATGAACAAATGAGGCAAAAGCCCTGCAGCATGTTTGTCTTGGAGACAAACAGAACACTATTGTGATGAGTGTCTTGAAGCAAACGTTCCTGATATCAGGGTGCTAACAATTTAGGAGATTGAGAACGACCTGAAGGGAGCAGTGTGGAACCTGAAGGTAGATAGGGAAGGGAGTAACGAATGATAGAGTCTTTTCTATGAGGAGGAGGAAGGCCAGTGCCAACACCTGAAGTGAAGAGGCCTCCTAATGCTTTCCAGGATCTGGAAGAAGTTCAGTGTGAGGACAAGTGTTAGGAAATAAGGCTGAAGGCAGAAGCAACCCTGGAGGATCTTCTAACCCATGTCAAGCAGTTGAGAATTTATGGAGTGAAATAGCAAGCCATTGAAGAGTTTCAAGGTGAGAGGAATAATTTGAAATATTCATTTTAGAAGACTTATTCTGGTTGCTAAATGGGGAACAGATGGTAGGTTTCTATTGTCTTCTCTCCCAAAGGGGAATGATGATGATGATCATGACCTGTGTAGAGAAAGGAGACAGAGGGTAACTTTGAATAAATATTTAGTAAGTAGAATCTAGAGAACTTGATAGTAACTGGATCAGGAACATGAAGGAGAGGAAAGAATTAAAGGTGGCACGTATTTCTGCTTTCATGTGAAACTTCAGGTGAAGTTTATGTCATTTACCAAGACAGGATACACTGAAGAAAAAAAAAGTTTCCGAGAAATTATGCATTATGTTAATTTTCCTATTGCGCATGTAACAAATTACCACAAACTTTGTGGCTTAAAACAGCACACCTTTTATTATTTTACAGCTTTTTAGCTGAGAAGTCTGAAACTGTTCTCGCTGAACTACGCTCAAGGTGTTGGCAGGGCTGTGTTCCCTTCTGGAGGCTCTCAGAAGGAATCTGTTTCCTTGTCTTTTCCAGATTTTAGAAGGCTGCCCCAATTCCTTCGCTCATGACCACTTCCACCAACTGCAAAAACCAGCTTTCATCCTTTTCAAAGCCAGAACTGGCTAGTTGAGTATGCCGTATCTCTGGTTCTGAGTCCTCTGCCTCTCTCTTTTTCATTTAAGTATCATTTTGATTACATCGGGTCCACCTAAATAATCCGGGAGATCTCTTTATTTTAAGGTCAGCTGTTTTGCAACTTCAGTTCCATCTGCTACCTTAATCCCCCCTTGCCATGTAACACGACATACAGATTCTGGGAATTAGGATGTGGACATCTTCAGGGAGTAACTAAAATCTGCCTACCACATGCCTCCAATCCAAACTGTCCCGAAATTCAGACTCACATGCCTAAAAACCTGACATCTTGACTTGGATGGCTATTTGGCATCTAAAACTTATGTCTAAAAAAACCCAACTCTTGATGCCTCCCAACCTTCTTTACCACACTTTTTTCCATGTCACTGTCTGGCACCACCATGCATTTAGTTGCCCATCCTGGCTTCTCTCTTTCCCACCCTACTTCCAAGTCATCAGAAATAGAATGAACTCTGACTTTCAAATATATCCTGTATGTGACCAATTACTTTACCCCTTTCAACCTAGTCCAAGCTGTCTTCTCTTATTTAGAATGCTGGATAACAATCAAGAGTCTCCTAATTGAACTCCCTTCCTGCTACACTTGCCCCATCCAGTCCACACTCATTACAGCACCCACAGGCAAACTTAAAGGCTAAGTCAGGTTATGATTCTCCCCTGCTGTCCTGTCCTCTCATCGTGCTTAGAATAAAATCCAAAGCTGCCTGACCTGCACATCTCCACATGTGCTGGCCTAGGCTGTTCCTGCTCTCTCAGTTCCCACAGCTCTCCCCTCACTCCAGATACATACACCTCCTTACTATTCCTTGTGCACTCCAAGTTCATCTCACTTCAGACTCATTTATTTTGTCCTGGGAAGCTCTTCTCTCGGCTATCTCTCCAGGCTTTGTTTACAGTGGCCTTTTCTGGCCACCCTCCTTAAAATAGCCTGCATCAGGCCGGGTGCGGTGGCTCACGCCTGTAATCCCAGCACTTTGGGAGGCCGAGGCAGGTGGATCACGAGGTCAGGAGATCGAGACCATCCTGGCTAACATGAGGAAACCCTGTCTCTACTAAAAAATACAAAAAAATTAGCTGGGCATGGTGGCAGGTGCCTGTAGTCCCAGCTTGGGAGGCCGAGGCAGGAGAATGGCGTGAAACCGGGAGGCGGAGCATGCAGTGAGCCGAGATCGCGCCACTGCCCTCCATCCTGGGTGACTGAGCAAGACTCTGTCTCAAAAAAAAAAAAAAATAGCCTGCATTAGTCTTCTGTTGCTACTGGAAAAAAATATCAGAATTTAGTGGCTTAAAGCAGCAGAAATTTATGTCCCCATTTTCTTACTGATTGTAAACTGACAGCCATTCCTAGCTTCTATGAGATGCCACATTCCTTGGCTTGTGGTCCCTTCCTCCATCTTCAAAGCTAGCTATGGCAGTCAAGTCTCTCTCATGCTTTAAATTTCTCCTGCATCTTCTTCCATTGTCCTTGTCACATACCTCTAACCTTTCACTTTTGAGGGCCTATGTGATGATACTGGGTTCATCTACGTTATTCTAGATAAACTCCCCACCTCGAGACCCTTAACCTTAACCATGCCTGTAAAATTCCCTGTTCCATGTAATGCAACATAGTCATATCTTCTAGGGATTAGAGGGTTTGCATCTTTGTGGGGCCATTATTCCACCTACAGTACAGCCCTCTCCATCTCTCTATCCATTTAGCCTGCTTCATTTTTTGTAGTGTTTCTCTCAAACTGATGCTGTTTCTTTCACTGTTTGTCCCTTCAGCTAAACAGTAAATTTCATGAAATCAGAGATTGTTTCTACTGGTTACTTCAGTAGATTCAGCACCTACAGCAGTGCCTGGCACATAATAAGTGCTCAGTAAATAGTTGATGAAAGACCCAGGAGTTTACTCGGGGGCATCTTGGGTTTGAAATGTGTGCATGATCATCAGTGGATGTATCCAGTAAGCAATTGAGTATGTGCTGGGACCTGGTAGGGTTTTCCTTTTACATGGTTGGAGAAAGGTGGGTGGGTGTGATAGTAAGCTCAAAATCCATGCAGTCAGACAGTCCTGGACTAAAATCCAAACCTGGCATTGCTCAACAGTGGACAGATGACACCAACCTCCATCAATAACAATGGTATTTAGCTTTGGGATTGTTGATAGGATTAAGTGAGATGCTATATATAACACACTTATAGTTCCTAGTGTATACTAAGCATTCAATAAATGTGCACTATACTTCCTTCCACCATGGGTAACAGTGAGGAAAATGGATAAAGTGAGAAGTGAGGAAGAAGCTGTTCCAGGACAGAGACAATGGGAACACTAAGGAACAGAAAGAGGAAGAGAAGGCAATGCTATTAACAACAAAAATTGGGAAGAACTGGAAAGGTCAGAGGAAAATCAGGAGAGTCCGGCTATGGAAGTCACAGGAAGAATAGATTGTTTGAGGAAGGAGCTTGTGCTGAACAGTGTCAGACACCGCTGAGAGGTTAAACAAAATAATCCACACAAAGGAAGTATTATCTTAAATCACAGAAGAAGATTTTAGCACAAAATTATTACCCGTAGTCCCATAGTTAGGAAGGGAATGGAACAGAGATGTAATTTCTATACAATATCTCCTCTGCCCTTTTTTTTTTTTTTTTTTTGAGGCAGAGGCTTGCTCTGTTGCCCAGGCTGGAGTGCAGTGGCGCAATCTTGGCTCACTGCAACTTCCGCCTTCCAGGTTCAAGCGATTCTCCTGCCTCAGCCTCCCGAGTAGCTGGGATTACAGGCGTGTGCCACCACACCTGGCTAATTTTTGTATTTTTAGTAGAGATGGGGTTTCACCATGTTGATCAGGCTGGTCTTGAACTCCTGAACTCATGATCCGCCTGCCTTTGCCTCCCAAAGTGCTAGGATTACAGGCGTGAGCCACCATCTCCAGCCTTTTTTTTGTTAGCCAGAGAATATCTGGTTTTTAGCAGGGCACCCGGGGTGGAAGCTGTATGTCCCAGCCTTCCTTGAGTCTTGACAGGGACATTTCACTAAGTTCTGGCCCATCAGCTGTAAGTATGCATGACATGGGAGACTACTGGCAGTTGTCCTTAGAAGAATGGGGCCTCCAGTTCCTTCTTCCTACTAGCTGGGATGCAGAAATCATGGCTACAGTTTAGCTAGCCAAGTGCTTATTTGGGGGTTTTCTGTCACATACAACTGAATTTAATACTAATTTGCTACTGCTGAAGTGGCAAATTTGAAATTTGCCCTAAGATCCATGTGATTTTGTCTGATACCAAAGTCGTTTCTTCTAACACAATGATTCATTGCCTCTGCTTTAAATTACCCAAAAGGCAAACTGGAATCCTTCTTGATCTGACTGATTACCTGCAGCAGTGCCCCTGGCTCTTGTGTAATTGCAGGATTAGAGCTAGCTTTGTGTATGTTGTTATGGGAAGTGTTGGGCTTTGCAGTTTCTAGCACCTGGGAGACATGTGAACAATTCTGGGATGGTTTTGTGGAGTCAGGACACCAGTCGTTGAATCAAAAGGCTACATACAGGCTACAGTATTTAGTCTGAACCTAAGACTCAATATTTGAGAATACACTGAGGAGAAAGCAGCAGCCTTTGGGGGTAGGAAAGGGAGAAATATAGACTCAAGAGAGATTTGAGGGGCCACAATGGAAGGAAGACTCCCCACAAGTCAGCACAGTGGGTTCTAGACTTGCTTTGTCATTAAATAGTTTGGTGGTTCTGGACTGACTTATAACCCAGGTGTTTCACTCTTGTACTTTCCATTATTGTATTGTATTGTACGTATTTCCATTATTACACATGTCATGGAAAAGCTTCAAAATAATCTAGGACCATTTGGAAATATCGCTGCATAGGACCTACCAAAGGAAAGGGACCTGACTGAGCCATCATTGCTGCCACCTTGGACTTCCAGTAGTAATGCTGAAATGCACCAGTTTATATGCAATTTATTCATGACTAATAGCTTATATTTTTCAATTCAGCCACTCATGAACCAGAATATTCCCTCTGGACAGAGAATTATTGAATTCAAACAAACACTTATTGGGCACCTGTAATTGGTCAAACTAGCAAGCATTTAGGTTGATTTAAACTATTGCCTAGACCTAATTAGCATTCCAATTTAACACACTGTGCTAACTGGTCCCTGAAGGTTCATTAGTAAAGGTTTCCTATGCTTCCCAGTGCTCACTTAGAATCTCATACTTAAGAAGTGCATGAATTAAATCACAACTTCACATTCATGACTGATCCTCCTCTAGGTTTAGAGAATTTGCATGGCTTGGTCAACTGTTTTGGACAGTTTAATTGCCTAATATCTCCTTTTTATATGTGTCACAGTTATTGCTAACCCAAGGTCAATATTTAGAAACACTTAGCCAGGATCAAGAGATATTTGGAAACATCATTAATGAAGGCACAAAGCTGTAATTAAATAAACATGGTTTGGGATAAAAAGAGTCAAGTTAAGTATGAAGTTGCCAGTTGTTTGTGGTTGATTGTCTTACAACCACATGTGCTACCACATAAGGGGTGTTTCTTTGTTTTGCTAGAAGTAAATACTCTCCCTCTTTTAAAGTTTTATAGTCATCAAACTAAGAAAAATTATTAAGATCTTTGTGATTGCTGATATTTCAAGGTGAGTAGTGAGAGAATAAAGCAAATAATTCACCTGCCAGAATTTCCAGTACTATTTTCTGCTATAGCTTCTCTTGAACTTCTCTGTTTTCATATCTTTTCTCAGAGTACTACATGGAAATATCTTTTGAATTATTGTTAACAGCCTAAAAAGTAGTCTTCAGATTTTGTACTCTATTAGAATGACTAAATTCATGTTCAGTGATACCTATAGTGCCCCCACTTTCCCTGCCCCAAACCAGAAAAAAATCTACTGCTTTATTTTCTAATGGGTGACATTTGAAAAAGCAGAGTAGGCTGTTTGTTTTTAAAAAGTGCAAAGTTCTCTTGCTTCAGAAAGAATTGTTTTACAACCAATTTTGTTGAGTTAGGGTAATGATATTAAGTGAAAAATACCTATATGATAAAATATTTTATACATTCTGGGTGATAAAAAATAAAGATATGATAAATCAAGATAATTCTCTTATGGGGACCCTATATGAAGGCTGAATTCTGAGCAGACTTTTGAGTGAGGAGAAACAGAATGGTGAGGAGGAGGAGGGAACCTCTTATGCATTGGCAGAAGATGAAACAGGCAAATCAGGGGTGAGGAATGACAAGCCTTCAGGATAGAGAAATGTTGCAGGAAAGGACTTACTTGCCACATGCCAAGTTTTCAGAAAACACCAGTTGTGACAAATAGCTCCTGCATTTCTTTCACTCTTTCCCAAGATCAAAGAGGTGATTGTGTGGTGAGTCGGGGTCTGGGCTGCCCCCACCTTTTCTCTCTCTTCCTAAGACTGGCCCTCTGAACAGAATAGTGCCTTCTCCTCCACTTCTTGGGCTTTGTCCCTGCCCTGCCAGGGATTGGCGGTCAATTCAAGGGGAAGTCAATGCTAAGCCATATTCTGTAATCTAGCTTTATCAATAATTAGGCTGCTATTTTACCTTCATCTCTAGCTGTACTGATTTCTCATCACATTTGATCTGAGAGAGTAAGAGAAAATATTATGACCTTTAAATCTCAATGTATGGTTTAATATAAAAAGAAATAGAAAATTAAGACAAATTCACTTGTCTTCCTGAAATTCCGCTTTCATCATGTCAGTCTCTGCATATTTCCTTTGTAAGATTTCAGTGGTCTCCATAAAAAGGCTCAGTTCTCTGATTTTCAAAGCCTTCTATTGCTTACTTTCACTCTACTAGAGCAAACTTTTTTTTTTTTCTTTTTTTTTTCTTGCTGTATTAAGGAGATTGACAAATATCATTGACTGGTATTTGCCATCTTCATTTCCATCTTAGGTTCTTCTTCCTTAGCCATTTCTGTGCCGTATGACTCCTGGTCACAGCTGATTGGATTGGGATGACCATGTGGCCCAAGGGCAACCAATTTCTAGGCTGGCCAGTGATGTGTAACCTGCTCTGGTACAAAAAGCTTTACCCAAGCAGGATTGAAGGTAATAACCTGTACCAATCAGATTGTCTTTCTCAGGACTTTGAATAGGGAAGTAAAGAGTGAATTAGATAAAGGGAAAGGTGCCAGAGGAGAAGTAAACCCAAAGAGAAGCAGGACCTGAGAGAGAGGCTGGTGGTCTTAGGAGAGAAGACTGGAGTGAAGTTGTTTTTCAGTAGCAACCTAGTGTACCCTCTATTTAGTCGACTTTATTTGACCTTAGAGGGCATGCTTTCTTCACCAGCTGGTCACAATGTTGCGCTTAAAATCTGGAATCCTGAACATCCCCTGGGGGTTTTGTGTGTTCTGTTCATGTCCTTTTTCCTCAGCTCTTGCATCTTTTCCACCCGTGCACTGTTCCTTCACAGCACTAGTAATTTTTTGCAATTGTATTTTTATTTGCATGTCTATTTATTTATTCAATAACTACTTCTAGTAGGCT
Source organism: Pongo abelii (assembly GCF_028885655.2). Lineage (NCBI taxonomy): Eukaryota > Metazoa > Chordata > Mammalia > Primates > Hominidae > Pongo > Pongo abelii. The sequence goes on along the minus strand of NC_071992.2, from coordinate 133,723,892 downwards.
GGGAGCAACATGTGGGGGCAAGGATTAGTGCACTTTTGTTCACCACTGTATTCTTAGCATTTTGCTCAGTGCCTTGGCATGGTAGATTCTTAATATTCATTGAATGAATGAATGATAGTGAATTTTTCTCCCACTTTTGCTGATTTCCCTCTCCCTTTCTCAAGTCCAGACTCAAGACCCTTTGCTTATTTCTTTGTCTCAGTGTTGCCTTCTTTGCTCTTTTAATTGCGTTTATAGTTTAACCACTACAAGGTATTTATTATACTACTGTTATTCCTTAATTGTTATATGTATTCAAAGTTAATTTTTACATGAATGAAAGCAGGTATAGTGTGACTCTTTCCATGTACCCCTTTCTTCTCCAAAATGCCTAGCACAGTGCCAGACCTGTCATGAATATTTGATAAATGCCTGGTGTCCTATAACAAAGTCCCTTTCAGTGACTGAGCCAAAAGATGGAGGCTCAAGCTTCCATGAAATCCTGGAGACTTACTTTTTAAGGCTTGTACATTAGGAAAAAAATGTCTTCAGAGGAAAAAACTGTGGTTTCTACCATCATTGTCCTAATGATCAAAAATGGAAGGTCCACAGATGCAGAGCTCTGGAATAAGCACTGGAGAAGTTTTAAGGTCTATTTTCAAACATAATTCTAATGTGTTTTTCAATTAAAGCTTAAACAGACAACTAGGACCTCCCTTGTTCTTTGAACACTAATAATCAGATTCGCAGGTTACCTTTGTATGAACAAAGTCATAAATGGTGAGTAAGCCTTGCTTATTCACTCAGAAACTGGACTTTAATATTTATTAGCTTACATTTCCAAATTCAAAATTATTGTATTTATTTTCACTTTTGAGAGCTATTGTATCTTACCCCATTTTATTTTTTGAGAGAAGGTCTTAGTCACCCAGGCTGGAGTGCAGTGCTGCAGTCAGCTTAATGCAGCTTCGACTTCCCACTCAAGCAATCCTCCCACCTCAGCCTCCTGAGTAGCTGGGACCACAGGTGTCCACCACCACACTCAGGTAATTTTTTTATTTTTTATTTTTGTAGAGACAGAGGGCTTTCACTATGTTGCCCAGATGGGCCCTGAATTCCATGGCCTCAAGCAGTTCTCCCACTTTGGCCTCTCAAAGTGCTGGGATTACTGGGATAAGCCACCGTACCAGACACCTTAATTTTTTTAAAATTATTGTTTCATCTCACTCTACTTCCAGATTATAAAAATCTTTGAAAGTAGGTACCATATCTTCTTTTTAAAACACAAGTAGCATTTATTATCTTAATGTTTTATTTCTTGTTAAGGTAAAATTCATATACAATAAAACTGCACATATTTAAAGTGAACAATTTGATAAGTTTTGACATATATTTACACTAAAAATCTGTTACCACAACTAAGGTACCAAATATTTCCATCACCTCCAAAAGTTCCTCTGTGTCATTTGCACTTCGTCTTTCACTACATTTCTTACCTCAGGCAACCGCTGGTCGATTATAGGTAAACTTAGATTTTCTAAACTTCTATAAAAATGGAAATATACAGTAGACACTCTTTTTAAAGATATAATGGATTATTTTATTAGATGTAATAATTTCTGGAGTAACTCCATGTTGATGCATGTATTAGTAGTGAAGTACCTTTTGGTAGCTGAATACTATTCCATTATATGGTTATACCATATTTTCCTTATTCATTGCTGATGAACATTTGGGTTATTTCCAGTTTGAGATCATTGCAAATGAAGCTGCTATGAATATTTGTGTGCAGGTCTTTATGTGGACATATGTTTTCATTTCTAGTTGGTAGATTCTAGAGGTGGGATGGCTGGGTTATGGGTGGCATATGTCTAACTTTCCAAAAGTCTGCTAAAGTGTTTTCTAAGGTGGTTGTATGCTTTTACATTCCCACAAGTGGCTTACGAGGACACAATACCCTCAACACCTGATATCGCCAATTTTTAAAAACATTTTAGCTATTCTAAAAGATGTTCAGGCTGGGTGCAGTGGCTCATGTCTGTAATTCCAGCACTTTGGGAGGCCAACGTGGATCACTTGAGGTCAGGAGTTCAGGACCAACCTGAGCAACATTGTGAGACCCCTCTTTCTCTACAAAAGAGTTAAAATTACCTGGGCATAGTGGTTTGCACCTGTGGTCCTAGCTACTTGGGAGGCTGAGGCAGAAGGCTCGCTTGAGCCCGGGAGTTTGAAGTTGCAACCTCAAAAATTTTTTTAAAAATAAATAAATAAATACATGATGTTTAATGGCATCTCATTGTTTTAATTTTTCTTCTTGATGACAAACGGTGATAAACATTTTAATGCACTTATTATTCATGTGTATGTCTTTTTTTTGTGAAATGTCTGTCAAATCTTTTGCCTAGTTTTAAATGGGCATATTGTAAGAATTCTTTATATATTCTGGTTTCAAGTCCTTTGTCTGATATGAGTTTTAAATTTTAAATATAGCTTCTTGATGTGGAACTTTAAGTCGTTGAGAATGTGTTGTATTTTTCTCCCTTCTTTATATTTTATTTTGGATTCCATCTGGATATTCTCAATGTTTTGTTATACAGACTTCGAGTTATTTTATATTCCTCTGAGGAATTTTGCTAATGTTTTCTTTTTTTTAAATACCAACTAACCTGGTGTCTGTCTTACACGCGTATGGTTAAGGGGTCAACCTGAACTATTTTTGGTTTTTGTACATAGGGTTAGGGGATCTATTCATCTGCTTCTCTACTTTCTGGGATTCCCTCCTCATTTTCCCATGGTGGCTGTTGTCCTAGCTTCTTTCCTTGGTTCCTGCAGTCAGAAAGACGATGGGGCTTCCCACATAGTTTTAGCTTCCTGTACTGCAGCGAGATTCTGCAACCGTAGCCCAACTTTGAGTCAAAGCCATAAAGGAACACAAAACCCACCCCCATTCTTTTGTTGCTGCTCCGAGGTTCCAATTACCTCCATAATCTGCCTGCTGTTGTTTACTTGTCAAGATTATTAGGTTTTATTTTTTTCCCCAGGGTCTGTAGTTGTTATGGGTGGGAAGATGGTTCCGTAAGGGAGTTACGCCACCATACAAGAACTAAAATTTCACCGTGTATTCTGTTATCTCTTTTATCCTTCCCTACAGTCTCTTAGGGCCTGAGCCGGGGTTGAGCGAGCTGGCCATCATTTTTCTTTTTGCTTCTCTATGCATATATGGTACCAAGACAAATGCAAGGACATAGAGGAAGCAACCAAAAGTGAAGAGTTTGGGAATGTGTTTGGAGAAGTGATCAAAGTGTCGAAGTTTTCCTAAGTATCACAGAATAGATATTTTGAGTCTTAAGCAGGTTGCCAATAAATGTTAGTCTTCCTGCTTTTTTTTCCTGCTTGTTTATGATCTCTACCGTTATTGAACATCTACTATGTGCAGACATTGTAGTTGGTGCTTTTCATACATTATCTTTATATGTCTACAAGGACTAAAGATTTTTCTCAACTCTATTTCATATGTTAGGGAATGGGGCTTAGAAAGGTTAAACACATTGTGCAATGTCACATAGTTTAAAAGTAGTGAAGTTTGGGACACAAATCTGTGTGTGTGTGTGTGTGTGTGTGTGTGTGTGTGTGTGTGTGTGTGTGTCACCAGAGCTCAACTCTTTTTCCCTTGATCACCCAACCTCTCAGGCTCCAGTTCTACCCTGGTGTCTCTCCATATTATTCTGATGTAAAATCATTTACTTTTGTTAACATAAGGGGCTGTCGATCTCTCCCTAAGGAGTGACTATCTACGTAATATATTTCTACAATGCACAAAAACTGGGGACTGAAGAATTTTACTTGCATTGCAAAAGGAAGCCCAGCCTGGTTTCCTTAGGTAGTTCTCCTGTTTCATCGAAAAGTACATTCCAGGTATCGGCTACATAAGCCTTCAATAAAAGCTCTTAGAAATGAATTGAGTCATTGGGAAAGTGTTTAGTGAGATCAAGTGAATCATTCAAATAGCTGTGCCTGTTCAAAATCACACAGAACTTAAGAGATCTATCAGCACCTTCAATTGTGCCTTAACACATACATTGTAACAACTTGAAACTCATTAACAGCTTGTTCTCTGTCTCATATGATCAACAGTTTGCTTTCACTTAGATTTTTTTTTCTTGCTGTTTCACAAAAGAGATGAAGACTAATTGACAAACATACCAAATTCAGAGACATTTTATACCTTCTTAAGAAGACTAGCTTTTCAGAGTTAAAAATATGGATTTTTTGGTCCATGAATTCTCTTTGTCATAGAAAATATTGAGTGTTATTAATAATATTATGAACAGAATTTGAGTTGTTCATGTCAGTGAACTTGATTATTCCTGAAATAGCTAGTTTATTTTTCTTTCTTTTATTTTTCTTTCTCACTCAGTGTTCTTTTAGCAAACATTTATTTAATACCTAATATGTGCCAGGCACTGTTCCAGGCCTTGGAGCTAAAGCAGTGGAGAAAATAAAGAAAAAACTGCTGTTCATATGAATGGGAGAGAAAGACAATAAACATTAAATAAATAAAATAATTTAACAAGAAAGCAAGATATATCCTATGTGAGTGATGAGAAGGGCTATGGAGATAAATAAATCAGAGAAAGGGAATAGACAGTGCTACTTTACATAAGGTAATCAGAGAAGACCTCACATGGTACATAATCTTTAAGCAAAGACTTAAAGGAAGATGAGGTATTATGCTTTGGAGTATTTGAGTAAAAAACATTCCAGACAACTTGAAAGTCATTAACGGCTTGTTATCTGTGTTATGTGATCAATTGCTTGAAGGAACAGCAAGTATAGAGGCCACGAATAGGGAGGCCTTGAGCAGGGAGCCACCTGCCATGTTCAAAACTCAGCAAACAGGCTAGTGGAGCTAGCACACCACAAGGAAGGGGGCGGGAGGGGCAGGCGGTGTGAGGTTACTACATCAGGAAGAGCGTGTATTTTGAGTAAGACACCGGGGTGGAGGGTTGGATTGCACAGAGGAGATAAACGGTCTATTTCAGCAGGGTAGCTCTGAATAGAATAGACTCTAGGAGACTAAGATCAGAGGGAAAAAGCAGTCGAGGCTATTGAAGTAGTTCAAAGGGGAGATCTTGAAGGCTTGGACCATGGGAGTGATGAAGAGGTGAGAAGTGGTCACACCCTGGATATACTTTGAAGGGAGAGCCAAAAAGATTTGCTGAGTGGAATACGAGAGAGAAAGAGAAGTCAAGAATGAACCCAAAATTGTGGCCTGAGCAACAGGAAAAATGTAGTTGTCGTTAACTGAGAGGGAAGACTGTAGAAGGAATATGCCAGGGATATAAGAATAAGAACATAGTTTTTACATGTGAGGTGTGACACATCCATCGGTCACCCAAGAAAGGGGTCAAGTTGGCAACTGGATACAAGAATCCAGAGTTTAGGGGTGAGGTCCAGGCTAGAGGTGTAGCTGTGGGAGTTTTCAGAATTAAATGATATTTAATACCATGTGTATGGTTAAGATTACCATGAATCCCCAGAGTGCCATAAAATCATGAGATTTAGGAGCTGAGGAATAACGAGAACAACAGACTGAGAAGATGTGGTCAGTGAATTGCAGGAGGCAAAGGAGAAGAGCACAGTGTCCTAGAACCCAAATTAAAGAAATGTTTCAAGGAAGCCAGCAATCAATGTGTTAACTGCTGCTAACAGGGTCAAATAAGGTGAGGAACAACAACGTGCAAGCCGTTGGAGGTCATGGTCATGTTGAAAAAGTTTTATGAGAGTGGACTGGCCAAAACACTAGCTGCAAGAAATTTTGGAGATAATTGGAAAAGAGGAACTGACTGCAGAGAATGAATACAGAGAATGCTCTATATTCTCTCTATATTAAAAACTTTAAAAAAATTTTTGTCGAAAAGAGAGACAGAGAAATAGGGAGTAGCTGTAGGTGATGGAGGGTCAAGAGAGTTTTTTAAATTTAATAAGATGGGAGAAATCACAACATGTCTGTATGCTCTTGAGATTTATCCAATGAAAATGGGAAATGATGATGCAGGAGAGAGGGTGGAGAATTACTGGACAAAACAGTGAGCAGGCATAGAAGGTAAGGGGACGGACAGTACATGGAGAGTAATAGGAGGGATGGCTGAATACATTGCCAGAGAGACAGGTGCTTGTGGAATTTTCCTGCCAATTGCCGAAAGTTTTAGTTGGCAAAAGGAAGGTTAAAAATTGTAAGACTGAGGCCAGGTCCGGTGGCTCACACTGTAATCCCATCACCTTGGGAAGACAAGGTGAGCGAATCACTTGAGCTCTGAGCTCAGGTGTTCAAGACCAGCCTGGGCAACATGGCGAAACTCCATGTCTACAAAAAAATAGAAAAACTAGCTGGGAAAGGTGGCTTGAAGCTGTAGTCCCAGCTACTCGGGAGGCTGAGGCAGAAGAACGGTGTGAACCTGGGAGGCAGAGCTTGCAGTGAGCCGAGATCGCGCCACTGCACTCCAACCTGGGCGACAGAGCAAGACTCTGTCTCAAAAAAAAAAAAAAAAAAGTTACCATCTTGTATTAGTCTGTTCTCACACTGCCAATAAAGACATACCCAAGACTGGGCAATTTATAAAGGAAAGTGATTTAATGGACTTATAGTTCTACATGGCTGGGGAGGCCTCACAATCATGGCGGAAGGTGAATGAGGAGCAAAGTCACATCTTACATGATGGCAGGGAAGATAGCTTGTGTAAGGGGACTCCCCTTTATAAAACCATGAGATCTAGTGAGACTTATTCACTATCATGAGAACAGCACCAGAAAGACCCACCACCATGATTCAATTACCTCCCACCTGATCCCTCCCACAACACGTGGGAACTATGGGAGCTACAATTCAAGATGAGATTTGAGTGGGGACACAGCCAAACCATATCACATCTCAACTGGTAAACATAATACTTCAAATGGCATATCTTTCTGGGAAAAAAATTTATATCAACAAAAAGCATATTACCCAGTAAGCCTATAGTAAGAGGAAATCATAAATGGTAGTCTTTTATATATTTCATATTATTTCACCCAACCATGACAACAACATAATATGAGCTATATATTATTGATACCAATTTTGCAGATGAAAACATTGGTATCTCAAATTAGTTCAGTTACTTGTCCAAAGTTACGTGGACATAGATGGCAGAACCAGATCTTAATTCCAGGTTTTCTGACTCAAATCTATTTATCTTATTACTTCTAGTAATGAAATCTCAAATCATGCTCTTGGGTTATCCAAGAGGTTAAATTATTTTTAATATCTTCTATTAAGGTAGAAAAATATGTAAGTCAAAGCAATTAAAATAAATATTTTCACATTTTTACGGAATAAGTTTCAGCTTTCTGAAAAATGTCACTCATCCAGAAGTCCTTGGTTACCAATGATAAATGAGATGTCCAAACCCCAAAGATACTGATGTTAGGTGGCAATTCCTAAAAATAAATTGGAATTGCATGGAATAAACTGCTTGGAACCCATTGCAAAAGTTAAAAACTCAAAAACTCAGGTAAGCTAATTTAAATAATAAAACTCAGGTAAGCTAAGAGTCACTAATCCTTTGAGGTATGAAAATGTTTTTTCGTTTTTCTTAAACCTTGAGATAATTGGTAAAGAAAAGCTGATATTTGAGTCATGCTTTTTTTTTTTTTTTTTTTTTTTGAGACAGTTTTGCTCTTGTTGCCCAGGCTGAAGTGCAATGGCATGATCGTACCTCACTGCAACCTCTGCCTCCCTGGCTCAAGCAATTCTCCGCCTCAGCCTCCTGAGTAGCTAGGATTACAGGCATGTGCCACCACACCTGGCTAATTTTGTATTTTTAGTAGAGACGGGGTTTCTCCATGTGGGTCAGGCTGGTAGAGAAGATCTCTTGCAACCCAATGAGCCAAAAATTCAAATATTTTAAAATAAAAATTTTTATAGTTTTTTTGTGCTCGACACCCATGAACCAACTAAAATGGGAGGTGAAGCTAATTGGCTGAGAATTGTATAAGTGTGTAAGTAAAAACTTCACTGGATAACTTTGCCTCACTTTCTCCAGTTTATCCTTGAGACACATACTATTAATATTATCCCTGGGCCGACTTATCTTGGTTTGGGTGCTATGCTGCTTCCTTAAGTCTCTACATAAAATTCTTGTTGTCTTTTGAGTCAATCAGTTTTCTGACTGAGACTTAAGCTTTACCATCTCATTGGAAGGAATGCATCTCATATCTACTCTCTTGTCTTGAGTTTTTAGCAGCTGTTTACTATAGTGAAATGATTTTTTAAAAGGTAATAACAGGAATGATAATTTATGAAGTATTTACCAGATGGCAGTCATTGTGCAAAAACACTTTAAAACTGTTTGCACTCATTTTTATTCTATCAATAGCCTTATGTAGGTAGTTTTCCTCCTCCTGCACTTTCCTTCTCCTCTTCCTCCTCCTCCTCCTCCTCCTTCTCCTCCCTCTCCTCCTCCTCCTCCTCTTCTTCTTCATCTTTTTCTCCCCCTCCTCCTCCTCTTCCTTCTTCTTCTTCTTCATCTTTTCCTCCTCCTCCTCCTTCTTCTTCTTCCTCTATCTTCTTCTTCAACAACAACAACATTTATTGTGTTGGTTTTCCTCACTTTGCATGCTCCAGCTCACTCAAAGTGAAACCTATAAGCCTTGTCTTTGCTTCCCATTCACACCTACTGCTTCTGAGATCTTGTTTCTTGTCCCTTGACACTGTAGCCTTGTCTTGCTTTTGCTTGTCATATCTTGGAGTTTACTCCAAGGGGCCTTGATCTAACTTGGATTCTGAGCACTGTCAGGTTGGATTCTCTACACTGGCACATCTCAACACTGAAATCACTTCATTTTGGCTTGCCCTTCCATCTGCCCAGAGCCATGCCAGAGTGGGTAGATCTATCTAATTCCAGTGCCTACCCATTCTCCCTTCCTTGATTCTCTTATTTTGAGTAGAGGGCCATGTTTCATTTATGCAGCCCAATCTTTCATTTATTTATTCAATCACTCTTCTTGTATTTAAATCAACAGTATATTAGACACAACTCTTTCCAATTTTGAGAAATTTGTTTATTAATGTGCTTACATTTTTTCCTAAGTCTCTGAGTTCTATGCATTTTCTATCAGGTTGCATGTAAAAAATGAAAATATACACTAGGGCATTTCAAGAATTAATAGAAAAGCTTAAGAAATCAAAATTCACTTGCAAGCACATTTCTATAAAAAGCCAACTAAATTGGAATTAAAGGAAAAGGCAAAGCTAGTTGAATAAATGTATTTTGTCTATGATAGTATTTTTTTTCAGGTCTAAATATAAGGAAAGGTATAAATTTTTATAGCCATTTTGGACAAACTGTAAAACTGAGGGAACTGCTTTAATTCAACATCTACCACATCCAGTGTTTATCCTACTCCACAAAATTGAAGACATTTTCTTGGTTTTGGAGGTGTTAATTTCCATATGGTTGAAAACATAACCCTTTCTTTCACTCACTAGGAAGAGGAGTTCTGTATATGTTGAGGACAATTTTAAAAAGACTTTACACTTCCCCATTTCCCTGGTTATTGTCATCATTAGAACTGTCAAAGATTTGTGATGATGACTGCTTGGACACAGAAATCAGGACAGAGTATTAATGTATCAAGAAGGGGCTTTTTAGGAATTTAACATCTTTGGCTCAAACTCTGGGGTTAACGTGGACAGACAACATTGAAATCAATGGCATATGCATCATTTTCTGTAAAATGTGTGACATTTTGGGCCTCAAGAAGAGAAGCAAAGTCGTCGAGAAGAGAAACAAATGCTTCTGAAGAGTGTGCAAGAAAGCAAATGGGGGAGCATCTAGGGCCAGAACACACAGACCTTCCACCAAAACTAAGCAGCTGCAGCACATATCTTTTTTCTATGAACACATTAATGAGGAAAAATGTCTTAAATATTGTCTAATTAAAACGTGTGTAATTGTGTGGTGTGCACATACACCCACTAAAAACTCAGCACCACTTGGGTAAATAACAATTTAATTTTTAAAAGACCCTCAATCATGGCATGGTGCAATTACAATTTTAACAAGTAACTACAAACTTTAATTAACTAAGCTCTGAATTGCAAACTGTCCTAAGCTACATGAGCATTATGTGCTAAACTCTATGGAATGGAACTAGCTGACTTAATTCTAGTAATCAAGTTAATACATAAGAGAATCATTGAGTATTGTCTTTTCCTACATTTTATTAGTGGTTTGTGTGAAACTCAGTCACATAACATGTAGAATTGCTTTCGAATTGCAGGCTACATTCCTAATTGAATCAAGAGAAAATAAATAACAATAAAAGGCAAACTCTGGGAAATGAAACAGTATACATGATTCAAATATGGTTGAATATAGTTGCTTGGTGTGTATTTTGATAGTATCCTTTCTTCTTAATGTTCATCTTGATTTCTGTGTTTATTTTGGAAGTCTAGAATTAATTCTGATGATAGTTTATTTAAAATAGTGCATCTGAATTTAAGGATAATTTAGAAGTTCTTTATTTTTCTTTAGAATGTAATCTACATGTTAGTACTTTGGTGAAATGCACTATGATAGCATATTTAAGATAGTGCCAAGACTGTAGCGAACATTCAACAAATATTTGTTAAACTAAATTCATTCCCACTTGGCTCCATCCAAGTGATTGTTGTTTTATATTTCCTCCCCCTTTCACTGTCTATGAAGTAAAGCCTATCCATACTGTATGTATGACGTCTTGTAGGGTTCTTAAAACTCAACATATCCAGAAAGAAATTCCTTCTCTTTCATCCATCCATCTATGATTCACGTCATCAACATCTGCTTAGTCATGCAAGCCAGGAGCCTTGAAGTCATTCTTTATGTCTTACTCTCTTTCAACTCCTGACCATATCTGTCCTATGTGTCTCCACTTCTCCATACCCATGACCACTGGCTTAGTGTAGTGTACCATATCTTTGTCTATGCTGTCACAGCATGCTCCCGAATGGCCTAGTTCTTTCTTTTTTGTTTTCACTTATTCTGCACTCTGTGACCAGGATAATTTTTCTGAGATAGGATTTTCTTCCCTTCATTAACTTCTCTTCAAGTATAAGATGGAATTTAAGCTCTTCAGCATAACAGACGAGAAACTCCATAGGCTACAATAGCCTGTTGCAGTCTCATTATCAGCCACTTTCCCTAACATATCCTTCAAGTTCACTGAAGTCTTTGAAGTCCCAGAAACATGCCATAAACATCTGTGCATCTGTTTTTCTGCTCATAATATTTTCTCTGCCTAGTGACTATTTTCTTAAAATCAATTCTTAGTTCAAATGTCACTTTCTCTGAAATTTTCATCTCTGATCCAGATAAGAATATTCTAGGTTATCTGCTTTTAAAAATATTAGTGTCTTAAACTGTTATTTGTTTAGAAGCCTGAATCTTCTGCTAGATAGTGAATGTGGCTCTAAGATGACTTCCCATGATCTTTACCACCAGATATTCATGTCCTCATGTCACTCCTCTCCTTGAGTGTAGGCTAGACTTACTGACTTATTTCCAATGAATAGAATACGGCAGAAATAATGGGATTCCACTTCCAAGCTTTGGTTATAAAAGAAGACTTTGGTTTTTGTCTTGGGTACGCAGCCTCTTTTGCTCTCTCACCTGCTTTGAAGGAAGACAGCTGCCATGTTGTAAGTCACCCTATGGAGAGGTCCATGTTGCAAGGAACTGAGGGAAGCCCTTGACAAAGAGGCAGTGAGGAAGTAAGACCTTCTAGTCCAACATCCTATGAGAAACAATCCTGTCTACAACTGCATGAGAGAACTTGGAAGAAGATTCTTTCTCAGCTATAGAAAACCATACTCTATTATAATAAGGCATCTATTGCATGACACTGTCCTTCAAAAAAGATTGATTTTAGATCTCCTACTGATGCAGGATATTTTCTTGACCACTTCACGGGACTTGTGATGGGGTGCCCCATTTACTCAGAACACTCCACTCAACTCCTTGTAGGAGGGAGCATGCGAGTGAATGAGTGTGGGAACTGGAGCAAGTGAGTGCAGGAGCCAGCCAGCAGCCCAGTAGGTGCAAACTTAATTCACTCAGGTCCACTGGACTCCACCCCCCCTGAGAGGGAGCACACAAGCAGGAGAGTGCAGGAACTGGCCGGCCACTTTAGTGCTGGCAGAAGCAAACTTTATGCAGGCCCCGTTGCAGCATCCGGGTGGGGGTGCCTGCAACCCCAAGGCCTCAGAGGGTATGTTACAGTGCTCTCTTAGCTCCACTGTTTTTGGACAGCAGTGTGATATCAGCTTAGTGGGACCTTTGCCTCATTGCGTGGGGTGGCTGCCCTCTACCAGTGAGCGCAAAGGGCCAGTGTGACAGCCTTTTTTGGGTACCTGCACTTGGTGCATCCCAGATTGTTGTCCAGTTTCCAAGAGGAATGAGGTCATGTGGAAAAATTGAAGGATGCTGAATGTGGATAATTTTACTGAGTGATGAAGGTAGCTCTTAGCAGACAGAGGAGGTGGAAAGGGGACGGGAAAAGCAGGTTATACTCCCCTGAAGTCAAACCGCCTCTCTCTTTTGAAGTCAGGTTGCCCAGCCACTGTTTCTGAAGTCAAAGCCGCCTCTCCCTGATATCCAGCCGCTTGTTTCCTCTGCCAGCTGAATCTGGGATCTTTATAGGCACAGGGTGGGGGCAGCGTGGGCCATAGGTAGTTTTGGAAGAGGCAACATTCAATTGGTGGAAAGACATTATTCAGAAAGAACCAACTGGGAGAGAGCAGGCACACTGGGATGGAAGTTCTTACTTTGGGCTGCAGGTTTCAGGCTTTTCAATTGGAAGCTGGGGTTTTGCCAGGGTCACACCCCTGTCTGCCTAGAATTTCTGTATCACCACTATGTGCTATCCAGGCACTAAGCTAAGGCAGTAGTTCAATTATGAAAAAGATGAAGCCCATTTGTTCTTCTTCTGGATGTTTTTCTCTCAGCTACTTCTTGTCTGCCTACAAGCATGCCCAGGTAGTTTCTATCCTATACAAATCAAAGCGAAAACCTTAAAAAGTATTCCCTCAACGCTGATACTCTCTCAAACTACTACTGCTACTTTATCTTCTCAAGCAATGGTAGATGCTTAGAACAAAAAGACTGCTTATATGAACAGAATGAAAACAAGACAAGTGCATGAGCTAGGGTCGTAGAAGGAATAGAAAAATTCATGTAGGACATTATAAGCCACAGTAAAAAAGTTGGTTTTATAGCAAGTACAGCATCATTAGTGGTAACTAAAAAACAGTTTTATCCATTTGGTACTATAGGCTTAGTGTCTAGACTAGTCTATGAGCTTGTCAATGGAATTTTTTAAATCTGGAAGAAAAATTATTGGCTTCAAATTAAGAAAAAAAAAACACCCTGGAAAATAAAAATGAACAAAAGTATAATTAAATGTCTAAAGAATATAATGTTAAGTGTAATTCAATCCAACTCTACTTAAATATAAACTTAAATATAAATGTAATCCACAAGAACAAAATAAATCATTTATCTTTAAGAAAACTCAAATATAACCATTTTTAAAAAACCTTTTGAAAAAATTTTAGGGAAGTTATATTTAACATCTGATGTGGGTGTATTTTTATATGTTTGAAATGATATGGGATGAAAGTCTCTAAACTTAGAAAGTTGGGGGACTAAGAAGTCTCAAAACTGCCATGAATCTGTTTGCTAATATCTAAAAAGAGCAGAGTGTCTCAGCAGACAAGAATAATTGAAAAGGTGAATAATCTTCAATATATATAACTATCAGTAAAATAATATCCTATAACTCCCTGGAATAGTAAAATGTATATATATATATATATAACATTGGATATTAAATATTTAATATTATATATATTTTTCAGGCAGCTGTGGCTTTTTTTCTATTTATACACAAGAAGAAGTGTAGAATCAAGACTTTGGCTATAATATACACATCACTAATATATAATCCTGTCCCTTAAGTAAAGATTAAGTTTATTTTCAATGTTATAAAAAGATATATCTGGCAGTTCTTAAAACTAGACCGAATAAATATTTAGTTGATATTTCCCTTGACAAGTGTCTGAGAATTTGTTTCTTACAAGATTTGTAGGCTAGGATACTGTTTCGTTTTGTTAATCTTTATATGGTATTGACTACATACACACAAAACACATATACTCATATGTACAAACACACATAAACATACTTATAAACACACAATTGTAAAGATCAGACATCTCACATCTCCAGAGAAAATCGAAGTAAGATTTTTGCTTTTTCGTTATGTTTCCAATATAACCTGGAACCCTGCCAGCAACACCAGAATTGGATACCATCTGTGAAATTAATTTGAAATTCACTAAGTTTAATTTGCCTGCCTCTAAATCTGCCATGGCTTTCCTCCAAATTTATTTTTCCAAGTTTAGACTTCAATTTTATTCAGAGATCCTTCTCCTGAGGGTATTTTGGTCCCTTTCACTGGAGAACTGTGCATTTTAACCATTAACCATTCATATTTCCTATCTTCCCAGTATTTTAGTTAGTAGTTTGTGTCTCAGACTAAGCCTCAATATAGTTAAGAAGAAACAATGTTGGTTAGTCCAGCAAAGCATCAAGAAAAGAGTTCTCAAGTCATTTAAAAATCTTTAGTAGCTGTTTTTTTGTTTTTTTGTTTTTTGTTTTTTAAAAGAAATTTCTACCTTGATTTAGAAGTTGTGCATGGTGGGGTGGAGGAATGGTGAGAAAAAACTTAAAGCAGCCTTCCTTAAACTTTTTACCCTAGAACTCTTGAAATAATCTTCAGATCTCAGAGATGTCCTGCATAAAATTATTATGTCAACAATTCTCTATACATTAGTGTTATCGGTAATTTGTGAACATAATAATCCAGTAATAATCTCAATGCTCTTTTGAGTGTACAATTATATTTTCCTGTAGATCAATTTATTTGACTTACTTATAGAATATTCTATTTGTATAGTTTGCCTTTCTCATACTCTAATACTAGTCAGTAGTGAAGGCGGATGGAACCTTAATTCTTTTGGTTTTTATATTCCTGTTTGGTCTTTTAAAAATCTCATTCAAAAAGACTTGAAGATACAAAGCCATTCTTTGGCAACAGGCAGTGTGGATGCACAATCATTTAAGTCTTGGGCCACAGATGGAAGTTCCTGCCCTGGAGCATAGGGGCCTCCACAGCCAGAACTGTGGAAGGTGCCTTAGCAGTAGGTGCTGGAATTGTGCTATCCCCCATCACAAGCCTGGGGTGGGAGGAGAATTTCTATAGCTGCAGTTTCTTCTAGATGATGAGACTTATAGCCAGGGCCAACTTGGAAAACTGGAATGGGTCTGTGTGTGTCATTGCTGGGAGTTCCAGCCTGCTCCCCTGAGATTTTGGTATGGTGGGGCCCTCTACTCTACCCACAGGCAGAAATAAAGCATTAAGACACCCACTTACCTGGACCAGCAGCCTGAGCCTGAGCCATTCTGCCCTTCATGGACATAGATTGTGGTGCCTTTACACGCAGGCAGATATCTAGGCATTTGGAGCACCCACTCACATGGGTTAGCATGGGTTAGCAGATTGAGTTTCCCTACCCTTCCTGTGCAGAAATCCTGTGCACAAAAAATAATTACAAAAATTAGTGCCAGCGTCTCCAGAGGAGAAGTTACCAGAGCAAGAATTCAGGCACCATGAAAAATCTGAATGCAGTGACACCACCACCAAAGGATTGCACTAACTCTCCAGCAATGGTTCCTAACCAAAATAGAAGCTCAGAAATAACAAGTAAACAAGACAAGCATGGATTGAAAGAATGCCCAACAAGATCAAAGAAAATGTTGAAAATCCACACAAAGAAACTTCTAAAACAATCCAGGAAATGAAGGAAGAGATAAACATCTTAAAAAGAACTCAATCAGAGCTTCTGGAATTGAAAATCTCACTTAAAGGACTTGAAAATACAAAGAAAGCTTTATCAATAAACTGGAACAAGCAGAAAAAGAATTTCAGAGCTAGAAAACTGATCTTTTGAACTAACCCAGTCAGAAAAAAATAAAGAAAAAACAAATTTTAAAAAATGAGTAAAGTCTTTGAGAAATATGGGAGTATGTAAAGTGACCAAACCTTCAAATGCTGGCATTTCTGAGAGAAATGAAGAGAAATAAAGCAACCTGGAAAATATATTTAATAAAATAATTCAAGAAAATTGCTCTAATCTTGCTAGAGGGAGACATCTGGATACGAGAAATCTAGAGAACTCCTGTGAGATACTATAAAAAATGAACATCATTAAGGCATATAGTCACCAGACTGTCCAAGATCAAAACTAAAAAAAAATCTTAAAGGCAGCTAGAGAAAAAGGTCACGTTATATACAAAGGGAACCCCATTAGGCTTACAGCAGACTTCTTAGCAGAAACCTTATAAGCCAAGAGAGACTGGAGGCCTTTTTGAAGCATTTTTTAAAAAAAGAAATTCTAACCAAGAATTTCAAATCCTGTCACACTAAGCTTCATAACTGAAGGGGAAATAAAATGTTTTCCAAACAACCAAACACTAAGGGATTTGGCTACCACTTGGCCAACCTTGCAAGAGATCTTTAAGGGTTTCTAAACATGGAAGTGAAAGAACAATACCTCCTACCACAAAAACACACCTAAGTACGTAGCTCATAGACACTATAAAGCAACCACAATAGAAACTGCAAAGCAACCAGCTAACAACTTCATGATAGCATCAAAACTTCACATATAAATGTAAACCTTGAATGTAAGTGTTCTAACTGACCTACTTAAAAAGCACAGAGTGGCAAGTTGGATATAAAAAAAGCAAAAACAAAGTCCATTTGTCTGCCATCTTCAAGAAACCCGTCTCACGTATAATGACACCTATAGACACAAAGTAAAGGGTGACAGAAATATAGACAGAGAAATTAATTAGGCAAGAGAAAGAAGTAAGTGCCATCCAAATAGGTTGAGAGGAAGTTAAACTATCCCTGTTTTCACATGACATGATTCTATATCTAGAAATCCCCATAGTCTTGACCCAAAAGCTCCTTTAGCTGATAAAAAATTTCAGCAAAATTTTAGGATACAAAATTCAGTGTACAAAAATCAGTAGCATTTCTATACACCAAAAGCAGCCAAGCTGAGAGCCAGATCAGGAACACAATCCCATTCACAATTGCCACAAAAAGAACAAGATGCCTAGGAATACAGCTAACCAAGGAAGTGAAAGATCTCTACAATGAGAACTACAAAACCCTGCTCAGAGAAGACACAAACGAATTTAAAAACATCCCATGCTCATGGATAAGAAGAGTCAATATCATTAAAATGGCCATACTTCCCAAAGCAATTTACAGATTCAATGCTATTCCTATCAAACTACCAATGACATTCTTCATAGAATTAGAAAAAATTATTTAAAAATTCATATGGAACCAAAAAAGAGCCCAAATAGCCAAGGCAATCCAAAACAAAAAGAACAAAGTTGGAGGCATTACATTACCCAACTTTAAAATATACTACAGCTACAGTAACCAAAACATCATGGTACTGGTACAAAAACAGGCATATAAACCAATGGAAGAGAATGGAGAGCCCAGAAATAAGGCTGCACATCTATGACCATCTGATATTTGACAAAGCTGACAAAAACCAGCAATGGGGAAAAGACTCCCTATTCAGCAAATGGTGCTGGGATAACTGACTAGCCATATGCAGAAGATTGAAGCTGGACCCCTTTCTTACACCATATACAAAAGTCAACTTAATATGGATTAATGACTTAAATGTAAAACCGAAAACTATAAAAGCTCTGGAAGACAACTAGGCAATACAATCCTGAACATAGGAACAAGCAAATATTTCATGATGAAAATGTCAAAAGCAATTGCAACAGAAGCAAAAATTGACAAATGGGATCTAATTAAACTTAAGAGCTTCTGCAGAGCAAAAGACACTATCAATAGAGTAAACAGACAACCTACAGAATGGGAGAAAACATTTGCAAACTATGCATCTGTCAAAGACACAATATCTAGCATCTATAAGGAACTTAAACAATTTACAATAGAAAAACAAATGACCCCATTAAAAAGTGGGCAAAGGACATGAACAGACACTTCTCAAAAGAAGATATACATATGGCCAACAATCATATGAAAAAAAAAAGGCTCAACATATGCAAATCAGAATCACAGAGATACCAACTCACACAAGCCAGAACAGCTATTATTAAACAGTCAAACATTAACAAATGCTGGCAAGGTTGAGGACAAAAGGGAACGATTATATACTGTTAGTGAGAGTGTAAATTAGTTCAACCATTGTGGAAAGAAGTATGGTAATTCTTCAAAGAGCTAAAATCAGAAATACCATTTGACCCAGCAATCCCATTACTGGGTATATACCCAGAAGAATATAAATCATTCTACCATAAAGACACATGCATGTGGATGTTCATTGTAGCACTATTCATAATAGCAAAGATGTGGACAACCTAAATGCCCATCAATGAAAGATTGGATAAAGAAAATGTGATACATCTATACCATGGAATACTATGCACCCATAAAAAGGAACAAGGTCATGTCTTTTGCAGGAACATGGATGGAGCTGGAGGCTGTTACCTTTAGGAAACTAATGCATTAACAGAAAACCAAATACCGTATATTCTCACTTATAAGTGGGAGCCAAATAATGAGAACTTATGAACACAGAGAAGGAAACAACAGATACTGGGGTCTACTTGAGGACAGAAGGTAGAAGGAGGAAGAGGAGTAGAAAAAATAACTATTGGGTACTGAGCTTAAGACCTAGGTGATGAAATAATCTGTACATCAAACCCCATGACATGAGTTTACCTATGTAATAAACCTTGACATGTACCCCTGAATCTAAAATATTAATAAAAGTTTAAAAAAAGTTTAGGGAAAGTTCTATTATGCAAACACAACACAGAAAAGAACAGGGGTTAGTATTCTTGTATTAGATAAAACAGACTTTATTTATTTCTAAAATATTTTATTTATTTTATTTATTTTTTTTTACTTTAAGTTCGGGGATACATGTGCAGAATGTGCAGGTCTGTTATGTAGGTATACATGTGCCGTAATGGTTTGCTGCACCTATCAACCCGTCACCTACGTTTTAAGCCCCATATACACTAGCTGTTTGTCCTGATGCTCCCCCTCCTTCTCCCTCCACCACAACAGGAGTGTTGTTCCCCTCCCTGTGTCCATATGTTCTGTGTTCAACTCCCACTTATGAGTGAGAACATGCGGCATTTGGTTTTCTGTTCCTGAGTTAGTTTTCTGATGATTATGGCTTCCAACTTCATCCATGTCCCTGGAAAGAACGTGATCTCATTCTTTTTTGTGGTTGCACAATATTCCATAGTGTATATGTACCACATTTTCTTTATCCAGTCTATCATTGGGGTTGGCTCCATGTTTTTGCTTTTGTGAATAGTGCTGCAATAAACATACCTATGCATGTATCTTTATAATAGAATGATTTATATTCCTTTGAGTATATACCCAGTAATGGGATTGCTGGGTCAAATGGTATTTCTGGTTCTAGATCATTGAGGAATCACCACATTGTCCTCCACAATGGTTGAACTAATTTGCATTCTCACCAACAATGTAAAAATGTTCCTATTTCTCCACAGCCTTGCCAGCATCTGGTTTCTAGACCTTTTAATAATCTCCATTCTGACTGGCATGAGATGGTATCTCATTGTGGTTTTGATGTGCATTTCTCTAATGATCAGTGATGTTGAGCTTATTTTCATATGATCATTGGCCACATTAATGTCTTCTTTTTAGAAGTGTCTGTTCATATACTTTGCCCACTTTTTGATGGGTTTTTTTTCTTGTGAATTTGTTTAAGTTCCTTGTAAATTCTGGATATTAGACCTTTGTCAGATGTAAAGATTGCAAAAATTTTCTCCCATTCTGTAGGTTGCCTGTTCACTCTGATGGTAATTTCTTTTGCTGTGCAGTAGTTCTTTAGTTTAATTAGATCCCTTTTGTCAATTTTAGCTTTTGTTGCAATTGCTTTTGGTGATTTCATCATAAAATCTTTGCCCATGCCCATGTCCTGAATAGTATTGCCTAGGTTTTCTTCTAGGGTTTTTATGATTTTGGGTTTTACATTTAAGTCTTTAATTCATCTTGAGTTAATTTATGTATAAGGTGTAAGGAAGGGGTCCAGTTTCAGTTTTTTGCAAATGGCTAGCCAGTTTTCCCAGCACCATTTATCAAATAGTGAAGTCTTTCTCTATTGCTTGTTATTGTCAGGTTTGTTGAAGATCAGATGGTTATAAATGTGTGGTCTTATTTCTGAGGTCTCTATTGTGTTCTGTTGGTCTATATGTCTGTTTTGTACCAGTACCATGCTGTTTTGGTTACTGTTGCCCTGTAGTATAGTTTGGAGTTAGGTAGTGTGATGCCTCTGGCTTTGTTCTTTTTCGTTAGGATTTTCTTGGCTATGCAGGCTCTTTTTTGGTTCCATATGAATTTTAAAGTAGTTTTTTTTCTAATTCCATGAAGAATGTCAATGGTAGTTTAATGGGAATAACATTGAATCTGTAAGTTACTTTGGACAGTATGACCATTTTCATGATATTGATTCTTCCTATCCATGAGGATGGAATGTTTTACCATTTGTTTTTGTCCTCTCATATTTTCTTGAGCAGTGGTTTATAGTTCTCCTTAAACAGATCCTTCATGTTCCTTGTTAGCTGTATTCCTAGGTATTTTATTCTCTTTGTAGCAATTGTTAATGGGAGTTCATTCATGATTTGGCTCTCTGCTTCTCTGTTGGTGTATAGGAATGCTTGTGATTTTTGCACATTGATTTTGTATCCTGAGACTTTGCTGAAGTTGCTTATCAGCTTAAAGAATTCTTGGACTGAGATAATGGGGTTTTCTAAATATAGGATCATGTCATCTGCCAACAGAGACAATTTAACTTCCTCTCTTCCTATTTGACTACCCTTTGTTTCTTTCTCTTACCTGATTTCCCTGGCCAGAACTTTCAATACTATGTTGAATAGAAATGGTGAGAGAGGGCATCCTTGTCTTGTGCCAATTTTCAAGGGGAATGCTTCCAGCTTTTGCCCATTCAATATGATATTGGCTGTTTGTTTGTCATAAATAACTCTTATTATTTTGGATATGTTCCATCAATTCCTAGTTTATTGAGAGTTTTAGCATGAAGGGATGTTGAGTTTTATCGAAGGACTTTTCTGCATCTACTGAGATAATTATGTGGTTTTTGTCATTGGTTCTGTTTATGTGATGGATTACATTTATTGATTTGTGTATATTGAACCAGACTTGCATCCCAGGGATGAAGCTGACTTGATTGTGGTGGATGAGCTTTTGGATGCACTG
This sequence comes from Pongo abelii, assembly GCF_028885655.2. Classification (NCBI taxonomy): domain Eukaryota; kingdom Metazoa; phylum Chordata; class Mammalia; order Primates; family Hominidae; genus Pongo; species Pongo abelii. The sequence continues at coordinate 133,702,448 of NC_071992.2, read as the reverse complement.
CTGGCTTCAGTTGGCTAGTGTTTTATTGAGGATTTTCACATCAATGTTCATCAGGGATATTAGCCTGAAGTTTTCTTTTTTGTGTCTCTGCCAGGTTTTGGTATCAGGATGATGGGAGTCCCTCCTTTTCATTTGTTTGGAATGGTTTCTGAAGGAGTGGTATCAGCTTGCCTTTGTACCTCTGGTAGAATTTGGCTGTGAATCCATCTGGTCTTGGGCTTTTTTCGGTTGGCAGGCTATTTATTACTGCCTCAATTTTAGAATTTGTTATTTGTCTATTCAGGGATTTGACTTCTTCCTTATTTAGTCTTGGTAGGGTGTATATGTCCAGGAATTTATCCATTTCTTCTAGATTTTCTAGTTTATTTGCATAGAGGTGCTTATAGTATTCTCTGATGGTTGTTTGTATTTCTTTGGGGGTCACTGGTGATATCTGCTTTATCATTTTTTATTGTATCTATTTGATTCTTCTCTCTTTTGTTTTTTATTAGTCTGACTAGTAGTCTATCTACTTTATTAATTTTTTCAAACAACCAGCTCCTGGGTTCATTGATTTTTTGAAGGGTTTTTCCTGTGTTTATCTCCTTGCATTCCACTCTGATCTTGGTTATCTCTTGTCTTCTGCTATCTTCGGGGTTTGTTTGCCCTTGGTTCTCTAGTTCTTTTAGTTGTGATGTTAGGGTGTCAATTTGAGGTCTTTTTAGCTTTTTGATGTGGGCATTTAGTGCTATAAATTTCCCTCTTAACACTGCTTTAGCTGCATCCCAAAGATTCTGGTACATTGTCTTCTTGTTCTCATTGGTTTCAAAGAACTTCTTGATTTCTGACTTAATTTCATTATTTACCCAGGAGTCTTTCAGGAGCAGGCTGTTCACTTTCCATGTAGTAGTGTGGTTTTCAGTAAGTTTCTTAATCCTGAGTTCTAATTTGATTGCACTGTGGTCTGAGAGACTGTTTGTTATGATTTTAGTTCTTTTGCATTTGCTGAGGAGTGTTTTACTTTTAATTATGTGGTTGATTTTAGAGTAAGTGCCATGTAGCACTGAGAAGAATGTATATTCTGCTGTTTTGGGGTGGAGAGTTCTGTAGATATCTATCAGGTCCACTTGATCCAGAGGTGAGCTCAAATCCTGAATATCCTTGTTAATGTTCTGTCTCATTAATCTGTCTAATATTGACAATGGGTTGTTAAAGTCTCCCACTATTATTATGTGGGAGTCTAAGTCTCTTTGTAGGTCTCTAAGAACTTGTTTTATAAATCTGGGTGCTCCTGTATTGGGTGCATATATATTTTGGACAGTTAGCTCTTGTTGTTGAATTGATCCCTTTACCATTAGGTAATGCCCTTCTTTGTGTCTTTTGATCTTTGTCAGTTTAAAGTCTGTTTTGTCAGAGACTAGGATTGCAACCCCTGCTTTATTCTGTTTTCCATTTGCTTGGTAAATTTTCCTACATCCTTTATTTTGAGCCTATGTGTGTCATTGCATGTGAGGTGGGTCTCTTGAATACAGCACACTGATGGGTCTTGACTCTATCCAATTTGTTAGTCTGTGTCTTTTAATTGGGGCATTTAGCCCATTTACATTTAAGGTTAATATTGTTATGTGTGAATTTAATCCTGTCATCATAATGCTAGCTGGTTATTTTGCAAACTAGTTGATGCTCTTTCTTCATAGTGTCATTGGTCTTTATATTTTTGTGTGTTTTGCAGTGGCTGGTACCATTTTTTTCTTTTCTTATTTAGTGTTTCCTTCAGGACATCTTGCAAGGTAGGCCTGTTGGTGACAAATTCCCTCTGCATTTGCTTGTCTGAAAGGATTTTATTTCTCCTTCGTTTATGAAGCTTAGTTTGGCTGGATATGAAATTCTGGGTTGAAAATTATTTTCTTTAAGAATGTTGAATATTGGCCTCCACTTTCTCCTGGTTTGTAGGGTTTCTGCTGAGTGGTCCGCTGTTAGTCTGATGGGCTTCCCTTTATAGGTGACCTGGCTTTTCTGGCTGCCCTTAACATTTTTTTCATCATTTTGACCTTGGGGAATCTGATGATTATGTGTCTTGGGGTTGATCTTCTCATGGAGTATCTTAATGGGGTTCTTTGTAGTTCTTGAATTTGAATGTTGGCCTGTCCTGCTAGGTTGGGGAAGTTCTCCTGGATAATATCCCAAAGTGTGTTTTCTATCTTGGTCCCATTCTCCCTGTCTCTTTCAGGTACTTTAATCAGTCATAGATTCGGTCTTTTTACATAGTCCCACATTTCTCAGAGGTTTTGTTCATTCCTTTTCATTCTTTTTTCTCTAATCTTGTCTGCCTGCTTTATTTCAGCAGAATAGTCTTCCGTCTCTGACGTTCTTTCTTGTGCTTGATTGATTCAGCTGTTGGTACTTGTGTATGCTTCACAAAGTTCTTATGCTGCATTTTTCAGCTCCATCAGGTCATTTATGTTCCTTTCTAAACTGGTTATTCTAGTTGGCAGTTCCTCTAACCTTTTTCCAAGGTTCTTAGCTTCTGTGCATTGGGTTAGAACATGTTCCTTTAGCTAGTGGAGTTCATTATTACCCACCTACTGAAGCTATGTCTGTCAGTTCGTCCATCTCAACCTCCATCCAGTTCTGCACCCTTGTTGGAGAGGTGTTGCAATCATTTGGTGGAGAAGAGCCACTCTGGCCTTTTGAGTTTTCAGGATTTTTTTGTTGAATCTTTCTCATCTCCATGAGTTTGTCTAGTTTCTATCTTTGAGGCTGCTGACCCCTGGATGAGGTTTTTGTGGGGACCCTTTTTTTGTTGATGTTGTTGTTGTTGCTTTCTATTTGTTTGTTATTCTTTCAAATACTCAGGTCCCTCTTCTGTAGGACTGCTGTGGTTTGCTGGGGGTTCACTTCAGGTCTTATTCTTCTGGTTCACTCCCATGCCTGGAAATGTCACTCGATGAGGCTGGAGGACAGCAAAAATGGGTGCCTGCTCCTTCCTCTGGGATCTCTGGCTTTGAGGGGCACCAACCTGATGCCAGTAGGAAAGCTCATGTATATGTTGTCTGACAACCCCTGTTGGGTGTCTCACCCAGCTGGGTGGCATGGGAAGCAGGACCCATTTAATGAGGTACTTTGGTTGTCCACTGGTGGAGGGGGTGTGTTGCACTGGGGGGAAACCCACTCATCTGGGCTGTCCAGATTCCTCAGAGCTAGCAGGAGGAAAGAGTAAGTCTGCTGGTCCATGGGGACTATGGCCACCCCTCTCCCTAGAGGCTCAGGCCCAGGGAAATCAGAGTTCTGTCCTTGAGCCCCTGGCTGGAGTTGGAGTTCCACAGGGATGCCATGCAGCCTCAGTGTTGGCTGCTGCCCCGCACCAACACCCCCCGACCGTCAACCGCCAAGGAGCTCAGATGGCTTAAACGGCAGCTGCAGTAGTGGTTATGGCCACCCTTATCCCCAGGAACTCAGCAGGCTGGGTGGTGCACTCACTCACCGCCTCTTTTGTCTGGGGGTGGGGGCTCCCCTGCCCCATGTGGCTCTCAGGTGGGACTACTGCTCTTCCTTCCTCTTTATGGGTCATGCCAGCCACCTAGTCAGTCTTAATGACAGAACCTGGATACCTTGTTTGACAGTGCAGGGTTCCGATGCTGTTTTAAATCTTTTCAGTGGGAGCCTCTGATCACAGCTGCTTCTAGTTGGCCATCTTGGCCCCACCCCCAAAACAGACCTTAAACCAACAACAGGATAAAAGGACAAAAAAGGGCAATGATGAAGGTTTCACTTCAACAAGAAGGCTTAACTACCTTAAATATTTATGCACCCAATATTGGAATATCCAGATTCATAAAACAAGTGCTTCTAGAACTAAGAAAAGATTTAAATCACACACAATAATAGCAGGGGACTTCAACACCCCACTGACAGCATTAGATGATCAATACAGAAAGCTAACAAAGAAATTATGGAATTAAATTTGACATTTGACCAATTGGGCCTAACAGACATCTATAGACTACTCCACTCATCAACCACAGAATATACATTTTTCTCACACACAATATACTCCATGATTGATCACGTTCTCAGCCATAAAGCAAATCTCGATAAATTCAAAGAAATCAAAATCATACCAAATAATACTCTTGGACTAAAGTGGAGATCAATACCAAGAAGATTTCTCAACACCACACAATTACATGGAAATTAAACAACTTGCTCCACAGTGACTTTTGGGAAAACAATGAAACCAAAGCAGAAATAAAAAAATTCTTTGAAATAAGTGAAAACAGAGATAAAACATACCAAAATCTCTGGGATGCAGCAAAAACAGTGTTAAAAGGAAAATTTACACTACTTAAAACCTACCTCAAAAAGTTACAATCTCAAATTAATGATCTAACATCACACCTAGAGGAACCAGAAAAATAAGAATGACCTAGTCCCAAAGTGAACAGACGAAAATAAATAACTAAACTCCATGAAGAATTGAATGAAATTAAGACCCAAAAATCCATAAAAAGAATCAACAAAACCAAAAGCTGGTTGTTTGAAACAAGAAACAAGATTTATAGACAGCTAGCTAAATTAACAAAGAAAACAGGAGAGAAGATTCAAATAAACCAATGAGAAATGACAAAGGTGACATTATAACCAATCTATAGAAATACAAAAGATCATCAGAGACTATTTGAAGATCTCTATGCACGCAAACCATAAAATCTAGAAGAAATGGATAAATTCCTGGAAACACACAGACTCCCAAGATTAAACCTGGAAGAAATTAAAATCCTTTACAGACCAATATCAAGTTCCAAAATTAAATGAGTAATAAAAAACCTACCAACCCCAAAATCCCAGATCAGATTAACTCACAGCCAAATTCTACTAGATGTACAAAGAAGATCTGATACCAATTCTACTGAAACTGTTCCAAAAAAAGCTACAAGGAAGAACTCCTCCCTAATTCATTCTATGAAGCCAACATCAACTTGATACCAAACCTGACAAAGACAGTGAAAAAAGAAAATTTCAGGTCAACATCCCTGATGAACAGAGATGCAAAAATCCTTGATGAAATACTAGCAAATTGAATCCAGCAGCACATTAAAAAGTTAATTCATCATGATCAAGTAGGCTTCATTTGCAAGATGAAAGATTTGTTCAACATACACAAGCAAATCAATAAATGTGATTCATTACATAAACAGAATTAAAAACGAAAACCGTATGATTATCTCATAGGTGCAGAAATACTTTTGATAAAATTAACATTCTTTCATGACAAAAACTCACAAGAGACTAGGCATCAAAGGAACATATGTCAAAATAATAAGAGCCATCTATGACAAACCCACAGCTAACATCTTACTGAATGGGCAAAAAATGGAAGCATTCCCTTTGAGAGCTAGAATGAGAAAAGAATGTCTAATTTCACTACACCTATTCAACATAGTACTGGAAGTGCTAGCTAGAGCAATTAGGCAAGAGAAAGAAATAAAAGACATCCAAATAGGAAGAAAAGAAGTCAAACTGTCTTCACTGGCAATATAATCTGTATCTAGAAACCCCTAAAAACTCTGCAAAAACGCTCCTGGAACTGATAAATGATTTCAGTAAAGTTTCAGGATACAAAAATTAATGTACAAAACTCAGTAGCCTTTATATATACCAATAATGTTCAAACTGAGAGCCAAATCAAGAACGCAATCCCATTTATAATAGCTGAAAAAAAAAAAGCCACCAAAACAAAACAAGAAATACATCTAACCAAAGAAGTGAAAGATCTCTACAAGGAGAACTATAAAACACTGCTGAAAAAAATCATAGGTGACACAAACAAATGGAAAAACATCCCATGCTCATGGATTGGAAGAATCAATATCATTAAAATGGACATATTGCCCAAAGCAATATACAGGTTCAGTGCAATTCTTATCAAGCTACCAAAATTATTTTTCCTAGAACTAGAAAAAATTATTGTAAAATTTTTTGGAACCAAAAAGGAGCCTGAGTAGTCAAAGCAATTTTAAGCAAAAAGAACAAAGCTGTAGTCATTACCTTATTTGATTTTAAACTATACTCTAAGGCTACAGCAACCAAAATGCATGGTACTGGTACAAAAACAGACATACAGACAAATGGAACAGAATAGAAAACCCAGAAATAAAGCCACAGAACTACAACCATCTGCTCTTCAACAAGGTTGGCAAAAAAAAAAAAAAAAAAAAAAAAAAAAAAGAAAAGAAAAGAAAAACAAAGAAAGAAAAAAAAAGGCAACGGGAAAAGGACTCCCTATTCAATACATGGTGCAGGGATAGCTGAGTAGTCATAAGCAAAAGAGTAAAACTGTACCCCTACCTTTCACCACATACAAAAATGAACTTCAGATAGATTAAATATTTAAATGTAAGACCTCAAACTATAAGAATCCTGAAAGAAAACCTAAGAAACACCATTCTGGACATCAGCCTTGGGAAAGAATTTATGACTAGGTTCTAAAAAGCAAAAATTGACAAGTTAAACTAATTTTGATCTAATTAAACTAATTAAAGAGCTTCTGCACAGAAAAAAAAATCAATAAACAGGCAACCTACAGAATGGGAGAAAATATTGGCAAACCATGCATCCAACGAAGGTCTAATATCCTGAATCTATAAGGAACTTAAATCTTTGAACGAGCAAAAAATAAATAACCCCTCAAAAAAATTGGCACAGGACATGAACAGACGTTTCTCAAAAGAAGACATATAAGCAGCCAACAAACACAAACACATCATTAATCACCAGATAAATGCAGATCAAAACCACAATAAGATACCATCTCACATCAGTCAGATAGATGGCTATTATCAAAGTCAAAAAAACAAAAAAACAAAAAAGCAGACACTGGCAAGGCCATGGGGAAAAGGGAATACTGATACACTGATCTTGGGAATGTAAATTACTTAAACCACTATGGAAAGAAGCATGGAGATTTCTCAAAGAACTTAAAACAGAACTACCATTTGACCCAGTCATTCCATAACTGGGTATATATCCAAAAGAAAATAAATCATTCTACCAAAAAGACACATGCACTTATGTGTTTATCACAGCACTATTCACAGTAGCAAAGACAGGCAATCAACCTAGGTGCCCATCAGTGGTGGAATGGATAAGGAAAATGTGGTACCTAGAAACCATGGAATACTACACAACCATAAAAATAGTGAAATCATGTCCTGAGCAGCAACATGGATATAGCTGAAGGCCATTATCCTAAGCGAGTTAACACAAGAACAAAAAACCAAATATGACATGTTCTCACTGATAGGTGGGAGCTAAACAGTGGATACTTATGAACATAAAGATGGCAACAATAGACACTGGGGACTGTAAGGGCAAGGGGGCAAAGGTTGAAAAGCTACCTATTCAGTACTGTGTTCAGTACCTAGGTGACAGTTTCATCTGTACTCCGAACCTTGACATCACATAATATGCCCAGGTAACAAATCTGCACATGTGCCCCCTGAATCTAAAATACAAGTTGATATTATTAAAAGAAAAGATAAAAACAAAAGTAAGTATAATAAAAATGTACAACTTAAAACTTTTATAATATCCAGTAATCAGTTTTAATCATCCCTTTTTTAAAAAAGTGTAAGTCAAACAATTAAGTCCTATTTCTGATTTATCACAAGAGATAAAATATTATTTTAAAGTGGTAACAGTTTTGATTTGCTAGTGTAATATTCAATTCACATTTGAAAATCATAGTAAAAATTTAAAAAAAACCCATAAAGTCCCCAAATCAAATAGATTTGAAAATATTAGTAATTTCTACCACACAGTTGCTGAAAAGCTATGAAATGTAGTAGATGATATGTACAAATGTAGTTTTTGTCCCTATTTAAAACTCAAAAAAAGTTTGTTGCCAGACTTTCTCAAATAAAAACAAAGGATTGGGTAAGTAAGCTCAGTTCACCTTTTTTGAAATTAATTCCTTTTTTGCTTTTAATAGTTTTTTAAAGCCCAGAAGGCAAAAATATAAACTTCTGTTAAATAACTGACTTAGGTAAGAAAATAATTTTGACTTTGTATAAAATAATGTTTTCTAAAGATAGGCTTTATACGTTTAAATGGAAATTGCAAATATTATTTGCAATATGAAAAGTATTGACCATGTCATTAATATGTTGCTGTGTTGTAGTGATAGTAGAGGCTTTTCAGCTTCTGATATGAAATCTGTCCTTGCATTTCACTAACTTGAGTATTATTCACTGACATTACTAGGTTCTTATCAATTGTGGTACTTCTACTTTTGGGGGACAGTAAGTTCTACTACTAAATAACTAGGCTCCTGAGTCCTTTCACTGAATTTTATTATTCTTAAAAAATTTTTACAGTGTTTATCCAGTAACCCTTGGAAATAATTGTCCCTTTAACTTGCCAAATGGATATGATTTGTAGATGTGTCTTTTCAATTTTGCTTCAACTCTTCTTGGCCACAGATAATGCACAAAAAATTAGACAACTTGTATTACCAGACCATTTAAAATAATTGACAAGTATCTTTCATTGTCATGCCAGACTTCGTGTGTGTGTGTCTTTCTCACCAGTGCAGATAAATGACTTAGAAGATTGTAATTCTTTATAAATAGACATGAGTAGTCTTTATGATGAGTTTGTGGGTCTAGGCCTAGAATCTTTCTGTCCATCTTACACCTGCCTTAAAAACTCCCCACATTGTATCAGCAAATATGTTTTAAAAACACGAACATTAACAGTGTATAAAACATGAGAGAACATGATAAAGGGGGTCAGTTCAGCAAGAGGGTATAACAATTGTACATATATATGCACCCAACACTGGAGCACCCAGATATATAAAGCAAATAATATTAGAATTAAACAGAGATACTGTAGGCAAAATGAACCTAATAGACATTTACAGAACATTTCATCCAACAGCTGCAAAATACACATTCCTTCTCCTCAGCACGTGGATCATTCTCAAGGCTAGTCCGTATGTCAGTTCACAAAACAAGTCTTAAAAAGTTCAAAAACACAAAAATCATGAAGGCATAAAAAATAACTGAACAAGAAAAGTCTCCCAAATATGAAAACTTCAAGCACAATTTAGTGTGAATTTGTACAACTCTCATTTTGCAACAACAACAGCAAAGTGGCAAAAGCAGCTCAACTATGGCACATAATTTTTTTTTGGAATCATATTTCTCATAAATCAGTTGGTGGTGCATGATGGGAGGTTGAAGTAGTTAAGCTGATATCATAAGTCTCCTGTCCTCTCTGTTGTGTAATAAAGCACTCACAAATGAACAATGACCTTCTTCTTTCCACATCCACATCAAAAACCGAAAATCGACTTAATCAAATGAACATGGTCCTACTGGTATACAGAACTGAAGAGCCTCTCTCAAAATAGCTAAATGGACTGCTCAGTCACTGTTTACCTCTGCAAGCACTAGCATTGTGTGGCACGTTAAGTTGTTTTCTTTTTTCTTTTTCAATCATACTCTGTCTTGGAACCCCTAGCCACAAATTTGAGAGTCCTAGGATTCCACAGAAGCCCTGCTGAGAAACGCTGCCTTATAATTAAGTAGTCCAACCTTTTCCTCCCATTCCATTTTATTTTTTATTTTTATTTTTTGAGATGGAGTCTTACTCTGTCACCTAGGCCGGAGTGCGGTGGTGTGATCTTGGCTCACTACAACCTCCGCCTCCTGTGTTCAAGTGATTCTTCTGCCTCAGCCTGCTGAGTAGCTGGGATTACAGGTGCGTGCCACCATGCTCAGCTAATTTTTGTATTTTTAGTAGAGATGGGGTTTTGCCATGTTGGCCAGGCTGGTCTCCAACTCCTGGCCTCAAATGATCCACCTGCCTCAGCCTCCCAAAGTGCTAGGATTACAGGCGTGAGCCACCATACCTGGCCTCAATCTCCATTTTAAAATAGTTACTGAGTGAGATTCTTTTGACCAAACAGTCAAAGTTTTTTGTTAATCTACTCAAAATACAGTTCAATAATTATCTTGTGATTTAGAGCTTAGTCCATCCACCTCCCAAGGCATTTGTATGAGAGAACCTAGGTGTAGCAGATATGGAGATCCACTACTCAAATACCCTTTCTTTTTTTTTTCTTTTTTTAATTTAATTTTATTAATATTATACTTTAAGTTTTAGGGTACATGTGCACAACGTGCAGATTTGTTACATATGTATACATGTGCCATATTGGTGTGCTGCACCCATTAACTCGTCATTTAGCATTAGGTATATCTCCTAATGCTATCCCTCCCCCCTCCCCACAACAGTCCCCGATGTGTGATGTTCCCCTTCCTGTGTCCATGTGTTCTCACTGTTCAATTCCCACCTATGAGTGAGAGCATGCGGTGTTTGGTTTTTTGTCCTTGCTATAATTTGCTGAGAATGATGGTTTCCAGCTTCATCCATGTCCCTACAAAGGGCATGAACTCATCATTTTTTATGGCTGCATAGTATTCCATGGTGTATGTGTGCCACATTTTCTTAATCCAGTCTATCATTGTTGGACATTTGGGTTGGTTCCAAGTCTTTGCTATTGTGAATAGTGCCACAATAAACATAACGTGTGCATATGTCTTTATAGCAGCATGATTTATAATCGTTTGGGCATATACCCAGGAATGGGATGGCTGGGTCAAATGGTATTTCTAGTTCTAGAACCCCGAGGAATCGCCACACTGACTTCCACAATGTTTGAACTAGTTTACAGTCCCACCAACAGTGTAAAAGTGTTCCTATTTCTCCACATCCTCTCCAGCACCTGTTGTTTCCTGACTTTTTAATGATTGCCATTCTAACTGGTGTGAGATGGTATCTCATTGTGGTTTTGATTTGCATTTCTGTGATGGCCAGTGATGATGAGCATTTTCTCATGTGTTTTTTGGCTGCATAAATGTCTTCTTTTGAGAAGTGTCTGTTCATATCCTTCACCCACTTTTTGATGGGGTTGTTTGTTTTTTCCTTGTAGATTTGTTGGAGTTCATTGTAGATTCTGGATATTAGCCCTTTGTCAGATGAGTAGGTTGCAGAAATTTTCTCCCATTCTGTAGGTTACCTGTTCACTCTGATGGTAGTTTCTTTTGCTGTGCAGAAGCTCTTGAGTTTAATTAGATCCCATTTGTCAATTTTGGCTTTTGTTGCCATTGCTTTTGGTGTTTTAGACATGAAGTCCTTGCCCATGCCTATGTCCTGAATGGTATTGCCTAGGTTTTCTTCTAGGGTTTTTATGGTTTTAGGTCTAACATGTAAATCTTTAATCCATCTTGAATTAATTTTTGTATAAGGTGTAAGGAAGGGATCCAGTTTCAGCTTTCTACATATGGTTAGCCAGTTTTCCCAGCACCATTTATTAAATAGGGAATCCTTTCCCCATTTCTTGTTTTTGTCAGGTTTGTCAAAGATCAGATAGTTGTAGATATGTAGCATTATTTCTGAGGGCTCTGTTCTGTTCCATTGGTCTTTATCTCTATTTTGGTACCAGTACCATGCTGTTTTGGTTACTGTAGCCTTGTATTATAGTTTGAAGTCAGGTAGCCTGATGCCTCCAGCTTTGTTCTTTTGGCTTAGGATTGACTTGGCAATGAGGGCTCTTTTTTGGTTCCATATGAACTTTAAAGTACCCTTTCAAGAAGGATTCCCTGCCCAGCTACAAAGAGTGCACTTAGACAACAGTCTCCAACTGTTTGCTTCATTGTGATCCAACCCAGCCTTTTGAATCAAGGTCTTACTATTCTTAGGTCAGTCTCTGATGAACAACTAAACCAGGTGGTCGTACAAGGGCCTGGCCATTTCCATCCAATGCAGGCCTCCTCTGAAGAGCAATCTTTGTTCTGGAGTTGTCCTTTGGTGGGTAGAAATTTGTGAGATCTGCATCACAGTCTAACGGCACCCACTGCCCCATCCTTCTCCTTTCCTTTTCCTTTTACAGGAGTTACTCCCCAAGAAACTCCTTGTATTCCAAATTCCATCTCAGCCTCCCCTCCTAGAGAGTCTAAAATGGCCCACTTGGTACCAGGAATGGTAAGTTTATATTTTAGAACTGGACCACTCACTGACTGTCTGATTATGAGGATTCCATCCCTCATAGAAAGCCCCTAGCACAAAGTGGTTGTTCAATTGTTAAAATGTTCTCCCATGGTGAGCTGAGATGATGTCCCAGAGAAAGGGTGTGTACTGGTAGATGCAATGGTCCAGAGTTTGAAATGTACTGAGGAATAATAAAGATCAAAATAATGGAATTGGTTGGTTATTACTAAGTTGCATTGAATTACTGTACTAATTTATAAAGAAGCCCTTATCTTATGCAGTGAAGGAGCAGAAAAAGCTGAAGATTAAGCACAGGATTTGATAGTCAGAGTGGCTGAATAAAGATAGTTGAATGTCCAAATGAGGAAGATCTGTCAAGGTCAAGACTCTAGCTGGAAAAACTTAGGGACCCTGACACATGGGATGGAGACATTTGGTCCAAAGATTTTATTTCCCAGACTTCTCTGATCTTCTGAGCCTGCAGAAATTGCTCACTCCACCCCTAAGAGCTAGTATCCCACTCCCCAAAGCCAGAATATAAGACAACAGGCATCTCACCTCAGAAGCTGCCCCCACTGCCTTCCTGCCTCCTGGCCTATAATCAGAGTTAAGTGGAAGCATAACCCAGCTAGGGTTGAGCAGCATCTGATAAGGGAGGACTTGGACTACAAGGACCTGGCCAAAGGAGCTACAAGACCTAGCCGTATGGAGCAGCAGGACCCATATTCTGAAGGCTGAGGGTGCGCAATCAAGAGGGTCTGGACCTATGACTGGTTATTGAAGAATTTATTGGCTTGGGGGCATTCTTTTGGGGTATAAGATTCAATATCCTGGAACAGGGTTCAGAGGATGTTTCAAACTTGCATCTAGGGTGGGTCCTGGGGCCTGGATAAAGCTGTGGCCCACGAGTGAGGCTGAAATTACCTAGGAAAGTCCCCCAAATCACACTTTAACCCAGACCATCAAGAAAACACTGTTAAGAGGCACATGAGCCTCACTATGGAGTTCACTGCTTGTTCTCTTCTGTAGACCAAGGCTGGAGGTAGAAGAACCACCAGAGAACTTGGCTCACTAACAGCAATGGGGATACTAGGACCCTAAAGCAATAGAGGCAAGTAAACAGATTTTAACACCAAAAGCTAGGAGATTATTATTTTCATAAGAACAGACAAGATCAGAGTATAGCCAAGGAAGCCTGACCTGCAGAGAACTATGGAGATGGTTTAATATAACATGGTCTATCCCTTTGGGTAAAATAGATGGACTTCCAACCTAATCAGTAGAAAACGATAGTTGATATTGTTTGACAACACTGAAGCCTGTTGTTCAAATAAAGCCACATTCCCTTGCCCAGTTTTTGGACTTGAGCCAGTTTTCAGACTGGGATCCACTGACTCAAGAGGGTGAGGACCTCAGGGGAAGGACCTTATTACACACTGTAAAGATTCTCTCAATCCTTCTCCAAAAGAGCCAACGGCCTGATCGAGTGACTGTGTACTAGAAAAAGGTAATACCCAAGTATTCAGAAGACAGATGGCCATAGGGTCTGTACTGACACTTCTACCTAGTAATCTGAAACATCTTTATGCCTCCTCTGTTAGAATGGGGTATAAGGGAGGCAGATGATTAAAAGGGTCCTGGCTAAATTCCGACTGTGGTGAGTCCAATGGGTCTGCAGACACACCCAATAATCATTTCCTCAATTCCTAAAAGTATAACTGGGATTGATGTACTTGACTTTTGGAGCAACTCCTATGTTGCATCCTGGTCCTATGGGATAATAGCTATCCTATTGAGGAGGTCAAGTGAAAACTTCTGAAATTGTCTGCCCTATGCCTTGGCCAGGATCATAAATCAAAATCAGTATCACATCCAGTAAGTGGGTATGAGGGAAAATGTTAGAAATATTAATCTTAAAAATAAAGGATTCAATGGTAGTGGTCCCTATCATATCTCAATTTAATCCAATTTGTGCCATGCAGAAACCAGATGGGTCCTGGAAAATCACTACAGACAACCACAATATCAATCAAGTTGTAGCATTGATCATAGCTGCTATGCATGATGTGGTTTATTGCTACAGCAGATTAATAAGGACTCAGGTACATGATATGGAGCCATTGATTTGGTGAATATATTTTATTTTCTGTTTCAATCAGAAAAGAAGATCAGAAACAGTTCTTCATATGCAAAAACCAAAAGCTGTATTATCATTTTGCCCCCAAGAAAAAGCTTTCTCACCCCCTGTCATCTTATCGTCAGAAGAGCTGTGGATCACACAGATATTCTACAGAACATCACGTTGATCTTTTATGTTGATGATGTCATTTGATCAGAGGGAATGAGCTAGAGGGAACCCAGCACACTGGAGGCCTTGGAAGGGGACTAGCCCTCCTGAGCATAGGAGAAAATCCTTTGAAGACTCAGGGACCTGCCATTCGCTGAAGATTTTAGAGGTCCAGAGCCTAAGGATGTGTCGTGTCATTTTCTTTCAAGTAAATGGTTGCATTTACCTTCTACCATAAAGAAAGAAGCACAATGCCTGGTCAGCCACTTTGAGGTCTGGAGGCAATGCCCCTGGCTCTTATAGCAGGTGACAAAAAAGATTACCACTCCAAACAAGACCTAGAGTAGGAGAGGGGTCTGTAACAGATCCTGGTTTTAGCCACTTGGGCAACAATCTGGTCCGGGCAGAAAGCACATGGAGTGAGGAAGGAAAACAAGACATAAAAGAGGCAGGTGAACGGGCCAAAGTCAGAATTGAGAACCTGCAGCGCACCCCTCAAGAATATATTCATCCTCTTGAAGGCACTAGAGAGCCATCAGTTTCTGTTTTTGTTTGTTTGTTTGATTTTTAAAGAATAACTTAGCAAGAGAAATTTTTATAGAAAGATTTTATAGTAAGATCCCGTATGCAAGACAGACTAAACGATGCTGGGTACTATCAAGAAAATAATTTAGCCTTTTGCCTTTTGTCATTCCTTCCCCATCTTGCCTCAGTTGTCTTCATCCAAAACATTTACCTAGCTAAACTAGGGCTTGGGAGGAGAGGACTCACAGTGAGGTTGTGTGCATAACGAATTTCATTTTGTCCCTGCTCGATTCAGTGCTAATTTTTTTCTCCAACTTGTTAGTTTGCTACAGAGTGTCAGTTTCATTCCCTCCTCCAGAAGACTGGTGTAGTCATTTCTATCAATGCCTTCATTACTACACAGATCCACTACAAGCAAGTTGATGTCTTGGGGAATTCGTTCCAATGAGCTTTTACCTGTATATTATAAGTACTACATTGCCTGTAAAGGACTTCTGAGTTTCTTGGAGAAAAATGTTATTCTTTGCAGATGTTTTGGAATATCTTGAAAGTTTTTGACTTCCAATAGACTGAAATATTTTCTAGCAGTATAGTAGTGAAACTGTTTCTAGACAAACCTTAAACATTCAAATAGACCACGGTAACATTTTTACTTGTGATTATGAAGACAATCAAAGCAAAAGAGACCTTTTAATACAAAATTTTGTTTTAATGATCATAATTAATTCTTTAGTGCACTTGTAATAAAAAATATTTGTGGAATTGATATATTAGTCATGTGATCCAATTTAGAAAACAGTAACACAGTGTGCCAAATAATACTTAGTTGAGGCAAAAAAGGAGAGAAAAGTATTTTTTGCTCTTCAAACTCTCCTTTTCATTTTAGTAAACTCGTATTGTATTGAACAATGTATAAACATAGTCCTAGAAGTGCTCTTATAGGTTGGTGCTTTGTATTTTTCTTAAGTGCAGGTAGTTGAAGTCAGGGATTTCCTTACAGGTTTCAGTGTATTTCTTTTAAAGCAAGTTAGCACTTGAGTAAGAGCTCCCTCCACTGGAGTCTGAGTTTTAAAACTCCTTTTGCCTACTATTTACCTTCCTTTAGGAAGCTCCCCTTCCTGGACCCCACCAGTACTGGGAGATTAAACTAACAAAACATTAAATAATGTCTTTCAGGGAAGATGCAACTAAGCCCATTTATCAATCCAAGGAGGCTGAACTGGAGAGAAACAAAAAAAAAACGTATACAGTTCCTCCTGTCATTCTTGAATCACATCAGCTGCACAGAATATGTTCTTGGAAGCTTAGAACATAAACTGACTGTAATCATATGCCTTCAAGGTATCAGCCCAGTTTTTCATCAAATGCACATTTTGATGAATTATTGCTTTCAAGGAAAAGTTGGAAATTTACACCCCAAAAACTCTACCCCAGGGTTATTCTGCTTTCTTTAAGAAGTTTACCAGTTTGTGCTGCATTTCTAAAAAACGGAAACATCATATTGAATATCTTTTTGGGGGCATTTAAGTCAATAAAATATTCTGGCTAATCCTCGGTGACCCCTTTTATCATACTTGAATTGCATATTTTCAACGAATTGGAATAAAAGAAGACCAGATAATTAACACAAGTGATATAGGTCGTGTTCAACCATTCTTGTGAGGTCTATAGTTCACCATTATGAATATTCATTACTAGCTGTGTAACCTTTACTAAGTTACATAAGCACTTTGGAAATGTTTTCTTATCTAAAAATGGGCCTGTTAACACTTTACTTACCTCAAAGTGTTGCTTCAAAGATTAAATAAAATAATGAATGTGAAAGTACTTTGCAAACCATAAAAACTATTGTGATGAAAATAATGGCCATGAAACAGTGAGATAAGTCTTTCAGAGTGACCAGCTGAGCTTTCTGGTAAAATTTGTCAGTGAGGGTGGTAAGTGGAATTAATACCATTACTTCAGAGATACATTGCATACCGAAAGATGTACAAGTACTGGTTAATAGAGGGAGATGGCTAACTGAATAACATTTGGCCCAACAGAAAGCATTGTCTCTTCACATAGTAGACAGCATACTAAGGATTTTTAAAAGTTGATGTTATTCTCCAAATCCTGTTCTTTTCCATTTGAAAAGAAAGGAAAAAGAAAGAAATTTTATCTTGGAAGGTTTATTGTGGATTTATTTTTTGAGTGAGCAAATCTTTATAACTTAACATAGATTGATACGGTCAGTAAAATTTGAGTATTTTTGAGTAAGTTGCATTATCAAAATCAACATAAACCAACTGATACATACAGTCCTCCAAAAATAACTTAGGTTGTGTGGTCATAGTGCTGTGTGAAAATACACATATTCTCTATGTTCAGTTTCCCTATTATTGACTTTCTACCACATTTCTCTTTTCCCTGATGTCACAATTCCAATCACATCAGTAGGAGCTCAATAAATCTTGGATGAAAGTACTCATTATACTTATGTATGGTAGAAACATCAAGCTCCCTGGAAGAATGTTCAAATTAAATATTGCAATTTTTCAAACGCTAAAAAATTCAGAGGCATTTTGCACATGGATTACCAAAGTATACTTCAGATCTTCCATGGAGTGGGTATTCTTTATCAACTGGAAATCATTATATAATTGGTCTAGTAAATGTTTGCTGATGATTCTGATATTTAATTCTTTCAGAATTTATTTTGTTTCCTATGACCAAAGAAGATGAGAAGCAAATGATCTGTCCTTAGAGGTTCAATTTTCATTTTATTTGCATGTTTATGACAGCTTGATCTTGTAGCCTACATTTTTTCCTTCTTATCTTGTTTTTCCCAGTAGAGTGATGTAGTTCCTTCCCAATGTTCAATTAATTCTTTGTATATTCTACAACACATTGCATTTATTAACCTCTTTTTCAAGGAGACTATGAACTACTTGAAGGTGTTTTTTTATATCTTCAGTACCCAGCACACTGCCCTTTGTCACCATCATAAAGAATCTCAATATATTGTTGTTGTATAATGAGAGATTGACAAAAAATACTTTCATTCTCTCTCTGCCTTGTTGAGATCCTTGAGATGCGACAAAGTTGTATTCTCAGGAAAATGTTCTTAAGTATAAGGGCAACTGCTTGATTTAACAATTTGCCTATAAAGTCTACTAAAATGTCTGAACTTCACAGAAGATAAAAGTAAATGATAAAATTTTTTCTATTTGTGTAGGGCTGGAACATTTGAAGTGAGCAGCTGGGACTATATCCTCCTTGCACTTTGTTCATACATAAGGAGAAATGAAAATTCTGAAAAGACATCTGTATTGTAAATCAAAATACATTGCCGAAATCAATGTTGAGTTGACATTCTGCTTGCAAATATTCTTTTGAGATTGGTTCTTGTAAATCTCTTTCCCATCTGGTTTTTATGTCTGCTCTGGGACTTGTATGCACAGAGTTGTCTAGGATCTGCTCAGAATGTTGAAATAAAGTGTGTGGTTTTTAATAAAAGGTTAGCTGGGAGGGAAGACACTGTCTTGGTCATATCTAAACTGCTTATATATCTTGTAGCTCAGTTAAAGTTTTGGAAACTTTGGGAAGTGTTTTCTTGGAGTAAGAAAACTTATTGAAGTCATGAAATAATCCTATCCTGCAACTTATATTTTTGTAGAGAACATTTGCTGGAAGGATAATTTTTATTTTTAAACACAGGAAGAGTGAGTAGCAGAGAAGAGTTTGTGATTGCAATTTCCTCTCTTACCGTAATTGCACTATTTCCATTAAATTAATGATGGAGAGAAACAATTGTTTATAAAAAGGTTCTTTTCCTTATTGAAAGTTAATTGGGGAATATTGATCTCTTCTTAAATGGCAAATTTAACGATGACAAAGAGAAAAAATTCAATCTGAGATGTCATGATAAATAAGCCCATGATTATAACTTAACATCTGGAACTGATATCCCTCCTTGAGTTTTATGAGGGAATGGTGCTCTGAATGAACTCTTGCAAGTGAGAACATGATCACCACCATCATCACATAGCATTTACTCAATTCATTGGTTAATGTCTACACAGCAACCAATGTGGATTCATTTAAGGACAAAAAAGACATCATTTGACTCCTTAGAACCGTGAAATTGGCCCTTGCTCCCATCATCTAAAGTGTGTGTGTGTGTGTGTGTGTGTGGGGTGGGGGAGAGGGGATTCCAGAATTCGATGGGAAGAAGAGAAAGCACTTAAGAAGCCCTGTGTGACTCTGAATGTCCTCTTCACTGAGGAAATAGCTAAATAAGGCTTCTGGAACCAGAAGCTTTCTCTCCGTTAGTGGGGATAAGTCTACTATCTTTAATTTTGTAATTTGTTTGTTTGTTCTTTTTGACTCAAGCAATACAGAGCAAAAAATCATGGAAGGAATAAAGTGAATCTAAAATGGTTTCCTCATGGTCCTTTGGGGACCATTGTTGTATCCATTGGAGAAATAGGGGATGTTAAATCAATCTTGCCATCCAGTGGAGTCCCCTCTTACTTGCATTTAACGTGCAACCCCCCTACCCAAGTCCTCATAGCAACAAACAAATTCACAGATCTACTCTCATATATTAAAGTTGTAGAGACTTACTTTTAAAACAGAAGGGGCAAACCATTTAGGAAAGTGGAATATTTTTAAAATTTTCCCTGATCTCTCATTTACCACAAGGGATTTCATAATTGTCTTAAAACAAGATGACTTTCATCCTCGACATCTGGATTGAGAGTTCTTTCTTTCTTTAATGTAGATCAGTCATTTTCTAATTTTGATATTCATAAGAAAGAGATTTTCTCAAGAGTAATTTTGTCTACATATGCTTTTTACTTTATCTGCTGACTTAAAACTCTCACCTTTGCTTAAACTGTAACTCCCCTGATTGAGTTTTTCCAGGCCTATCTATTCTAGAGGCAGTTCAGCAGGATACCTCGTCCATGTTGGTCTTCAGGAGGGGTTTTCTGGCTGATAGCCCATGTAAGGCCATGCTCCTGTGTATCCTCCGAGTACGCGCTCCTTTGTTTATTACATGTGCATAACTAATATTAGTAGCTCAAGAGTAACCCTAGAGTTCAGTGGGTACACCATTCATAAGATCAAGACAACAATATTATCATACCCATCACATTTCTTACAATCAGATAATTAAAATGTCAGTTGCACCTAGACTCTATAAGGCACATCAATTAGATTGCATATGCTTACAATTGGGATTCCCCAATATTACATAATTTCAAATTAAATAGACAATGTGAGTCCCTCTTTCCTATTTTTAAACTTCATCCGTAGCTAGACGTCTTGTTAAGTAAATATGTTCTATTGTTCTATTGTGGTTACTGCTGCATTCTAACTCCCCCTTATTAATTTGTCAGTCTATTTTTAACTCTGGACATTATTCTCTGGCTCTTCTTTAATGCTCCCATCCACCACTTCACCTGGAGCTTTCTTTAACTTTCTCTTGCCCATCATTAGAAAGTAATCTGCTCACTGCCCAACAATCTCTAAATAAATGTGGTGACACTTACTGTAAAATGAAATAGTTTCTTTTCTGCTTTTTTTTTCTTTTTTTGAGATAGGATCTTACTCTGTTGCCCAGGCTGTAGTTCAGTGGAATCATTCTAGCTCACTGTTGCCTTGAACTTCTGGGTACAAGCAGTATTCCCACCTCAGACTTCCAAGTAGCTGGGACTACAAGTGCATGCCACTGCACCCAGCTAATTTTTATTTTTTGTAGAGATGGAGGTCTTGTTTTATCATCCAAGCTGTTCTCAAATTCCTGGCTTCAAGTGATCCTCCTGCCTCAGCCTCCCAAAGTGTTGGGATTACAGGTATGAACCACCATGCCCAGCCAATAGTTTCTTGTTATTAGTCATATCACTATTATCTGATATAGTGAGAGTGCTCATGAATTTTTGCCATAATGGGAAAATGCTTGCATGTTTGTGCATGTGTTTGTGTGTGCTTGCATGTACAGTGTATTGTAGTGTTTATCTCTTGGTCTAATTAGTCATGTTCCAGGACAAATTCTGTGCCTGTTGATCTCAGGAGTTGTTAGGGATGGTGTTTGCACAAACAAGTCATTTTAATGCTAGCCACTTTCTCTTTCTATTACACTGAGACATGGCCCCATTAAGATGGCTATAAAGACAATGAAAGCTAACCTAATATAGATCATGTCACTTCTGAAGTGGTTCCTATCCAAGATAATTGAAACCTTTCTGGCCCATTGGGAAGAACCATCATGCGGGATAAATGGTGTCAGTGGTTTACCACTCTTCAGAAAGTGATTTATTTAAATTTTATACAGCAGAAACATATCCTCAGGCAAGGCAATGCAAAGACTTGTTTATAAAGTGGACCCTTTCCTGTTCCCAGACATCTGAGTAAATAGGTATATATTCTGTCCAGCTGGACCAAAAACACCTGATTGCTGAGACTAGAAGATTGCTGAGAAGCATTAAAAGGTGAGCAAGAGGGTGGTTGTTCCATCCAACAGTCAGCTATAAAAGACAGAGACTGGCATTCAGTGGATGATCCAACTATCACAATATTTATTTTAGACAGACAGGATAATGTTGTGGAAAGGGGCAAAAGGGGAATTTATGTGTGTCTCATCAGACACGTAGACAAACAAGAAAAATAGCACAAATTCAGGGCAACCTTTTACACATGCTTGTTTTAGTAGATGTGGCTCCTTTGATCAAGATTGTATTGGTGAAGATGCAAAGGACATTTTTTCCGCTAGATTGATCTGTATATCAAGGAAAAGTGGATACCAGACAATTTCTGTAATAACTTCTGGAGGGGCTCATTTGTCTCATGTCGCACAGTATGATTTTTGTGAGAGAAACAGAAGTGAGGAGGGAAGAAGAGAGGGAAGAAGAAGGAATCCCTTAATGTTCTCTGCCATCATGGCCTATCCAGGTACTTTGGACTTTTTTGGGTGAGAGTTTTTGAGACTTTACTCACATGCATGTTAAAACCTAAAATAAAGACAAATAATCAATAAATAAAAACTATGAATTTTACGGGGCTTAAGATTCAAGTTGTGGTGTGTGTGTGTGTGCTCACATGCGTGCATATGAATGACAATGTGTGTGCATTTGGTTACTTCCCTATGAATTTAAAAATTCTTAACATGGCTGTGCGCAGTGGCTCACACCTATAATCCCAGCACTTTGGGAGGCCAAGGCGGGTGGATCACGAAGTCAGGAGATCGAGACCATCCTGGCTAACACAGTGAAACCCCATCTACTACAAATACAAAAAATTAGCCGGGCGTGGTGGCGGGCACCTGTAGTCCCAGCTACTCAGGAGGCTGAGGCAGGAGAATGGTGTGAACCTGGGAGGCAGAGCTTACAGTGAGCCGAAATTGCGCCACTGCACTCCAGTCTGGGTGACAGAGCAAGACTCCGTCTTAAAAAAAAAAAAAAAAAAATTCTTAACATGGAAGGAAAATAATTTTTATCTGTTTCATATACAAAAACAAATGCCCTTTGTCAGTTTAGTAAATTCAGTAGGTTGAACTGTTTAGGGCTTCAAGAATCGCATCAAAAAGTTTGGTCTTCATAAAGGACATACAGTATCTTTAAAGTTTTAAGTAGGGGAGTGAAATAATGAGATATTTACCTTAATTTCATATGCTGACTTCTGAGCAGAAAATAAATTAGAAGAGGAAAATGATAAATGAGATAGAACTATTAGGAGGTTTTTTGGAGATGAAAGTGGCTTGCTCTTGAGTGACGGGAGCAGAGATACTGAGAAATGGACAGAGATGAGATGCAATTAAGAGGTAGAATTGGTAGGACTCCGTGCTGGATTGGATGTGGGGATAAGGAACAGAAAGGTGTCAAACAAGGCTCCTGGGTTTCTGGGACGAGCAACTGGGTGAATTGTGTTTTGCAATAAAGAAGGAGTATATTTAGAATGGAGGAGGTCGTTTAGAAAGAAAATGAGTTCAGGCTGCAGCACTTTCAATTTGAGATATTTATAAGACCAGTGAATATCTAGAATGAGAAGTTGGTTGTATGTATCTAGTGCTCAGAAGAAGGTCTTGGAAGGAAACACAAAGTAAATTAAATGGTCTTCGAAGCCGTGAGAGTGATGGAGATGATGATTGAGAGTAAAGTAAGACAAAAGTAAGGGATCATGAGCAAAAGTGAAGACACAAGAGGCCTAAGATCTAACCTCAAACAATTTCAATGTTTAGAAGATAGAGAGTGTGAGAAATTTCTACAGGAGACTAATATGGAGTGGTTGGGAAGGGAGGATAAAAGTCAGGAGAGCATATCATTGTGGAATTTCAGGAAAGAGAATATTTCTAACAGGCAGAAGTTGAGGCATCATTTATGATGAGAATTGGAAAATGTACATTGGGCTTAACAACATGGGAGGAGATCATTTGTGACCTAAGGAAGAACACACTTAGTTGAGTAGTAGCAACAGAAGCCAGAGTGGAATCACACGAGAGTGAATACAGTGTGGAAATAAAGGTTGCTTGCCTTTATAAAAGTAGCTATTAGAGGGATAGAGGGAAAAGTAGGGAAAAGTAGACAAAAGTAGCTATTAGAGGGATAGAGGGAAGGGTCAGTAGCTTGAGAGGCATACATGATTCAGGGAGGATATAATTGTTGTTATGTTGATTTTTCTAAAACGGAGAGACTGTAGCATTACTGAATGCTTATAGTAAGCGTCCAGAAGCTAGAAAGAATTTAAGGATATTACCACAGTGTGGAGAAAGCACAGAGGCAGCTGGGCAGGGACACAGATGCCAGAGGCACAGGAAAACCTCAAAGGCCCAAAGGCGTGTGTGTGCACACACGCACACACACCATCCTTGAGAAAGAAGTAGCTGGTAAAAGGCATTCTGCAGGACTCATTAGTCCTGCTGGATACCAAATGTGCCAGAGAGGTGCTAATTTCTTTATCTGCAATAGCTCAATCCCCATAGCACACTAGAATAGAAGCCCCATGAAAGCTAGGATTTTTCTACATATTGCTCTTTGCAGCATTTCCCAGTGCCTATGATGGTGATTGGCAGGTTATAGGCCCTTAATAAATATTTGCTAAGTAAGTAAATGAATTAGGTAGGTCTGGTTGTTTCAATTTTGTAGTTGAGGGAACTAGGAATTAGAAAGGTTAATTACTTTGCCCATTCACAAAGGCAATAATGAAAGATATCTGGATTTGTACACAATCAAGGATCTTGAACATGCTAAGTTGCCTTCCATTTTGAATCATATTGGATGAAGCAAACTTTTTTTAGAATCTTAATATTCCCACATACTATCCTCATTATGTGAAGAGATTCTGAAGTATTAGAATCAAGTTTATTAAAGAGTATTGATGTCTGTTTAACATGAGTTTGATTATGCAGAATGGGAAGCCATTACCAAGCTATCCAGGCCCTTCTTTTAGAAACAACCAGCAAATATAAGCCCTATTTTTTTTCTCTTTAAACCGTGTACCATGAGCAAGCATCCCTTTGATTGCCATATGCTGTGTTGTGCTCACTGTGCATGTACTTTTTTTGTTTTCCTATTTTAGTCCCTCAAGATATCTTTGCCTTCCTCCTTAACTTGTGCCAGTATTAATTATGATCTCTTCTCCTTCTTTTATCTTACTTCTGCCTCTGTCTCAACTACTGAATCCAAGCTTTCATCCAGCTTTTAAGGGAAGCTAATATCTCGTGAAATTGTGAGGGCCTGGGATCTTCAAAGAGCCAAGGATTCTGCCAGACTGAGCAACAGACTTGTTGAGCATTCTCCACTTAAGATCTGAACTATGAGAAGTAGAATCAAAGCAGTTCTTTTGTAATTCCAAACAGCCATTTAGGCATACGAAGAAATGAAAGTAAAGCAGTTCTAAAGACAAGGAAGAGCGTCAATGAAAGGTAAGAAATCCTGACAAAACAAGAAGAAAAGTATTTCCTTTGGTCATGGTGGGCTTGTTTCTAATGAGGAAGACTTGGGATTCTGAATATTATGTATAGCTTATTGCATAGTTGTGTTTAGGTTAATTCTATAGTAAACTATGTTAGTTCTCATTCTTGCATGTGAGTTCAATTCTCAAACAATCCTTGTTAATCTTAATAAAGGTGCATTAGAGAACCTCTTCAGGAATTGTTGTACACAAAGATCTTTAAGAGGCTTGCCTCCAACAGGCTGCTGAAGTGAAGACACTTATAGTTAGACCAGTGGGCCATATAAATAGTATTCTTACAGATTTCTGTGTAAGAAAATCTTATTTCTATCTGGATGTATTTGGAAGTTCTATGGGCTACTTAAGACTTCCTTAATCCTCTGCCTCTGAGTCTCTGAAAACAGACTCAGGCTTATTGGCTTAACACTGCTTTCCTGTAAACTTTTATTATGGAAATGCCTCTCATTCCTAAATATTATTATTGTGACTCTCATCTAACAAAGTTTTACAACGACAGGTCTTGGATCTTCTAGAAGAGAAAAAAATCTGTTTAATTCTCAAAAGTATATGGTTTCTTTCCAGTTACTAGAGTAGAATTTATAAAGTTTATAATTTTTGCATCTCTGTGCTTCAATCCTCAGTTACCAAATGATCTCAGAAAAGAGTAAAATGCATTTCTAATTCAGAAACTTCAGGCTGGTTAAATGCCTAGAGCTGTATTGAGTGCTATCATATGACTTCTTCCCATGCTCCTCTGATACAATTCAATGGCGATTTTTGCCCACTTACAATGGAAGTGGTATCATGCAGACTTGACAGAAGGGTGGTAGTGCAGAGTTTGACATCAGGTTTACCATGTGTCTTTAGATAAGTGAATTAACCTCTCTGAGTCTATGCTTCCGTATTTAAAAATGAACACTTTGGGACAGGTAGCATTCATTTACTTCTTCAAACATTTACTGCATTCCTTCTGTGTTCTAGCTACTGCACTTTTTGCTTGAGTTACAACATTGCACAAGATAGTGTTCCTGTCTTCATGGGCCATAGTGTAGATGACAAAGATAAATAACCAGACAATTATAAAACAGTGAAATAAACAATACCAGTGAAGGCATAAGTTCCAAGATAATGGGCTGTCAACTTTATCCATCCTCTAGATAGATTGCCAGTTATTTGCATTTCTTTGAATTTGTCATGCAGTCTTCATTGCCTCCATGTCTTTAAACATATTACCTCTGCCTAGAATAGTATTTACCATATTCTTTACCTAGCTAATGTCTACTTAGTCCTCAAGGTTCAGATCAAGTATTACTTCTCAGGGAAACCTTCGTTAACTCTTTGAGTCTGGTTTGTGTGGCCCTCCTTGAGTGTCTCTGGCCCTTACATGCATTCTTCAACAACAGTAGCTTGACTTTATTTGCTTACCAGTACTATTGTTAGGATGCAAACTTATACAGTGCAGGAATCCCATCTTTTATTTCTTTATTCCCAGAACATGGTCTAATGTTTGGTATACAGCAAATGTTCTATAAATATTTGTGGATTATATGAATATCAAACATTTATTGAACACCTACTATGTTCCAGGTACTAAGAAGGGATTCACTTTCATCACCTTATTTGCTTTAATTTTTACAACGCTCTTTATTACGGTGTGTGTAGTATTCCTATCCCCCTTTAGAGACGGAGAAATGGAGATTCACAGAAGCTTGGTAATTTTCTCAAGGTAACACAGATGGACAAACCCAGAGTCTGAAGCTGGTTTTCCAGAGGGTTTCCTCTTTATTCTACTACACTGTGAATCATGGGTTTTGTTGTTTTAACATATGTGTGTATGTGTGTGTGTGTTTACATGTTACGTGTTCAATGGGAAGTGGTTGTAAAGAAGATCACCTTCTCTAAGAGGAAATTCAAGGCTAATGGTTTTTGTGCCATATTTGTATAAACTGGTGTAAATCTACCCTTGGGTATTTTGGCTCATTAGTGGGAGAAACATTGAGCTTCTTCAAGTGAACAGATGTCTATGCATAGTTATATCTTTGAAGCAAGGTTATGGTAGGGCCTAATCTGCATACCTCTGTAATATATATATGAATGATAGAGATATATGTATATAGCTTATCAGGAAAAGTTTGTATATAAAATCTCCTAGTACATTATGGAGAAACAGAGAAGGAGTCTAGCTATCCAGGGCCTTGGGGGTATTAGGATTGTAAACAGATATAGAGTTATATCATTTTAAAGAAAAGATTTGTAATTGTAAAAGACCCAAATACACAATTTGGGAGATGAGTAATACTGACTCCTAGAAAATGTATGGAGGTAGTTGGAGAATGTTTTCTGCTGACCAGAGTGAAATCGTACCTTCACTTAAAATCAAAAGTCCTAAGTTCTCACTTGACTAGAGTCTATAGAAGTCAGCTCAAATATTGAAACAATACATATTTTTCTTAATTTCAAAAGTTCTTGAACATAATCAGATAGCTAGACAAAAATCTTAGCTCTGTCTAGCCAGACACAATGACATAAAACACAGATACAGGCATTTCTACTCTAACGCCGATGTTTGCACTATTGAATAACCTTACATTCTGCAAAATTGGACACTGAAAATAATAAGGCCTATGGGAAAAATAAGGTGTGGAGAGATGACTCAAGACTGTGAAATTTGGAAAGTAGAGCACTAAAAACACTAAGACAATTACTATTTTAAAAAAGCTGGCCTAGATAACCCTCTAATAGCATTGGCACGTGGCTTCAGAGATGATTGGTCATTAGCAATTTTAAAACGTGGGGCTTTTACTTGTTCCTTTGAAATGTAAAAATCGTCCTTCCAATATGGACCATTTTTATTAAAACTAAAAATCAGATCCAGTGTGTAGCCTATTTTGTTAATCCATTGTTTTAATATGGGGATTAATGTCTGCAGCTTCTGAATCTGTGTTGACACTTTCACCAGCAAGTTTAACAAAATTGAATATGTAGACATGTGCTTGAAGCACTGAAGAAAAGTGCCTTTGTAGATTTCTTAGCATTTTTCTTAAGATCATCGTGGGTTGCTATGCTTTTTCTTTATTTGTGACAAAGTTTGTCGTGGATAACTTTAAAACATTAAGCTACTGGGAAACAATATATAAGAACCAACAATACTTCTGTGTTATAAGAACATCTTTCCCTATTTACCAGTCATATATGGAGAAATTTACATAAAAGAATTGGCCTTTTTGCAAGAAAAGATTCTCCTAATTCATGTGATATGTAAGGTTCCACATTGTGTAATGAATGCTAGATTCGTCTATGTTAAAATCTGACTCATTGACTATTTTCAGAGCCTGCTTCATCTTAATCTATGCCAGTGTTCTACGATAATAACACAGTAAACAAGCTTTTGCTTATAGACTAGCAGTATAAAGTAGCCATGTGTGGTGGAGATGGATTTTAAGAAAGGATGAAATGGTACCTTGGGAAAGTAAAAAGAAACAAAAAATACCTTTATTAGTCTAATAAATAGTTTTAACTGTGCTGCTAGATTTGTTTTACATCAAATAATCATTGACTTCAATGTTTCTGCTTCAATTAGATGGTCTTCCTTCTTTTCCTCTTTGCTTCTCTTTTTCCTTGTTTTGTCTCCTTCATTTTTAAAAATTTTTCACACATATTTTATCTGTTTTTTTTTTCTTTCTTCATGATACATTAGATATGTACTATTTAACTGTTAGATCCTAGAGATAAAATGGTGAACAAAAGCAGAGTTTGGAGTATTGTTGAGAGATTTAAACATACAATCCCACAAATACATGTTAGTAAACAAGACATAAGTCCAGTATTACCAAGTAGAGGAGCTATACAAGCATGTAAGAGGGAAATGTATCTTAGATATGTTGCTCAGGCTTTCCTCAGGAAATAAACTCAGAAGAATGAGTGGGTTAACTAGGTGAAGATAGGAGGGAAGATCATTCCTGACAGGGAGAATTGTTTCTGCAAAAATCCTGCAGCTCAAGTAACCACAAAGCTTATGAAAGACTGAAGGAGGACCAGTGTGTTTGGATGAAGGAGCTAGGAAGGGTTTTGGCATAGAGCCAGATCATGCAGGGCATAGCTTGCCTGGGATGGAATAAAGATTCTCATCTTTAACTCTAGAAAGATAGAAATCATTGAAATGTTTTAAACCAGGAGATCTGTGATATGATCAGATTTGCATTTTGCAAATGTGTCTCTGTCCACAGTATAACAAGATTGATACATAATTTTGTGCTTATTGCGATTTTACATCTTTAAGGTATCCCTGCAAGGAAAGAGCAACGCTGATGTCTGCATTTCTTTTTCCATTTTGGAAATAGAGAGAATGAGGCTTATGAGAATGAAAATTATCCTTTGCTTGATCAAGTCTGTTTTTTTCCTCATACTTCCTCTAAGGGATATCAGTATCGCAAGAGGTGACATCATAGCTGTGAAACAAAGCATACAGGTAAAATAACCACATTTCTTTGAATAGAGGGGCCTCAGTCCCTCATTTTTTTGTACTGTCCATCTTGAAAACAGCTTCTATTCCCACCTGAACTCTCATTTGTAAGCTACTTCTGTCTCAGTTTTGTTGGAGGTGTTTCTAGGTTTTTCTGCCACATTAAACATGTACATCTCCAGGATCTACCATTGAAAAGTTTGAACAGATCACTGGAATTAGCAAAAGAAGAAAAGAAAAAGAAGTCAGATTTTTGGCAGGAGACTATCTACCTGAGGACACATTGCCTCATTACCTTGGCAACCATGCCTGTGATTAACAGTTTTCATAAATAATTCAAGTCTTCCATTTGCACTCTCTATAATCCCTCTTAGGAAGGGAACGGTACAGTATTTAGGGGTTTTTCGTTAAGCAAAGTCACACTCCCTGTGGCTCCTCCTCCTTCACTCAAACTATTACACTGTGAGATTAAGAGCTCCAGAAATGTGTTAGGTTTTGTGCAGAATTTAAAGCAAACACTGGATGTTTCTCGGTAAATTTTATGTCCAGTTTGCCACCTAAGTCTCTGCTCTTTAACTCCTTTAACAACACATTCTTTCCTTTTAGAAAATAGAGTTGCTTTGAGGGCTTAATCTTAACAACCAATGGTTTCTGTACATCTAATGATAACTGGCCACTTTGTAAGTTCTGGCTTCCAGCAATACTGCTTGAGGTGAAATTTTGAGAGGTGGGGCCTGCACCAGAAGCAAGAAATTGAAGAAGAGGGCATCAGCTATAAATTTTTCACTTGTCAAAGGGACTGTATTTTTAGGGTCTCAAAGTGAAGTAGCTGGTGTGGAAGAATTTCATTATGACAAAAATGTGTGAAGCCAGAATTCTCCCTAGTCTTTTGTCATAATCAAATCTTCAAAACTCCCAGATGATAAATGGGCATCATGGAAATGTATCTAGGGTCCAATCACTTTGAATCTGAAGTGCAATCACAGATCATCTCATGATTTAAACACACACACACACACACACACAGACACACACAAAATTTATCAGGGCAGGGCTAAGACATTTCTATACTGCACACAAATGTGCATTCCTAGCATCAATCTTCTAACACTGAAATGTTCGCTAAGCAACAAGTAATGAACTGACCTGGGTGGAGAAATTTTGAAAAGTTATAGCTCCTCCACTAAGACATCCAATGACCTGGTAACAGAGACAGAAAGAAGAAAGATAGAATAGAGAAAAGAAGACAGGTTGAAGGCAGAACAGCAAGAGAAAGTCCAAAAAAAATGAGAAATAATGAGAGAGAGGGAGAGAGAGAAAAAGAAGAAACATACTAAAGGGATGCTTATTAAGGCAGCTAAGAGAGTGTGAGAGATTGAGACCACGGAAGATTCTGGACAGGGAATCAACTAGGAGTGTTTATTACACTAGAGGCTGAATACATTATCCTTATTTGTGGCATATTATTTTTAATCTACTTCTAAATATGAATGTTTTAATCCTTTCTAGAATGAGATGAGGTGTAAGTAGATAATTAAAAACAGAACCAGAAATGACTTATGATGTTAAACTACACCAAAAAATAGAGGGAATAAAAATAAGAGATTAAAAAAATAAAGGGATGTGAGAGGAGGCATTTGGGTGAGCTTCCTGTTATGAACTACATATTTAGCTTTGGACTCCATGTTATAAAAGGCAAAGTGGGAGGTCATCTAGTATTGTCAAATTAAAACAACAAGAGCAACAACAACAGTAAGCATCTTAAAATTTTATCAAGAACATTAACACCTTTTTTTCTGGCACTAAAAAACAACTATATATATGTAAGAGATAAAATAATGGAAAATATTTTATTGTGGTTTCCAAAAAAAGGAAGGAAGGAAGGAAGGA
Source organism: Pongo abelii (assembly GCF_028885655.2). Classification (NCBI taxonomy): domain Eukaryota; kingdom Metazoa; phylum Chordata; class Mammalia; order Primates; family Hominidae; genus Pongo; species Pongo abelii. Next base: position 133,671,315 of record NC_071992.2, on the reverse strand, counting down.
AGGAAGGAAGGAAGGTTCTTATAACAGTATTTTATGTTTATATAGTGGTTTGTAATATATCCCATACTTTTACTTTAATTATTTCACTTGAGCCTCCTAAATAATCCTATGACTTAGAAAAGGCACATACAATGATCACATAACAGATTAAAATTAAAAACTTGAAAAGAAAATGCTATTAGTAAAATTGATGGACAATATACTAGAACCCAGGACTTCTGACCCCTAATCCGATTCCATCTGCTTCCTTAAAAAAGCAAAATGTAAACTATTAAATCAATGATTTTACCTCTTGGATTGCCTCAGAATTAACTATGAACAGCTTTATTGAGGTATAATGGAAAAATAAAAATTGTACATATTTAAGGTGTACACTGTGATGATTTGATATACATACATATATTCACTAAATGAAATGATCACAATAAAGCTAATTAAAACATTCATCATTTCATGTGGTTTCCTTTTTGTGTGTGGTGAGAACATTTAAGATCTAATCTTGAGCAAGTTTCAGGTATACAATACAGAATTGTCAACTATAGCCACCATGCTGTACATGAGATCCCCAGAACTTTGTCATCTTATAACGGAAAGTTTGTACCCTTTGACCAATATCACCCTATTCCATGCACCTCCCACCTGGCTTTTGGCAGCCACCATTCTAGACTTGCTTCTATGAGTCTGACTTTTTTAGATTTCACATATAAATGATATTATACAATATTTGTCTTTCTGTCTCTGCTTATTTCATTTAGCATAATGTCCTCCAGATTCATTCATGTTGTTGCAAATGGTGGAGTTTCCTCCTTTTTTATGGCTGAATAATGGTTCATCACACACACATACATATATATAAATCTATGATATTTATGCATCACATTTTCTTCATCCACCAGTGGACACTTATGTTGTTTCTGTATCTTAGCTATTGTGAGTAATGCTGCAATGAACACGGGAGTGCAGATATCTCTTCAAGATGTTGACTTCATTTCTTCTGGACATATATCCAGAAGTTAGATTGCTGGATAATATTGTAGTTCTATTTGTAATTTTATGAGAAGCCTCCATGCTGTTCCATAATGACTGTGCTGATTTACATTCACACCAACAGTGTACAAGGGTTCTCTTTTTTTCACACTCTCACTAACCCTTGTTAGCCCTTGTCTTTTTGATAGTAGCATCCTAACAGGTACGAGGTGATATCTCATCGTGGTTTTGATTTACATTTCTCTACTGATTAGTGATATTGACTACCTTTTCACTACAAATGTTGAACAGTGTGTATCTTCTTTGTAAAAAAAGTTTATTGAAGTCCTTTGCCCATTTTTTAATAAAAATATTTCTTCTGTTTTTTGCTATTAAGTTATATAAGTTGCTCATATATTTTGAACATTAATTCTTTATCAAATATATGGTTGGCAAATATTTTCCTCCCATTCTGTGGGTTGCCTTTTCACTCTGTTGAGTGCTTCCTTTGTTATGCAGAACCATTTAAGTTTGATGTATATAAAACTAAAATGCTTTCGGCATCATATCCAAGAAATCATTGCCAAGACCAATGTCACAAAGATTTCCCCTTTGTTTGCTTCTAGGAATTCAACACTCTCAGATCTTATATTTAAGTCTTTAATCTATTCCAAGTTAGTTTTTTGTGTGTGGTATAAGGGTCCAAATTCATTTGTTTGCATGTCAATATTCAATTTTCTCAGCACTATTTTTGCAAGGGACTCTCCTTTTCCCTTTGTGTACTTTGTAGATCAATAGACCATATATGTGTGGATATATTTGTGGGCTCTCTCTTCTGTTCCATTGGTTTATATATTTCTTTATACCAGTACCATGTTGTTTTTATTACTGTAGCTTTATATTTTGAAATCAATAAATGTGATGCTTCCATCTTTGTTGTTTGTCAATATCACTTTGGCTATTCTGGATCTTTTGTTGTTTCACATAAATTTTGGATTGTTTGTTCTATTTGTATAAAAAGTGTCACTGGGATTTTGATGGAAATAGGATAGAATCTGTATATATCTGTGGGTAATACAGACATTTTGACCATAGTAGGTCTTCCAATTTGTGTACATGGGATGTCTTTCTATTTATTTGTGTCTTCTTTAATTTCTTTCATCAGTGTATTGTAGTTTTCACTGTAAGTCTTTTACCTCCTTGGTTAAGTTTATTCTTAAGTATTTTACAATTTTTGATACTATTATAAATGAGATTGTTTTCTTAATTTTCTTTTGAGAAATTGAATTTATTATTCAAAATTTTTAACATGTGAATTTCATCAAGTATTTAAGGAAGAAATATTTTCAATATTATGAAATGTTTTCTGATAGTAGAAGGAAGACTTCTCAACTTGTTTTATGATGCTAGAGTTACCCTGATAACAAAACTTGACAATGATGTTACAAAATAAAGTTACAGAACAATATCCCTCATAAAAATATACTAAAAATACTTAAAAGTATAACAAATTAAAATCAGCAATATTATAGTGTCATTAGGGTAGTTTATTTTAGAAATACACAATTTGCCTAATTTTTAAAATTATTTAATATAATTTATCATGTCAATGAAATAAGACACATATAATTAATTAATAGATGTTGAAAAGACACTGAGAAAATTTAATATCAATTTATTATTAAGGTTCTTGCATAAAAAGGAGAAGCAAAGATTAAAACTGTCTCTGTTTGCATATTACATGATTCTTTAATTAGAAAATCCTAAAGAATTTGCCAGACACCTATTAGAGCTCGTATGTCTGCTTTGCATGAACACAGAATATGAGTTAATATTTAAAAATCAGTTATATTTTACACACTGGCAGGAAACAATTGGAAAATTAAATGTTAAAAATTCCATGTATTTTAGCATTAAAACATAAATATGAAAGAATAAATTTGAACGAGTTTAACAAACATTTTTAGACAAAAATAATTTTATAGTGAAAACTACCAAAATGTTCTTGAGAAAAAAGATCTAAATAAATGGAGACATATACCATGTTCATTGATTGTAAAACCCAATAGATTTAAGATTTCAATTTATCTATAGATTGAATCTTGTCCAAATTATAGTGTCAGCTATTTTAAGCTGATTCAAAAATTTATATGTAAATGCAAACAATAAAGAATATCCAAAACATAACTGAAACGAACAAAGATGAAGGATTTACACTATCTGACTTTCAGATTTACAGGCACCCTAAAACTACAATAATTGAGAAAGTATAGTGCAGGCATAAAGATCTACAAATAGATGCATGGCACAAAATAGATGGCCCAGGAATAACACCCATCTTATGTAGTTATTTGATTTTTGAGAATGTTTCCAAGGCAATCTAGCAGGGAAAGAAAAGTCTTCTCAACAAATGGTGCTAGAATAAGTAGATATTATATTGGAAAATTGAACTATACTCTTTATTTTACGCCATGCAAAAAATTAATTAGAGGTGAATTGTAGATCGAAGTGTAAAGCTAAAACCACAAAGCTCTTGTAGAAAAACATAGTGGAACATCTCCATGACTTATGAGCAGATAAAGGTTTCTTATTCAGGCCCAGAAAGAAAGAACTAACCACAAAAGAAAATATCAGTCAATTAGAATTCATCAAAATTGAAAGTATCAGTTTAACAATGGGCTGAAATTCAAGATATATAGATCTCAACAATAAAAGGACAACTAACTTTATGTAAAATAGACAAAAGGTTTAAAAGACATTTCATGAAAGAGAATATATGAATAGTCTATAATTATATGAAAATGAATTTAACATCATTTGTTATGTAATGCAAATTAAAATCACAAGAAACTACTGCACACTTACCTAAATGGCCAAAATTAAACGGACTGAAAACACCAAATGTTGGTTAGCATGTGGAACAAATAGAACTCTCATACATTGTTGGTGGGATTCTAAAATTGTACAACCACTTCAGAAAATGGCCTGCCACATTTTTATTAAAATTCATTAGTTAATTAAATATTTTAGCTTTATTGAAGTACAGTTGACATACAAAAAATTGTTTACATTTAATGTATTCATCTTGACGAATTTGGACATAAGCATACACCTGTGAAATCATCACCACGATCAGGATACTAAACATACTCATCATCACCAAAAATTTTCTTGTGCTCTTTGTGGGGTTTTTTTTGGAGGGGGATAAAAACACTTCACATAAGATTTATCCTCTTAACATATTTTAAAGTGTACAATGCTGCATTGATAACTATAGGTACTACTTGCGTATAGCAGATTTCTAGAATGTATTCATTTTGCATGACACAAATTTTATATCCATTGAAAAACAGTTCTCCATTTTCTCCTCCCTCCAAGCCCCTGGCAACCACCATATTATTCTCTTATGAGTTTGACTATTTTAGATACCTCGTATAGGTTGAATTACACAATATTTGTCCTTCTGTGCCTGGCTTATTTCACTTAGCATAATGTTCTCTAGGTTCATCCGTGGTGTTGAAAATGCTAGCATGCTTTTATTTCTGCTGAGTAGATAAATAGGAGTGGAACAGCTCCATCATAGGTCATTTTTTGTGAAAATAAACATACACACATTCTATGATTCAGCAATTTCACTCCTACATATTTACCCAACAGCCATAAAAACCATGTTAACAAAAAATCTTGTACAAGAATGTTCATAACAGCCTTATTCATATTAACCACAAATTGACCCAAGTGTCCACCATTATAAGAATGAATAAACAAACAGTGGAATATTTATGTAATATGGACAATATTACACAAATATTAGAATATTAGAATATTTATGTAATATGGACAATATTTATGTAATATGGGCAGTATGTCAAAATCATTATGCCAAGTGAAAGAAGCCTTATATTGTATACTATATAATGAATATGGATATATGCTCTATGATGTCATTTATATTAAATGTTAAAACAAGAAAATCTAATTTATGGTAAAATAATATCAGAACAATGTTTGTCTCTGGTGGACTCTGGTGTTTAAGGATCAACTGGCAAGGGGCCTGAAAGAACTTCTTTGTGTGATAATAATGTTCTATATCTTACTAGGGGTTTGGATAACACAGACATATTCATTTGTCAAAATTCACTAACTATACACTTAAAATTTGAGCATCTCATGGTATGTAAATTCAAGAAAAGGAAACTACTAAAAATACTGAATTTTTGTTAATGTGCATATTGTTTGGATGTCTGCAATTTGCTTCAAAATCCATCAAAAGTAAAATTGATAAGTGGATAGAAAGATAGGTAGAGTGATAAGTGGTGCAACAGGTGTAGTAAGATATTAAGCTAGAATCTAGGTGGTGAGGATGAGGATGTTTCATGTGAAATATTTTCAACTTTGCCATATGTATGAGAATCTTCATAAAAAATTGAAAAAATCTACCTACCTGATTTAGTCACTTGATGTGCAAGAAGTGTTGATACCCTGACATGCATCTTTCCCCAAGCAGGAGATATTTCTGATGTTACATGTGGAGAGGCTTGAGAGGTGGTTTGAAACTGCAAAAACTCTTCGATGAGGACACCACCTAGACTTTGTGGTTCCTCACCAACATTTTAGTGCAAATGCTACTGCTATGGTTTGAAGGTTTGTGTCCCTACAAAATTCATGTTGAATCTTAATTCTCAATGCACCAGTATTAAGAGGTGTGGCCTTTAGGACGTGATTAGACCATAAGAGCTCCACCCTTATGAATGGGATTAATGCCTTATAAGAGAGCTTTAGGGAGCGACTTTGTCCCTTTTTTGCCGGTCTGCTGCTTCTGGTGAGGATGCAGCAACAAGGTGCCATCTTGGAAGCAGAGCGTGAGCCCTCACCAGATGCTGAATCTGCTGGCAACTTGATCTTGGATTTCCCAGCCTCTGGAACTGTGAGAAGTAAATTTCTATTATTTATAAATTACCCAATCTAAAGTGTTTTTGTTATAGCCACAGGAACAAAATAAGACCATTACCAACTGTCCACCTCAAAAACAGAACTTGAGCCTCTGTGTAGGATTGTGGTTTTGAATAGTACTATATTTGGATTGGCCCCTTATTAGGATGAATTTGCCACAAAATATGTCCAAGCAAGTTGAATATTTCAAGCTATGAGATGAGGATATATCAGTTCTGTTCACTTAGATGCAAGTATTTACCTGCTAAGGACAATGATTTTAATCTTAAGTATGCATGGTTATCAACATCATACCTATGTACTTATTGAGTTTTCCTTCTTCCAAGTCCATTTCTAAACATAGCTATAGGTTTGTGAAATCTATGCCTTACTAATTAAAGCCCAAGGTAAAATATTAATTCACTTACCTCTTTTAGTCTGTTTTAACACTTACTTGCATAGGAATTTTTTGGCACAGTTTTCTGTAAACTTTTTTGTAAACTGAGGCCTATCATTCTTCCCAGATATTTACATTCCTGTGAGCTGAGACCATGTCTGGATTGTTCACCACTATTTCCTTGGTGCTTAGAACAGTTTTTGGCATATAGTAGATGATCAATAAATGCCTATTCAATAAGTTGATAATAAAGATGTATTTCAAAATATCAATTAGATGTCAGTATTGCATATTCTCTCCTTCTAGAGAAGTATTTTATAAACTGAAATATTTTTAAATTATGTTTGGCAAAGGCTTCTGGATATCATATATATTAGCATTGCAGAAAGTGTAAAAGTTAGTTTATAAACAATGTTTTTTCTCTCTTGGCTACAGGTGGCATTTATTACATAGAAATCCTATGCAATAGAGCAAATATTACCTGTTACTAGGCCAGAAAAATAGATGATCTATAAAAATAAGTATTTTATAACAGAGATGTAAAGAATAATGGCTAACTTAACCAGTTGCCAGATTTCTAGCAATCTCAAAACTTTTGACCAGGCGCAGTGGCTCACGCTTGTAATCCTAGCACTTTGGGAGGCCGAGGTGGGCAGATAACCTGAGGTCAGCAGTTCGAGACCAGCCTGGTCAACATGGGAAAACCACATCTCTACTAAAAATACAAAAATTAGCCAGGCGTGGTGGTGGGCACCTATAATTCCAGCCCCTTGGGAGGCTGAGGCAGGGGAATAACTTGAACCCGGGAGGTGGAGGTTGCAGTGAGCTGAGATTGTACCACTTCACACCAGCCTGGGTGAAACAGGGAAACTCTGTCTAAAGAAACAAAAACAAAAACAAAAAACAAAAAACAAACAACAACAACAACAACAAAAAAAAACCTTTTATACATTTCTAAAATAAAAGAAGTAATCTATAAGTAGAGAGGAAAAAAAAGAAGACATAAATCTACTGCACTTTATTCTAAGAATGAAATATATAGTATCGAAGTGACATGAAAGGGTGAAAACTTAGGTTACTTACAAAACAAGTCGATATATCTATTTTTATAGACATCTTTTGTTTCATTTAAGTTTACTGGGGAAACTAAAACAACAACAATGACACGTACTACTACCACTGTTACTACTATTATAGTTAACAGTGAAACAGAAGGTGGAAAACTGGAAAACCACTATTTAAAACTCAAGTCTGGTGAACTCCCATTTACAATTGCTACAAAGATGATAACATACCTAGGAATTCAACTTACAAGGGATGTGAAGGACCTCTTCAAGGAGAACTACAAACCACTGCTCAACGAAATAAAAGAGGACACAAACAAATGGAAGAACATTCCATGCTCATGGATAGGAAGAATCAATATCATGAAAATGGCCATGCTGCCCAAGGTAATTTATAGATTCAATGCCATCCCCATGAAGCCACCAATGACTTTCTTCACAGAATTGGAAAAAACTACTTTAAAGTTCATATGGAACCAAAAAAGGGCCCGCATCGCCAAGACAATCCTAAGCAAAAAGAACAAAGCTGGAGGCATCAAGCTACCTGACTTCAAACTATACTACAAGGCTGCAGTAACCAAAACAGCATGGTACTGGTACCAAAACAGAGATATAGACCAATGGAACAGAACAGAGGCCTCAGAAATAATACCACACATTTACAACCATCTGATCTTCAATAAACCTGACAAAATCAAGCAATGGAGAAAGGATTCCCTATTTAATAAATGGTGCTGGGAAAACTTGCTAGCCATAGGTAGAAAGCTGAAACTGGATCCTTTCCTTACACTTTATACAAAAATTAACTCAAGTAAGACCTATAACCATAAAAACCCTAGAAGAAAACCTAGGCGATACCATTCATGATATAGGCATGGGCAAAGACTTCATAACTAAAATACCAAAAGCAATGGCAACAAAAGCCAAAATAGACAAATGGGATCTAATGAAACTAAAGAGCTTCTGCACAGCAAAAGAAACTATCATCAGAGTGAACCACCAACCTACAGAATGGGAGAAAATTTTTGCAATCTACTCATCTGACAAAGGGCTAATATCCAGAATCTACAAAGAACTCAAACAAATTTACAAGAAAAAAAACAACAACCCCATCACAAAGTGGGTGAAGGATATGAACAGACACTTCCCCAAAGAAGACATTTTTGCAGCCAACAGACATATGAAAAAATGCTCATCATCACTGGTCATCAGATAAATGCAAATCAAAACCACAATGAGATACCACCTCACACCAGTTAGAATGGCAATCATTAAAAAGTCAGGAAACAACAGGTGCTGGAGAGGATGTGGAGAAATAGGAACACTTTTACACTGTTGGTGGGACTGTAAACTAGTTCAACCATTCTGGAAGACAGTGTGGCGATTCCTCAAGGATCTAGAACTAGAAATAACATTTGACCCAGCCATCCCATTACTGGATATATACCCAAAGGATTATAAATCATGCTGCTATAAAGACACATGCACACGTTATGTTTATTGCGGCACTATTCACAATAGCAAAGGCTTGGAACCAACCCAAATGTCCATCAATGATAGACTGGATTAAGAAAATGTGGCACATATGTGCCATGGAATACTATGCAGCCATGAAAATGGATGACTTCATGTCCTTTGCAGGGATATGGATGAAGCTGGAAACCATCATTGTAAGCAAACTATCACAAGGACAGAAAACCAAACACTGCATGTTCTCATTGATAGGTGGGTGTTGAACAGTGAGAACACATGGACACAGGGTGGGGAACATCACACACTGGAGCCTGTCAGGGGGTGGGGGGCTGGGGGAGGGATAGCATTAGGAGAAATACTTAAAGTAAATGACGAGTTAATGGGTGCGGCAAACAAACATGGTACATGTATACCTATGTAACAAACCTGCACGTTGTGCACATGTACCCTAGAACTTAAAGTATGATTAAAAAAATTAAAATAAAAATAAATAAATAAATAAAACTCAAGCCTGGGAGCATTTAGCAGAAGGACAAACAACCTTCAGTGAAGATGGCTCCAGGCACCATAAAGACACAGTATAATAATTAAGTTTAATAATGAAGACTTTCAATTATCAAGGGGTGGGTAAGACTGTAGGATCATCTTCAAGTTTTCTATTCTTTCGGGGCTTTCAACTACACTACATTTCCCAGCCTTCCTGTGTCTGTGAGACTGAGTTCTAGTCAATGAGATGTTAGCAGAAAAGATTTATGTCACCTAGAGTTCTGGTTATAAAATCATTTACAGGTAACCCTCAATACTCTTCTCCTGTCTCTTGTCTGGGTGTTGATGTTTAGGGTGATTTGGGAAGCCACAATTTGAAGACAGCAAAGATTCTGTCAGTTTGAATTTCTGAATACTGTGATAATCAAACTTCCATTGCCTCTGATCTGGAACTTCTGTTTTGGTCTTTACTTGAGTGAAAGACAACGTCAGGTTTATTAAGCAACTGAGTGTGCTGTGGAATCCAGTAGCCACTAGCTACATGCACCTTATAGTTACTAAAGATTTGAGTAGTGCAACCAGAGTGAATTTTTAATTTTATTAAATTGAAATAGCCTCATGTGGCTCATGGCTACCATATTAGAAAGTGCAGGGTGTTTTTTTTTGATTTTTTTATTATACTTTTAAGTTCTAGGGTACATGTGCACAACGTGCAGGTTTGTTACATATGTATACATGTGCCATGTTGGTGTGCCGCACCCATTAACTCGTCATTTACATTAGGTATATCTCCTAATGCTATCCCTCCCGCCTGCCCCCACCCCATGACAGGCCCCAGTGTGTGATGTTCCCCTTCCTGTGTCCAAGTGTTCTCATTGTTCAATTCCTACCTATGAATGAGAACATGCGGTGTCTGGTTTTCTATCCTTGCGACAGTTTGCTGAGAATGATGGTTTCCAGCTTCATCCATGTCCCTACAAAGGACATGAACTCATCCTTTTTTATGGCTGCATAGTATTCCATGGCACATATTGCCACATTTTCTTAATCCAGTCTATCATTGATGGACATTTGGGTTGGTTCCAAGCCTTTGCTATTGTGAATAGTGCCGCAATAAACATAACGTGTGCATGTGTCTTTATAGCAGCATGATTTATAATCCTTTGGGTATATATCCAGTAATGGGATGGCTGGGTCAAATGTTATTTCTAGTTCTAGATCCTTGAGGAATCGCCACACTGTCTTCCAGAATGGTTGAACTAGTTTACAGTCCCACCAACAGTGTAAAAGTGTTCCTATTTCTCCACATCCTCTCCAGCACCTGTTGTTTCCCGACTTTTTAATGATTGCCATTCTAACTGGTGTGAGATGGTATCTCATTGTGGTTTTGATTTGCATTTATCTGATGACCAGTGATGATGAGCATTTTCTCATATGTCTGTTGGCTGCAAAAATGTCTTCTTTTGAGAAGTGTCTGTTCATATCCTTCACCCACTTTGTGATGGGGTTGTTGTTTTTTTTCTTGTAAATTTGTTTGAGTTCTTTGTAGATTCTGGATATTGGCGCTTTGTCAGATGAGTAGATTGCAAAAATTTTCTCCCATTCTGTAGGTTGGTGGTTCACTCTGATGATAGTTTCTTTTGCTGTGCAGAAGCTCTTCAGTTTAATTAGATCCCATTTGTCAATTTTGGCTTTTGTTGCCATTGCTTTTGGTGTTTTAGACATGAAGTCCTTGCCCATGCCTATGTCCTGAATGGTATTGCCGAGGTTTTCTTCTAGGGTTTTTATGGTTTTAGGTCTAACATTTAAGTCTTTAATCCATCTTGAATTAATTTTTGTATAAAGTGTAAGGAAAGGATCCAGTTTCAGCTTTCTACCTATGGCTAGCAAGTTTTCCCAGCACCATTTATTAAATAGGGAATCATTTCCCCATTTCTTGTTTTTGTCAAGTTTGTCAAAGATTAGATAGTTGTAGATGTGCAGTATTATTTCTGAGGGCTCTGTTCTGTTCCATTGATATATATCTCTGTTTTGGTACCAGTACCATACTGTTTTGGTTACTATAGCCTTGTAGTGTAGTTTGAAGTCAGGTAGCGTGATGCCTCCAGCTTTGTTCTTTTTGCTTAGGATTGTCTTGGCAATGCGGGCCCTTTCTTTGTTCCATATGAACTTTAAAGTAGTTTTTTCCAATTCTGTGAAGAAAGCCATTGGTAGCTTGATGGAGATGGCATTGAATCTATAAATTACCTTGGGTAGTATGGCCATTTTCACGATATTGATTCTTCCTACCCATGAACATGGAATGTTCTTCCATTTGTTTGTGTCCTCTTTTATTTCGTTGAGCAGTGGTTTGTAGTTCTCCTTGAAGAGGTCCTTCATGTCCCTTGTAAGTTGGATTCTTAGGTATTTTATTCTCTTTGAAGCAATAGTGAATGGGAGTTCACTCATGATTTGGCTCTCTGTTTGTCTGTTATTGGTGTATAAGAATGCTTGTGATTTTTGTACATTGATTTTGTATCCTGAGACTTTGCTGAAGTTGCTTATCAGCTTAAGGAGATTTGGGGCTGTGATGATGGGGTTTTCTAAATATACAATCATGTCATCTGCAAACAGGGACAATTTGACTTCCTCTTTTCCTAACTGAATACCCTTTATTTCTTTCTCCTGCCTAATTGCCCTGGCCAGAACTTCCAACACTGTGTTTAATAGGAGTGGTGAGGGAGGGCATTCCTGTCTTGTGCAGTTTTCAAAGGCAATGCTTCCAATTTTTGCCCATTCAGTATGATATTGGCTGTGGGTTTGTCATAAATAGCTCTTATTATTTTGAGATATGTCCCATCAATACCTAATTTATTGAGAGTTTTTAGCATGAAGGGCTGTTGAATTTTGTCAAAGGCCTTTTCTGCATCTATTGTGATAGTCATGTGGTTTTTGGACAGTGCAGTTGTAACAGAGCTCCATTACATTTACTTCTTTTGAAGAGGGTTGGGACTGTGTAATAGCATTTTTTGCCATCAAAATAATACCCTGTATTTTATACATGGCATAGGATATACTCAATAATCCCTCTTCTGTGGACTTCTACAGCATCCCTTTTAACCATGCCTCACCTCACAGAGTGTCAGATTCACCCCCAAGTTAGTAATACTATTTTTCTAACCCATGACCTTCTTTTCTGACTCTTCTGTCTGACATATTTTTCTCTTTCATAGCCATTGGCAGATGGCCTCTCATCTTTCAGAATTTAGAACTCATGTCACCTCCCCTATGAACACTTTTCTGACACATCCCAGGATGAATTGCTTATTTTCTCCTTTGTGTCACACTGTAACCTTCTAGATTTCTATTATGCTACCTAGGATGCTTCATCACGTTTATTTGTTTTTGTGTTTATCTCTTTTCCTATTAGACTATAAATTCTTGAGAGAGACTTTGTTGACTTAATATTTGTTTCCCGGTAGTTAGGACAGCATCAAGTACAAAGTCAATCATCAATAAATGATACACGAATAGGAAATTTAGAAGGTAAAATTCTGTAACAACCCTCAACGACTCTCCTTCTTTGATATGCATTATTTTCCAGGCAGTTAGAGCTGATCCATCCTGCATAGTGTCATCTGCTTCTTGTATCTGTTTTTAGAGGGAGCTAATTCTGATCCTTTGCCCTCAGTGAGCACGCAATCAAAGCTTACAGTCTACCAAGTGAAACCACAATTGCACATTGAATTTCTTTCTCTGTTAATTTCAGACAACATGTCACGAAATGTCTGTCGTGAGAACATGCTGATTTATGTAGCAGTTCCTGAGGTCGTGAAAATGAAAACTGGAAATTTAGCAGACCAGATTCTAGCATGTATGACTTATGATTATTATGTTGGATTGGGTCAATTTCATCGCTGTACTTCATCTTGTTAGTTACTAACAAATTGTCGTAATAAAATTAACACATTTTAAAGTTTATAGAAAGACTTGAATTAAAATTTCTAATTCAATAATGTTCCTTATGCTTCAGTGATATGACAATTCTTTGAGAAAATGGAGCCCTTCATTGAATGCTTCTTTATATAATAAACTTGCAGAATAGTGTAAATATTCACTCTTTTCTGTTGTTCTCCATTTATTTTTATAAGTCTACTGAGAATAAATTTCTTTCAAGGTAAAATTACTTTTATCTTTCTTTTAGTTTTTTTTTCATTCTTACTTTCTATTGTCTTTGACTTTATTTTTGAAGGATATTTTATGGGTATAGACTTCTAAATTGGTAGCACTTTTTCTTTCTGCTGTTTAAAGAAATTTCTAAGTTTCTATGCAAAAATGTACTTTATTTTTACTGTTGATACTTTGAAGCTAGTATCCTTTTTGTTCTGGCTAAATTTGTTATTTGCTTTTTGTTGATAAATTACTTTGACTACATTGTACCTAGATTTTTATTTTTATATTTTAAATCCTGCATAAAGTTTGCTAAATATCTTGAATTTGTGGGTTATTGTCTTTTTTTATCATATTTGAAAAATTTTCAGCCAACTTTTATTCAAATAGAGGATATTTTTTCTTCTTCTTCTAGGACTCTAATTACACATGTGTTAGGCATTTTGAATGTGTCTCACATGTGTCTTACGCAGTCTTCTGGTTCTTTTTTTCCTCTCTATTTCTCTGCTTGGATATTTTTCTATTGAACAGTTTTCTAATTCACTAATACTGTTTTCCACTGTGTCCAGTCCACTTTTTATTTATCCAATGAGTTTTAAATTTCAGATATTTTATTTTACAGATCTTTAATACCAGTTCGAGTCCTTTTTGTCTAATACCCCACTGAAATACTCCACTTTGTCCATCTCTTCTTCTATATTATTTAAGATGTTAATCATAGTTATTTTGAAGACTTTATTCGCTAACTTCAATATCTATAATATCTCTCAGTCTCTTCCATTGATTATTTAATCTCTTGATTACTAGTCACTGTATCATCCTCCTTTGCTGTCTGGTAAGTTTTATTTTATGTGCTGGACACTGTGGGTGATAAAGGCTCTAGATGTTGTTGTTATCCTCTAGTGAGAGTTAATGGAGTTAAATTTTGTTCTGATACATATTTAAATTACTGGAAGACCACTTGATTCTGCTGAGGCTTGCTTCCAGAGTTTATTAGGATGGAACTATTGCAGTTTTGCCCTTAGTGTCTGAGAGTGTCCCCTACTGCTGGCACATGGTCATTACTTCTAGAGCATGGCCATTCCAAGGTCTCAACTGAAAGCCTGAGATGTTCACAAAGGTCTCTGTACTCTTGTTGGGCCTCAGATCCAACATTTTCTTTTCTTTCTTCCTTCCTTTCTTTCTTTCTTATTTATTTATTTTTTGAGACAGAATCTTGCACTGTCACCAAGGCTGGTGTGCAGTAGTGCCATCTCGGCTCACTGCAACCTCTGCCTCCCGGGTTCAAGTGATTCTCCTGCCTCAGCCTCCCAAGTACCTAGGATTACAGGTGCATGCCACCACACCCGGCTATTTTTTTGTATTTTTAGTAGAGATGGGGTTTCCCTATGTTGGACAGGCTGGTCTCCAACTCCTGACCTTGTGATCCGCCCGCCTTGGCCTCCCAAAGTGCTGGGATTACAGGTGTGATCCACCACGCCCAGCCTCCAACATTTTCTTAATACTCTGCAGGCTTGAAATCTTTGCTAAGCTCTTTAGCCTCCTAGTAGTTTTTCTCTGGTAGGCCATTTGAAATCTTGCCTTACAAGTTTGCATTTTAGAAGTTGGCAAAATGTCCTAGGGGAAATGGCTACATACATTTTGGTGCCCCTTGCTTTTGGGTCCTTCTTATATAATACCATATCTCGAAATCCAAGTGTCTTGGAAGCCCTAAACGGTTTATTTGATCCAGCAAGACTGCCACTCTCTTTTAGGACTTTATTTCTCTTTGCCCTAGATTAGAAAATACTCTCAGGGTGAAAGTCAGGGTAAATGTAGTACTCACCTTCATGTTTCCTTTCTTTCAATGGCCAGAGCCTAGTATTAATTGCTAAACAGTGTCTGAAAACACTCACTTTATATATTTTATCCACCTTTTATACCAATTTATGATAAGAAGAAGATAGGTTTGATACCAGATACTCAGCCATGACCAGAACCAAAGACCTTACCACTATTCCTTATTTTTATAATCCTCACTTTCCAATGCCACTGTCTCATGTTTTTGTTCCTATTTCTTAACCTTTTCCCCATTCCTCATGAGACTTAAATGCTTACTCTCAAGAACAAAAGCATTATTTTTCATGAATAGGGGAACTTAAGATATTTAAGTTTCTTGATTCTTAGTTTATTCATCTAAGATTATGGTCAAATTTTATTAGGCAATATTTAATAGGCAATATTACTTACAGTGTGTTCCACAGGCTACCTATTTCAGAGGAATCTGGAGAGGTTTGTTAAAAATAGAGATCCTTTAACTCCTTCCAGATCTACTTAATCAGAATCCTGACTGAAAGGACTCTGGGGATCTGCATTTTTAGCAAGTTGCACAGAGGACCCTTGTGTAAAGTTTGAAAACAGTGTAATAAGGCCATGAAGATTAAATGAGCCATATTCTATGAAGCACCTGAAATGTAAGTGCTTAATAAATACTGGTATTTATTACACTATTTTCTATTCCATATATTTTAGAAAGATATTTTAAATAAATATGCCAATATGTGAAATATTTTGATCCTATTCAGAGACTATAATTAGATACAGCACACACACACACACACACAAACACACACACATATCTATATATGTAGTGCTTCTATTAACTAAAATACCACATGATCCAGGCTTTTTTTTATTTATTAGAACACTCAATAAAAAAGAAGTTCAGCTGTAAATTTGATGTGAAATATAGAACTTAAAATCTTTCCGTAATCAGGATCCATCAAAATATTTCAGCCTTGTAAAATATGTGGAAGGGTTACTATTTCTTTTTTTCCCCAGAACTCTAAAAAGGAAACTAAAATTCA
The DNA here is from genome assembly GCF_028885655.2 of Pongo abelii. Taxonomy (NCBI): domain Eukaryota; kingdom Metazoa; phylum Chordata; class Mammalia; order Primates; family Hominidae; genus Pongo; species Pongo abelii. Next base: position 133,655,002 of record NC_071992.2, on the reverse strand, counting down.
ATAGGAACATACACAGTGTGTTTTAAAAGGGAGCCAAATACATTGCTATTCTGACTTGTGGTTTATCAAAGTGAATTCTAGTAAAAGAAGAAAATATCAGCGATTTTAAAGAGTGTTATGAGGTTCCAAATCCACAGTTCCCCCCAAAGTTAATTGTCTTAATTGTTATAAGTGATTTAGAGGTTTTAAACATTGATTAAAGTAAAAATGAATAACCGTGTAAGTAATATCCTCCTTGGCTTAATGACATGCAGAATCAACTGTGTACAGCATTTAACATGCATTTTTGGAAAATTGGCTTCATTTTTAGAGATGGCATCCAAGACATAGATGCAAGGCACTCACCATCAATTACCAGGTTACTTCTGTTTTAGTTATAGCATAATTTTCACTGGAAATTAATTATATTGTTGGAGTTTTAGGGTGTTAATTAATCATCCATCTCCTGAGCCCAGCTCAAGTCTGAAATCAATGAGAAAATTGCTAGGAGTAAGATGAACAGGGCTCAAAATACCAGAATTATTTGTAAATATAGATTGGGAAATTTACTGGGATCTATGGTCACCACTGGGCTTTCTGCTACCTTTATCCCTAGGCATAGCTAAAGAAGTTGGATGTGCTAATTAGAATCACTTATCTAGAATTATTGCCCCACATCTGTTGAAGTCTATTAGTGGTGACTGAGAGAAACAGGCCTGCAGACCAACATCTAGAAAAAATACCTTGATTTCGATCTATGTGTCCTCATCTCAGGGATGCACAATTGGTGGGGGTATGAATAAAAAGAATGAGGTAGCAGCTGAGTCATACATGTTTGGTTCCTTCACCAAATCTTAGGACATAAATTTTTACATTAGGGTCAAGGTGGAAAGTTGCAGTGCAGGATGCTTCCATTTATAATACTTTAGGGTCGAACTGGAAGCTCCTTTTAGAGTTGAGTACTGTATGTCCCTTTCTACCTCCCTCTTTCCCATATATCTGCCTACTCTGCTGCCTAGTAAAATTCAAAACAATTAAGGGAACTTAATTGGATAACAACCAAATGCTACCATCAAAATACACAAATACTAATGTCTATGTTACATCTCGTATTTGGATAGATTTAAATATATTTCTAAAGCTCTTTCATAAATACTGCGTATTAACTACATATTGTATGTGTGGCCGAGATGCGAGTTGACCTTTGAGTTTCAAAGAAAGTTGGCTCAAACTCCTTCCTATGGACAGTGGCAGAGATAGTTCATGTGTGTATATATGATTATGCAGTTGTGGGAGTGGTAATGGGAGTGATGTCTGCATCATCCTGGTCGTCTTTGGGGCTGAGATCTGGCTTCTGATCAAATAGGACAGTGTCTGAATTATCCTCTTCTACCAAGTGTGCTGTCTTCATTCCATGATGTATACATTGAACACAAACCCTTTCTTCCATTTCCTTCAAAAAATGACAAAAAAGAAAAACAAAAATGCTCCCATGAGGCATTTTGGCAGATTCAATCTTGGATATTTTTCTGTTTGTGAAGATGGAGATGGTTTCAGTGAAATCACAAAAATAAATCAATATTTGCTATTCTTTTAGGAAGACTTATTATCAACACTATCCTTTCTCTTCTGCTCTCTTCTCTCTTCCCAATATCCTTCCCCTGAGAAGAAACTCTACCCCTCCTCAAATTATTATTATTATTTTTTTTCATGAAGTTTTCTCCAGCTCTTATTCTGAAATTCATCCTAGGGCTTCAGAGTCAAAGCCACAGGCCACTCCCTTGTGGTCTTATTCTCCCTCCCCAGTTTCTGCAAGGGTATGAGAGCAGAGGAGCTACGTAAGTATTTATTTCTTCAATGATGTAAAGTATGCTATCAGTAGTTAACAACAGACTCTGTTTTGATTTTAAATATTAATTAGTTTTTTCATCTTTATTAATATGTTAATTATCTGTCTTCTATACATTATAAAAGAGTTAATTTTCACTTGCACAATCAGCACTGGCTTTATAATTCAATAAATGTAGCTACAAATCTCTAAAGTCTTCAAGGAATTTGATTGTTTACCAAGTTGCAATTATATTCCTAGCCTGCATTGTGTGATTTCAGTGTATCAAGATGCCTCATTCATAGGACAAAACAACAAAATTTCCTTAGCCTGCTTTATGATTATTGGCACTTCATAACTACAACTAGGATTATTTATTTCACATGGAATTGATTTTCAAATATACATCTCTAACATAAGTAAAGTATCTGATCTTTTTCTAAGAGCAGGTTTTGATTAGAACATGGGTGAACATACTATAGACACTTTGAATACTTAAAAAGGAATGATGTCATTGAGCAAGAAGTGAATTAATAAAGAAGTTTGGAGTGATAATCCAAATTTCTCCTAACATACGATTTGCCTTTCAACTTACTAGCATTTCTTGGGTAGGTTTAACTCTAGTCCCTTCATTTCTGATAATAGTAGTTTTCAAACAAATCTGGGTTAGGTTTTCAACTCACTTACTTTTGGTAAATATGTTCTTCTTATTGCATCTTACAGTTTGATCCAAAATCAATAATCTGGATGCACATATAGCAAACTAGCTAACTGACAGAGTTCCTAAGAAGACTGGCAGACTAATTTGCTAAAGCACATAGCAACAGCCCAGAAAACACTTCCTGTGTCTGAGAATGCCGAAGAGAGGATTCTTTTCTAATCCTATTCTAAACAGAGTGGAAAAATATATATATTTCCTTTTGATTGCAGAAAAAAAGTGAGTGAATTTATAGCATACTTTAGACCCTCCAGTGAAAGGGCCCAGAAATCTGGATGTTTAACAAGCACTCCAGCTAATTCTTACAAGACACAGTTTTAATAAAGTTTAAAGGTGAAGAGGGAGGAAGGAGAGGGGAGGAGAAAATGAAATGTCTTGGGTGTGTTTTCTCTCAAAATAGTTTGCTCTTCAAACCAACATACTGATACATATTCCCCCAAGTGAGCATACCTAGGTTCTCCAAACCACTATTACTAATTGGACATGTCACATTCCTCAGGTGTCTTGGGAGATAAATCTACAGGGTCAACCTCTGTTGAATAAGATTAGTGTTAGAAAGAGCTTAAAAGAAACACTAGACCGGGTGCTGTGGCTCACACCTGTAATCCCAGCACTTTGGGAGGCCGTGGCGGGTGGATCACAAGGTCAGGAGATCGAGGCATCCTGGCTAACACAGTGAAACCGCCTCTTCACTAAAAATACAAAAAATTAGCCGGGCGTGGTGGTGGGCGCCTGTAGTCCCAGCTACTCTGGAGGCTGAGGCAGGAGAATGGCGTGAACCCAGGAGGCGGAGCTTGCAATGAACCGAGATCACGCCATTGCACTCCAGCCTGGGCGACAGAGCAAGACTCCATCTCAAAAAAAAAAAAAAAGAAAAAGAAACACTAGAGACTAGCGAAAAAAATAATCTGCCATATTTTTATTTTTTATAATGTTTATCCTGAAGTATTGCTATTAAATGTAGCACCTCTTCTTTGATTTTCCCATTACATTCTAAACTCTTTAAAAGTAGAAATGGTTCCTCAGTCATCTGTGCATCCCCAGCCCTAATGCATGGTTCAGCACGTGTTTTTAAATAAGAGAGTGACTTAATAAATACTAAAAGTGTTATGTTAAACAGTTTTTTATTGTTGTTATTACTATAATTATTATTTACTTTTTTTATTTCCTCAGAATTACTTATGCTCATGGAGCTCAGTGCAAGCCTGTGAAAATGTCCTTACTATAGGGAACTATGTTGAATAATTTTATTGAAAAAAATCGTCGGTGCATAAGGAATGGAAAATTCTTACATTCACAAACAGTAGGCAAATAAGCATTACAAAATTGAGGATCAGATTGCAAAAAGGAAAGTCACGAGGTGATAGTTTTATGACAGTGCCTATCGACATTTGATTCCATTGCTTAGACAGTGAACATTTCCCCAGCTGGGTCTTTACTTTAAATTAACCTTAGTCTCTAGCAGCAGGAGCAATTATTTGGACCTACATTTGGATACAGGAAAAGGAAAGAGATTCTTCTTTTATGCCTCATTAGGCTACAGAATGAGTAACACAATACAAATGTCCCTGAAAGGATTAATGATACAGCTCAAGATAGCTACGATTTGTTCTAATTGGAAATACGATCATCATTTCCTCTGATCTTCGGATCTGAGGATGAGCAAGGATCACAGCTGAACAGTAAGTAAAGAGGCAACAAGAGAGAGATGAAATCATCCTGAAGTCAGCTATTTCCAATTCACTTAACACTTCTTTCCAGTTTTGTACCTTCCTGGAAGGAGTAGTCGTAGGACTGCATGGTGCGGTTCCAGTATTATTGAGTGGTAAACTGTTGTCCTCAAGACTATGAGTACATTGTGCATGTTTATACAATCTTGCAGGGGGTCCATATGGAGAAGATGAGAGCCTAAGCATTTGTGTAGACTTTGAGGGAAACTGTTCTTGGCTGATGTGCTCCGATTCCTAGAATCCCCATTTAGCAAAAGAGCTAGAGGGAAGAATTTGTTATTTGAGATAATCCATTATATTTTGTATTTGTGTAGGAACACTGAACACTGTACCATTACTAATAAAAAATATGATGTTGAGAAGCAATTCTAGTTATCTATTAGATATCAGTTACTTTTATCCCATTGACTTGTTGTACAGCATGGTGCTTAAGAGTACCTCTGAGGGTCAGATCGGTTAGGTTTGAAGCTTGGCTCCTTCACTACCAGCTACGTGACTCGGGACAAGTAACTTAACCTCTCTGTACTTCAGCATTTTCATCCAAAAATGAGGATAGTAATATTCCCTACTTCATAGAGATATGAGGATAAAATAACTTAATATATGTGAAGTGCTACATTATCTGACCTATAGCAGGCACTCTCTATAGGCTACTTGTTATTAATCCTCTGCATAGCACATAACAACAGTAAGCCATTTGTTCTGTTTATTTAAATTATTTGCTTCATTGTTTATATGTTATGGTCTATACTAGAATGTAACTTTCATGAGAACTGTGACCTTGCTTGTATTGATCGCTACTATATCCCTAGAATTCAGATTAGTATCTGATGGGGAATAGACAGTAGTACTTCTTGAATGAATGTGAAAGGTAGAATCATATGAAAGGCAGATGTTCAACCATTATTGAACTAAAAATTGGTGGCTTCATATCGTCCAAATTAATAGAATGAATACCTTAAACTTGAGAACAGCCAATGTGGGCGCTCGGTATAACTAAGCCACCTAATAGCTATGTGACCTTGAACAAGTTTCTTCATTTGGCTAATTTATAGTTTGGAGATGATATATACCTACCTCTGAGAGATGTTTTGAGAATAAAATAAATAATGTATGTGGAGGTAACTTGCACATAATAAACAAACTTTTTTTTTGGAAACAAAGTAAATTCTAACATTAACGTAGCACTTTAGAATCTATAAAATGCATTTGCAAGTTTTATCTCATTTGTTTACTATAACAATAGAAGATGGTATAGATAAAAGAAAGCCTTATTATGCAAGAGTAATTTAATTATTCACTACAAAAAATTCACTTAAAGCTGCAACAAAAATTTCATAGTATATAAGGGAAAAAGGATTCAATTGAGACTTTGTCTTTAAAAAGTGAAGGTAATAAAAATAATATATTTTTCATAAATGTAATAATTTTGGTTATAATGACAATGAGACATATTTACTGAAAATAATGGAGTTGACTTTTTTTAAAAAAACATGAATTCTGGCAAAACTGTAAATGAGAACATAATGCAACGTCCTTTTATGTTATTAACTTTCAAAGAATCCTCAAGGGTCACTTTTGAGAAATATTCAAGGTTTAATCAGCTTTCCCAAAGATTTTTATTGTCATTTTGATATTCAAATCTTTTTCTTTAAAATTCCTTCCCTGTCACCAACCTTACCTTTTTCTCCCTTCTGTGGTTTTGAGGTGCTAACTAGGCCAGATCCTTCCATGTCCGTTGCTTTGTGTGTGACTTTGCACTGTTCTCCAGCACTGCTCTCATTCATCGCTTGAGAGTCTGAAACTTTTCTGAGATTTACAGTTTTGCTTGCCAAAGGATTTGCAAGATATTTATAGACTAATGATCCAAGGCATTGATTTAATGGTTAGAGATAAATACAAATCTTAAAAGAGAAGGGATGCAGACAGACTAATTTCATAAATGAGCAACTCATTAGAGCATTAGAGGATATTTTCATGTTATGATGGCTTTTGATTTCTTGTGCAGTCTCATTATGGTGCAGACTCAGATAATAAAATTGAGATAATGAGGAACCTCTGTATTATTACTATCTTCATTTTATAGATAATTAAAATGCAGCTCAGAGAAGTTTAGTGACTTAAGGCAACACAGCAAGTAAATACTGTCTCTTAATCCATGCTCTTTATGCAAAGAAGATAAATTTGGGATTAAGGGTGAAATTATTTTCTTTTGGTTGCAATTTAAATTTATGCTTTACCGTAATAAGAAAGAGTCTCTTTAAAGGACTCATTACTTTGAATAAATGTTAAGATTTCTGAGTAGTCTCAGGTCACAGGCTAAAGTCTTTTCTTCTGCACTTGATTTTCATCTCCGTAAGAAATTATTGCAGATCCTATGTCTGAGAATTCCTTCTCAAGTAGAATGAATGGAATAATGGAATGAGTTTAGAACTAAGAATGAGGATTTATGGGTTCTAGGCTTAGCTCTGATGTTGACAAATTGTCAAAAATCAAGTATAACCTTGGACAAGGAGCTTTCTCAGTTTTGGTTTCCTTAACTCTAAGATAAAGGTTCTGAGCTCATTGATCACCAAAGCCCTTTGTATGTCAAGATTCCTTATGTCTGCCTACTACCTGCAGTCCACTACAGGCCAGACAGGTGATCTTATGCTGCTATGCATTTGAACTGTGAGATCTGGCACAAATGGAGTTTGACTGCAGCTCTATGCTTTCCCTCTCCCTGTAATTTTCCTTTTCCATTTCTTTAAACCTAAAGTTCTTCAGCAGCCAGTATATTGGTAAGAGTGTGACCTCAAGAGTCAGACATACCTGAGTTCAAACCCCAGCCATGTCATTAGAAAACTTGCTGAGTTTCAGGCTTCTTATTTCTACAATTAGATTATTAGACAAATACTGGATACTACTAAGGATGAAATCTATTAATATATGTGAAATAATTGGTACATAGGAAAAACTTAGTAAATACCAGCTTTCTTGCTCTCCCTCCACCTTCTCCAAACACAAAAGCTGCAAAACGTTATTTGCTGTAGAGCCACCACACTTCTTTTACCAGGAGAACATAGAGATGCAAATGGGTAAGAAAAAAATAATTAAAATGGGTTAAGATATCGCTTTCAAGCAATGCTTATTTAAAAGACTGAATTTTGAAGCTATCAGTTGTATGTGCATTCACTTGGAAGTCCCTGAACAAAGCACTAATATGATCATGTCTAAGTCAGCATCTTCTAGTGACCTGGAATGTCAGGTCATTGCTTGGCTTTCTTGCTAATCTCTGAAAGCTCAGTGTTTTATTGCCAAAAACAATGTAAAGGATCAGCTCTTCCTTTTAAAGATTTTCTTAGTGTTTTACTATCTCATTTCTTTCAGAGAAGCCAAGCTGAGAATTGCCTTAGGTGGACTGAATATATGTCCTGTTGGCTAATGTTCCTGTCTTCTTCTGGACTTTCTTCTAGAGCTCAGTTCTTATTCTATCTATCTATCTATCTATCTATCTATCTATCTATCAAATCTATCTTCATCAACAACATCATCTATCTATTCATCTATGTTTTTCATCTATCCTGTGGAAACACTGATATCAAATATATTTTTCTTGATTTGAGACCTGCGTAGAATGCTGAGAAATAGGTTTCCAGGGTGAAAAGTGAATCAGTTGCTTTTGTCATTTAATTTATTTATCTTATAAAGTATCTTAATTACATTTTATTTAATAAGACAAGTCCCTACCTTGTGTAGTAGCACATGATTTCTTTTGAAGAGATTCAGACAAAATTCTTCCTATCTTCAAAGCTCAAATTTTAGTTATTCAGAAAATGTCAGTGTGTCTAGCAAAAGGAATCCGAAGCTACCCTGATCTCTAAGAGTGCCCAGTTTCACTTCACCGTCTCTATGGCTGTCATTCTGTGATTCGGAGAGCAACAGAAGAGAGTTCTCTACGCAGGATGTGGGCAGAAAGCCAGGCAGGAGTTATGCCTCTGGTGTGCCAGCTGAGTGGTTTAGAAACCCTGTGTTCAAGGTTTCAAATAGTGGTCATTTGTAAGTGACCAGAAACCCCAAAGTGGCCAAGACTTGAGGCAGGCATGAAGAATTGAAGAGGCGATAAGTCCCAGGAGAGGAAGTCAAAATGGAAAAGGAGGTGAGTTTTAGATACATTCAGTCAAGACTCAGTGACCAGGATACAGAATCTCAAACTAGTATGAATGGAAAGCTTTTTTAAACCTAGGTACAGATGACAACAACTTTTGCAATTATTTTCTTTGTTGCTTACATGATCAGGGAATTTAATCCTATTCCACAAACCTACTCTATAATCATGGTACAAAAAAATAGTAATTCTCATAGTGGCTTCTGTTTGTTTTCTATAGCAAATGTCAAAGTCCACCTGTGATATTTTAAGTGGTGATTGGAAGATGGCCATTTTTCTAAGTTTTAAAGAGACACATTATTGACACATTTGTGGACTCTAGTGTGAATCACAATTTCACTACCATGTGTATGAGAGTCCAGAGAACAAAGACAGCGTTTCCCTCTGTTTTGAATGCTGTGGTCTCTGGCATAAGTTCTGGTTCATGGCCGATTCTCCAAAAACACTTTTTTCAATTGAGATGCTTAGGTTCAGAATGTTAAGAACAATCCAGATCAAGCCAGCTGTGTTCTGAAACAATGTTGTTTTCCTCAAGCCGTCACTTTCTCTGAGTTGGAAACTTTACTTGATCAATAATGACTTTTCTGAAAGCCATAATTCCAGAACCCCATAAGTTGACTTTCAAGGCTGCTAGGCACTGCACATCTGTCACTTCTCTTTGACAATCTGCAAGGTGTGACCGCAGCATCTGTAGAGAGTGGATTAATAACACTGTCCTGCTTTGTGTGAGAATCCCCAAGGTGGAACAGGAGGCTCAACACAGAGTCTGCTACATTCTTAGCATGCTGGCTGGAATTAAACACCTCATTTGAAAACCAAGACACACAAAGAAGAAAATGGAACAAATCCCTGGCTTTCAATTGCATTGCAAATAGGACTGAGTGAGGCTTAAGTGTGGAATTCTGCCTAGATTGTTCTGAATCTAAATGGTTCATCTCTTGCAGAAGAGTGGTTGGGTTATTTCAATGTTTGAGACCAGGTAAAAATGTTGAGTATATAGGCTACTTTTCCATACATTCAGCCATTTTATTCACTCATTTGGTGTGGATGCCCATTATGTGCTGCAGATGAAGCAGAGAAAAAGACAAAACAAATTTCCTATCCTCATGGAGCTTATATTCTGGTGATAGAGACAGACAATGAATAAATGGACAAATAAATACATAATGCCATCAATGAATAACAATAACTCACAGTAAGATTGATATGGTGGTACCATAATGCCTGACACCAGATATGATGAATGACAGTGACAGATAATGATCAGGGATGGTCTTTCTGAGGAAGGAACCCTTTGGGTAGAGAATGAATGAAGTGAGGGTGGGGACCATGTAGAGATAACTCGGGGAAAAGCTCCTGGCAGAAAAAAAAGAGAATATTCAAGGGCTCTGAGGTGGGAATGAACTTGGCATTCTGGGAAACAGCAATAAAATTGGTGAGACTGCATAGAAATGAATGGGGAGACAGTGATGAGGAATAGAATGAGAGAGTAGAAGCCGGCAGCTTGTGAAAGGCCTGTTTGCTGGGATTTTGGATTTGTTCCAGGTGTGGATGAAAAAGCAATGGAGGATCTAAAAGAGAGGGGAAAATAAGGTCTGATTTACATGTTTAAAAATTACACTGCGTGGCCGGGTGCGGTGGCTCACGCCTGCAATCTTAGCACTTTGGGAGGCTGAGGCGGGTGGATCACCTGAGGTCAGGAGCTCAAGATCAACCTGGCCAACATGGCAAAAACCTGTCTCTACAAAAAAATACAAGAAATTAACCGGGCGTGGTGGCGCATGCTTGTAATCCCAGCTACTCAGGAGGCTGAAGCAGGAGAATCACTTGAACCTGGGAGGTGGAGGTTGCAGTGAGCCAAGATCACACCATTACATGCCAGCTTGGGTGATAGAGCAAGACTCTGTCTCAAAAAAAAAAAAAAAAAGAAATTACACTGTATGACAGGCAGAATAATAGTCCTTCAAAAATGCCCATACCCTAATCTCTGGAACTGTGAATATGTCACATTACATGTCAAAGGGGAATGAAAGTTTCAGATGGAAGTAAGGTTGCTAATCAGCTAGTCTTAAAGAGGTTGTTTTGGATTTTGCAGGTGCTCCCAATGCAATCACAAAGGTCCTTAAAAGTGGAAGAAGGTGGGAGAGGTCAGAGTGATATGAAGAGAATTCAGTCTACCACTGCTGGCTTTGAAGATGGAAGAACGGGGCTATGAGCCCTGGATTGTGGGCAGCCTGCAGAAGCTGGGGCAGGGATTCCACACAGGCACCTCTAGAAAATAATGCAGCCAGCCAGTCCTTAGGCTTTATCCCAGTGAGAGTCAAGTTGGACTTCTGACGTACAAAAGAGTAAGATGATGGATTTATATTGTTTAAGCCACAAAGTTTGTGGCAGTTTGTTACAAGAGCAATAGAATATTAATACACTGTAGCCTCTGTGTTGGGGATGAACTGTACCATCTAAAAGTAAAGGGAGTACAATTAGGTTGTTCCTGTGATTTTAGAATTCAGGGAAAATGGTCTTGACAACAGGGACAACAGTGAAGGTGGTGGGAAGTGGTCGGATTTGGGATACATTTTCAAGCAGACAAAAAATTGTCTTGAATAATTCCCAGAATTTTGGTCTAAGCCATTGAGTTTGAACAACTAGATGAGTAGTAGTGCATTTACTGACAGGGGAAAGACAGGGGAGCTATGGTTTACAGGAGAAAAGAAAGAATTCTGTTTTAGAAATTAGTTTGAGGTCTTTTTCAGATACCCTAGTGGAGACGTTGATTAGGCAATGGGATAAATGATTCTGAAGCTCAGGAGATGGGTCAGGGCTAGAAATATAAATCTGGGATGGCAAAGTTACAAAATGGGAGAGGCTTTTATCCTAGATATTATGGCGCCACCCTCAAAACCGCACTACTTATACTTGAAATGTTATGTGAGAAGAAAGAATGATTTTGGATTTCTGAAGCACTTATTATTTGCTGTCTTACAGTTACTAAGCTGATAATCTAACTAATTCCCCAAACTGTTTAATCACTTTATATTCAACAAAATTTGAATTTCCAAAATTGCTCAAATTAAATCCAGAGAACAGTAGTATCTAGCTTATTTTGTTGCAGATTTAGGGACATAGTCATAAATATTTCCTGATGATGTGTTCTTATCTAAACTTGCTGGGGCAAATTGGGTGACAAAAACAACTGTGGTTTCAGTGGGTGCAGCCTTTATCTGCGGTTGAAAATAGCTCGTCACAATGTCGACATTTGGAACAGCCTGTTGAAGAAAGAGAGGGGAGGATGTGCCACTTCCCTTTTAGGGTGCACACATCTCTTCCACTCATTTCCTCTGGCTCAAAAATAATATATAGTCCCATTTAAGATTTTTGTTTTTGTTGTTGTTTTGTTTTGTTGTTGTTTTGTTTTTGTCTGGATGGCCATCTGTGCAGCTGAGATTGTGGGGTTCAGTTACTAATGAACAAAGAGAAAGTAGATATTGGAGACAATAGTAATTCTGTCCCAGTCAGTTCCTTTGGCCACCCTAGTAATCTTATGTATCCTTCTTTTTGCACCTAGGACACACTCACCCTTCCCCAAGGGTCGCATGCCAGGTACTACATCCAGCTCAAAGCCCCAGATCTGCAGGTGATGCATAGACTTTCACTAGAACTAGATGTGGCTGCTCATAGTTCAGGGAACTATAACCTAAAAAACTAGTTATTTGACCTCCCCAGTGTAAAACAGCAGAGTAGGAGCTGTATAGTTGCAATTAAAACACACAAAAGTCAAAAAGCCTCCAAGTTAGAAAGAAGAGTCTGAAGGGGCAGTACTCACTTTATAACAGTGATCAAGTGCTGACATACAGGAATACCAAAGGCTCCTGTATTAGGTCTGCTAGAGCTGCCATAACAAAATACTACAAACTGTCTGGCTTCAACAACATAAATTAATTTTCTTACAGTTCTGGAGGCTGGAAGTCTACAATCCCAGTGTCAGCAGGTGTGGTTTCCTCTGAGGCCTCTCCTTGGCTTGCAGATGGCCACCTTCTCCCTGTGTCCTCATGTGGTTTTTCCTCTTCCCACAGCCCTAATGTCTCTCCCTCTTCTAATAAGGAGACCAGTCACTTTGGATTAGGGCCTGCCCTAGTGGCCTCATTTTAATTTATCCACCCGTTTAAAGGCCTTATCTCCAAATATAAAGTCCCATTCTGAGATACTAGGGGTTAGGGCTTTCACATAGGAATTTAGCAGAGGGTGAGGAGTACAATTCAGCCCATAACAACTCCTTTCCCTAGCAATGGAGTCAATCCCTTATTTAGCTCATCTGGCATCCCTGGCTTTATTCTCTGGGCAGAACTTTTTGAATTCATGTCTGTGTCTGCTCTAGGACCCAGATCATAGAGCATCAAGTGAGGTCAGAGAGGTTCTTGCCTCAGGCATAAAAGTTAAGGGGGCACAAAAAGACTTGATAATCAAAAAAATTTTTAATAATATGTTTTAAACAAACAAAATGAGTGTAAAGGATCTATAAATCTATGGTGAACAAAATAACACTGTTTAATAAAGATAGGATTGTATGGATGACTTTTCTTTTCATCTCAGGATCTGATATGACTTCTTATGGCACTGCTACAGATCGTGTTAATATTAAAAATTTTGCTGTTTTGTTCATCCATGATGTTTTGCACTGATTCTGATTCTATAAAGCATTGTATTAAAATAGTATTTTGATTACTGACTGTTTTTGCACTACCTTAAATTTTGTACTGGAGACCAGGGCCTCAACTTGCATTACTTTCATCTTGCTCCCTCCTCCTCCAACCCTTTACTTTTTCTTCTGGAAATTTTTTCTTGTCCGTCCCCCCTTCACTACATCTGAAGTGGACACAGGAGAGGGTATCCTTCCTAGTGACCAAACCACATTATGTTGGTGCAAGTTCAAAGATCTATACGTGTTTTAGGTGTGTAGCAACACCAGGCTTTGGTCAGCTAGGTTTCCCATTCATTCAGCATATAATTTCCTAAAAAACCTAGTCAATTTCTGGTCTATTTCTTTCTTTCTTTCTTTCTTTTTTTATACTTTAAGTCTTAGGGTACATGTGCACAACATGCAGGTTTGTTACATATGTATACATGTGCCATGTTGGTGCGCTGCACCCATTAACTTGTCATTTAACATTAGGTATATCTCCAAATGCTATCCCTCCCCCCTCCCCCCACCCCACAACAGGCCCCAGAGTGTGATGTTCCCCTTCCTGTGTCCGTGTGTTCTCATTGTTCAATTCCCACCTATGAGTGAGAACATGCAGTGTTTGGTTTTTTGTCCTTGTGATAGTTTGCTGAGAATGTTGGTTTCCAGTTTCATCCATGTCCCTACAAAGGACATGAACTCATCATTTTTATGGCTGCATAGTATTCCATGGTGTATATGTGCCACATTTTCTTAATCCAGTCTATCATTGTTGGACATTTGGCTTGGTTCCAAGTCTTTGCTATTGTGAATAGTGCCGCAATAAACATATGTGTGCATGTGTCTTTATAGCAGCGTGATCTATAATCCTTTGGGTATATACCCAGTAATGGGATGGCTGGGTCAAATGGTATTTCTAGTTCTAGACCCTTGAGGAAAACCACACTGACTTCCACAATGATTGAACTCGTTTACAGTCCCACCAACAGTGTAAAAGTGTTCCTATTTCTCCACATCCTCTCCAGCACTTGTTGTTTCCTGACTTTTTAATGATCATCATTCTAACTGGTGTGAGATGGTATCTCATTGTGGTTTTGATTTGCATTTCTCTGATGGCCAGTGATGATGGGCATTTTTTCATGTGTTTTTTGACTGTATAAATGTCTTCTTTTGAGAAGTGTCTGTTCATATCCTTCACCCACTTTTTGATGGGGTTGTTTTTTTTCTTGTAAATTTGTTTGAGTTCATTGTAGATTCTGGATATTAGCCCTTTGTCAGATGAGTAGGTTGCAGAAATTTTCTCCCATCCTGTAGGTTGCCTGTTCACTCTGATGATAGTTTCTTTTGCTGTGCAGAAGCTTTTTAGTTTCATTAGATCCCATTTTACAATTTTGGCTTTTGTTCCCATTGCTTTTGGTGTTTAGACATGAAGTCCTTGCCCATGCCTATGTCCTGAATGGTATTGCCTAGGTTTTCTTCTAGGGTTTTTATGGTTTTAGGTCTAAGATTTAGGTCTTTAATCCATCTTGAATTAATTTTTGTATAAGGTGTAAGGGAGGGATCCAGTTTCAACTTTCTACATATGGCTAGTCAGTTTTCCCAGCACCATTTATTAAATAGGGAATCCTTTCCCCATTTCTTGTTTTTGTCATGTTTGTCAAAGATCAGATAGTTGTAGATGTGTGGTATTATTTCTGAGGGCGCTGTTCTGTTCCATTGGTCTGTATCTCTGTTTTGGTACCAGTACCATACTGTTTTGGTTACTATAGCCTTGTAGTAACCACGTTACTGCCTTCCTTTGGAGGAGGAGAGGTTCTCTGATTTTTAGAATTTTCAGTTTTTCTGCCCTGTTTTTTCCCCATCTTTGTGGTTTTATCTGCCTTTGGTCTTTGGTGATGGTGACGTACAGATGGGGTTTTGGTGTGGATGTCCTTTCTGTTTGTTAGTTTTCCTTCTAACAGTCAGGACCCTCAGCTGCAGGTCTGTTGGAGTTTGCTGGAGGTCCACTCCAGACCCTGTTTGCCTGGGTATCAGCAGCGGAGGCTGCAGAACAGCAGATATTGGTGAACAGCAAATGTTGCTGCCTGATTGTTCCTCTGGAAGTTTTGTCTCAGGAGTACCCAGCTGTGTGAGGTGTCAGTCTGCTCCTACTGGGGGGTGCCTCCCAGTTAGGCTACGCGGGGGTCAGGGACCCACTTGAGGAGGCAGTCTGTCCATTCTCAGATCTCCAGCTGCATGCTGGGAGAACCACTACTCTCTTCAAAGATGTCAGACAGGGGCATTTAAGTCTGCAGAGGTTTCTACTGCCTTTTGTTTGGCTATGCCCTGCCCCCAGAGGTGGAGTCTACAGAGGCAGGCAGGCCTCCTTGAGCTGTGGTGGGCTCCACTCAGTTGGAGCTTCCAGGCTGCTTTGTTTACCTACTCAAGCCTGAGCAATGGCGGGCGCCCCTCCCCCAGCCTGGCTGCTGCCTTGCAGTTTGATCTCAGACTGCTGTGCTAGCAATGAGTGACGCTCCGTAGGCATAGGACCCTCCAAGCCAGGTGCCGAATACAATCTCCTGGTGTGCCGTTTGCTAAGACCATTGGAAAAGTGCAGTATTAAGGTGGGAGTGACCTGATTTTCCAGGTGCTGTCTGTCACCCCTTTCCTTGGCTAGGCAAGGGAATTCCCTGACCCCTTGCACTTTCTGGGTGAGGTGATGCCTCGCCCTGCTTTGGCTCATGCTCGGTGCACTGCACCCACTGTCTTGCACCCACTGTCTGACAATCCCCAGTGAGATGAACCTGGTACCTCAGTTGCAAATGCAGAAATCATTCGTCTTCTGTGTCGCTCACGCTGGGAGCTGTAGACTGGAGCTGTTCCTATTTGGCCATCTTGGCTCCACCCCCCGGTCTATTTATTTCTAATCAATTCTATAGGACAGTAATAACAGCCAGTGGTCTCATCCAACATACTTCTTAAGCATGAAGATTTCAATCTTTTATTTTCTGTCCTTTATGTGCTGCCCATTCTCACTCTGACTTTTTTTTTTTTTTTGAAGGTAGCTGAGGTCATTAAAAAATATATTTGGTTGGGAAGAAAAGATCCTAAGTCCAATTTGTGCCTTTGTGCCCCCTCCCATTGTCTGGCAGAGAGTGCTTACTGGAAAGTGCTTGAGCAACGCCTAGCCTATAGGCTTGTCTCCAGCTAAGGCTGCTTCTTCAGAATCACCAGAATAGAGAAGCCATTAACTTTCCAACCCTGTAGGGTTCCAACTATCTAGACCCTTCCTCACCCCACCCCCCGAAAGAAAAAGAAAAAAATGCTGACCCAAATGGAACTTAATTTCCTTCCACCTCTACTTTTAAGTAGGCTGACTCTAGCTGGGATTCAGCCCATTCTTACAGGACTTTGCTAAAAATGACAAGAAGCAGTTAACAATATCCTGCACTGATATTCTGAAAAAAATTCAACACATTCCTAAAGTGGGTTCTGTTAGCATGGGTTCCGATGTCCAAGCTATCACAGGAGACATTGTGATAGGCAGAATAATAACCACCCCCAACCCTTACCCAAAGATGTCCATGCCCTAATCCCCAGAACCTGTGAATACATACCTTACATGGCAAAGAGGAATTAAGGTAGCAGATGCAATTAAGGTTAATAATCATCTGACTTTAAGATCAAATAGTTGACTTTATCCTGGACTATCTAGGTGGATTCATCAAAATCACATTGGTTCTTAAAGGTAGACGAAAGAGGCAAAAGAAGAGGTCAAAGCGATTTGTAATGAGAAGGATTTGACCTGCTGTTGCTGGCTTTGCAGATGGAGGAAGGGGCCATGATTCAAGAAATGCAGGCATCCCTAGAAACTGGAAAAAGGAAGGAAATAGGTCTCTCCTACAGCCTGCTGAACAAAGCATAGCCATGATAACAACTTAATTTTTAGTTCTGTACGAGCCATTTAGGGTTTCTGACCTCCAGAACTGTAAGATAAAAAAATTTCTGTTGGTTTAAACCATTAAATTTGTGGTAGTTTTATAGAGCAGCCATAGGAAATGAAAGAAGCATTTTTATCAAGTGTTTTGCAATTCAATTTTTAGCCTGAATTTTTTTTGCTCTTGCCACTCACTGCCTAACCATTAAGCCAATGTCATATATGTTCAGTTGTGTTATGCCATTATCCCACTATAAGTACCACATTCTATTCATTAGTACATTGTTTCATAGCTCTGACAAGACCCAAAATAACTCTGGCTTAAGCAAGATAGAACATGAATCTATTTTACGTAAGTCTGAAGAGAAGCAGACCAGGGCTGTTCCAAGGGTTGGTAATACAGACCTCTCTCTTGTTCCTCTGACATCCCTAGGTATTGCTTCCATCCACATGGCTGAAGAAGATTCATCATCATATTTTAGTTACTGGAATGAAGAATTGGGAAGTGAAGGGCACACACCTTCCCTTTAGGGCCATAACTTGAAAGTTGCACACATCATATTTGCATTCCATTGGCCTGAAAATAGTCACATGCCATATTTAGCTGCAAGGGAAGATACCATGTGTGATTTCTAGTTTGGTGGTCATATGCTGAACTCAAGTTTGAAGACCCTATTACCAAAAGGAGGAGAATGGAAGTATCAATTCCTGCTACATACAGGAGGTGACAATTTCATTGTTCAAAGAGAAAACTTATTTCAATTTTCACCCCAAGAGAGGAAAAACACTTATCCTAGCAAAGTGACTTTAAAATTCTTCCCATGGACACCAGAGTGGAATGGGGTCATCACAGAATCAGCATTCCTGCAAGGATGTTTTAGGTATAGAAAGAATGTTCAAGTAACAGACGGAGGGTTGCAATGGTGCATTGGCAAATGAGTGTTGAAATCAAGCAAAACTCTCATGTAAGGCTAAGATTTAGTGGAAACCTTTCACACCAAAAGTGGATATCCCAGAGTAGATTTGGGGATAGGAGGACAACATGGAAAATACGAAGAAAGCTCCAGATAAGATCGGCCTAGAGGCTCTTTTCTTAGCCATTATAGTCAAGAGTTACCATCAATCCTCCTGGTGAGGAGAAACCAGAGATTGTTGCCAGAATCTATTGTGTATTGTTTTTAGATTGACTTTTAAATGTAGAGATTAAATTGTAGATTTTTTTTTTTTCATTTTCAACAAATCCTGTGGTCATCTTCATGAAAATCTTGAGTTAAATACCCACGTGGGTGCTGTCACACGTAGATACTTGGAGGAATTAGTTCATGCAGTTAGAGACCAGATTCAGAAGCCCTGAGTGGGAAAACCCAGGTAGGCATCTCTATTCTGGAATTCTAACAAGATGTGTTACTTGGGGAGCTTAACCTTTCTAAATCACTAAACAGTATTGAAGTGTCCTGGCAGTTTAGGTCACTGTGCTTTTTCACCCACTGACATTCTGACATTTGTGCTAAATATCATTGGTTATTTGCTCACTATCCTATGAAATATCAACAATTCAAAAACATCTCAATGTCTGAAAACTTCGAACTTTAGTGATTCTCTTGGCTGATGTCCTTATGCTTTAGCTGAGGTAGGAAACTGGTACTCAGAGAATAAATGAGTTCACATGCTAAATGGTTTGTTATTGACACAGTCACATTTGGAGTTTCAGCCCTGATTGCTACTCCACTATTCTGCATATTATGATTTTCTGTTTGATTTTCCCCTTATTTCCATTTTTAATCACCTAAATAATACGTTTATTATTTTTTAAATATTACATTACAGATAAAGCACTGTATCTTTACTATATCCACTACTAATAATTTGCACTACTAATTTTAGTTCTTTACTCCTGTCATCATGAATAATCCCTTATGAGTTGAGTGTCCATGTCCTTTAATATCCATGTTTGTGTGTACTTTTCATGGAACACATATAGTATTGTAGGTTTTTCTTTACTGGGTAAATGGGATCGTACTATACATACTCTTCTGCAATTTGCTTTTACTCTACATGTTTTTATGATGTTTACATATTGATACACAGATCCAAATCTTTCCTATCAGTTAATGTATGATATTCCATAATCCAAATAGACCACATCTTATTCCTCTATTTTATTTAGTCATTTCTCTCTTGATACACATTTCATTTGCTTTAAGTATTCACTATTAAAGCTAATCACATTTATGCATTCAACATTCAGTATTTCTTTAATCACTCCAAAAAGAAAAAAAACACAAACCAGGAAAGCCTGAAAGGTCATAGCCTGTCATTTGGAATTATGGCCTGTGGAAGATAAAGATTTAGATTTCAATTATTTAATTTTACATTAAACATGTTAGGAGTCCTAGAGTCAGATTAATAGAATTAAAATAAATTAAAAGAAATATCAGCAATCCTCAAGTTTATCTTTTTTCTTTCAAGGAATTGATGCGAAGAATTAAATGATTTCATATCCAAATTACAAAATGACAATTGATGGTTTGTGCTCTCTATCCATCTCTGTTACACGGACCACCTTCCTTGCCATCTTTCATGTTAGAATTCCTTAAGCCATCCTTAGCTTCTTCCTGCCCCCAACCTGTCCTCCTTTTTCATTTACGGTACTCCTGAGCAATCTTCAGAGACCCATATACGTTCTAAATTTCTCTCATCCACCTTGGTCCACTCAGAACCACTGCTCTATGATATAAACCATTAGTCTATAACATAGGCTCTATTATGGTAAAAATCAACTTCCCTTTCACTTGCCCATGACAGATAAGACTACTCTACAATGGCACTGTTTTCTCTTCAAATGTTGCCTCAGAATTATCAAAATAATAATAGATAATTATTATCAATAATAATATTGATCTTTCTCCACACTGCCCTATAAAAATTTAAATTAACAAGTGAGATGGGACCTATTTGTCATCATCACTATGAAACTGGCTGTTTCTAGGCCACACACTAATGGTTCCCTGCAGATGGTGGTTTGTGTACATCACTTAGTTGTTACAGTTGCTTCATTTTTATCATCTGGTATCTCCTGCGTCATGTACTCTACCCATCCCCAGGACCCAGTTCAATTCCTTCCTTTCCCTAAAGCCTGCCCCAACTATTCCTGTCCATAGTGCCCTCTTTTCTCTTCATTCAGGTGGTACTTACCTTACATTGTGGTATAAATAACTCACACCTCTTGCTTTTCTCCCAGATGCTCAAAAGATAAAGGCCATGACCTTCACTTTCCCACTCTTCTGCACATCTACCATAGTATTGAGAACCTAATGTAATCCCGGGTCTCACTGTGTGAGTGAGCTACTATTGGGTGGAAAAGGCACTAAGGAAGTATAAAGCCTTACATATGGAATGTTTGCAAAAAACTGAGATGTTAATTTGTCAACAATTATTACCAGAATCTGACCAATAACTTGGTATTTTGAAAAATGCACTATTTTAAATCATTTATGTTCTTCAAAATAAATGTAATATTTGTTCATTATAGACTCTCTGGAAAATACAAAAAGAAAATAAAAATGATTTCTAATTCCTGCACTCAGAGATAAGTTCTGAGGGTATTCAGTTTTTTCATTTCCCCCCTCAAGTTATTCATCTGTTTATTTGCTTATTTATAGGATAATCCAGAAGAATCAGAAAATGCAGTTTTATATTTTGCTTTTTGCAATTAATATCACAATTTTCTGCATTTAATGGTCCATAAAAAGGCTTTTTAATGGCTACATAATATTCTATTACTTGATCTGTTTCATAATTTCTCCAATCACCTATAATGGAACATTTAGGTATTTCCAGTTTTTCACTGCTACAAATAAATGAGATAAAAATTATTGAGTATTTACCATGGGCCAAGCATTCTGCTGAGTCCTTTATCTTCAGTGACAGTTGAATATCCGTAACAATCCTTTGGAGATGATGCTTTGATTATACCCGTTTTTCAGATGAACAAGCTTACTGTGGAGATTGGGTCCCTCATCCAAGCTCATGGCTGTTAAGTGATAAAGCCAGAATTCTCACACAGAAGATTTGGCTCAGGAATCTGTGCTAATTAGTATGCATACAATCATGAGAAATTCTTCTAAAACAGAATTCTTTGTCCACATCTCTAACACTTTCCAATGAAAAAAATAGTAACAGTGTAATTACTGAATCAAAGGATGTTAAAAAACCTTCTATTATCAAATTGCTATTTTCCAAAAAATTATGTTGATTTATAGTCAATATATGTAATATAGGGGCCTGCTCCCTTTCCCTGAGAGAGACATCTTTAGTTAGTCATATATGTCAACGTATAACCTTGTATTCTAACTACAGTACTTTAACATTGATCACATTCCATTTGCTTATTTATATTTTAGTATGTTTTGTTATACTATGAAATCCTTAGGAGCAAGACTGAGTCTCATATTTCTTTTAATTCACAATGCCTACTACTGTGCCAGATATACAGTAAACTCTCAGCATGACCTCTGTTTTTTGTTTTGTTTTGTTTTAATTTAATTTAACTTAATTTTAAGTTCTGGGATACATGTGTAGGATGTGCAGGTTTGTTACATAGGTAAACGTGTGCCATGGTGGTTTGCTGCACCTATCAACCCATCACCTAGTTATTAAGCCCAGCATGCATTAGCTATTTATCCTGATGTTCTCCCCCACATCCCCTGACTCTGACAGGCCCCAGTGTGTGTTGTTCCCCTCCCCTGTGTCATGTGAAACACATGACATAATTGTTCAGCTCCCACTTATAAGTGACAACATTTGGTGGTTGGTTTTTTGTTCCTGTGTTAGTTTTGCTGAGGATAATGGCTTTCAGCTTCATCCATGTCCCTGCAAAGGACATGATCTTGTTCCTTTTTATGGCTGCATAGTATTCCGTGGTGTATATGTACCATATTTTCTTTATCCAGTCTATCATTGATGGGCATTTGGGTTGGTTCTATGTCTTTCCTATTGTGAATAGTGCTGCAGTGAACATTTGTGTGCATGTATCTTTATAATAGAATGATTTATATTCATTTGGGTATATACCCAGTAATGGGATTGCTCAGTCAAATGGTGTTTCTGGTTCTAGGTCTCTGATGAATTGCCATACTATCTTACATTCCCACCAACAGTGTAAAAGCATTTCTTTTTCTCCTTGCCAGCATCTCTTGTGTCTTGACTTTTTAATAGTCGTCATTCTGACTGATGTGAGATGGTATCTCATTGTGGTTTTGATTTGCATTTCTCTAATGATTAGTGATGTTGGGCTGTTTTTCATATGTTTCTTGGCCACATAAATGTCTTCTTTTAAAAATGTTTTTTCATATCCTTTGCCCAGTTTTTAATGGGGTTGTTTCTTTTTTCTTTTTTTTATTATACTTTAAGTTTTAGGGTACATGTGCACAATGTGCAGGTTAGTTACATACGAATACATGTGCCATGCTGGTGTGCTGCACCCATTAACTCATCATTTAGCATTAGGTATATCTCCTAATGCTATCCCTCCCCCCTCCCCCCACCCGGACGGTAGTTTCTTTTTTCTTGTAAATTTGTTTAAGTTTCTTGTAGACTCTGGATATTAGACCTTTGTCAGATGGATGGATTGCAAAAACTTTTACCCATTCTATAGGTTGTCTGTTTACTTTGATGATAGTTTCTTTTGCCGTGCAGAAGCTCCTTAGTTTAGTTAGATCCCATTTGTCAATTTTTGCTTTTGTTGCAATTGCTTTTGATGTTTTCATCATGAAATCTTTGCCCATGCCTATGTGCTGAATGGTATTGCCTAGATTTTCTTTCAGGGTTTGTATAGTTTTGTGTTTTACATTTAAGTCTTTAATCCATCTTGAGTTAATTTTTGTATAAGGTGTAAGGAAGGGGTCCAGTTTCAGTTTTCTGCATGTGGCTAGCCAGTTTTCCAAGCACTATTTATTAAATAGGGAATCCTTTCCTGCTGCTTGTTTTTGTCCGGTTTGTCAAAGACCAGATGGTTGTAGATGTGCTGTCTCATTTCTGGGGTCTCTATTCTGTTCCATTGGTCTATGTGTCTGTTTTTGTATCAGTACCATGCTGTTTTGGTTATGGTAGCCTTGTAGGATGGCTTGAAGTCAGGTAGCATGATGCCTCCAGCTTTGTTCTTTTTGCTTAGGATTGTTTTGACTATACGGAGTCCTTTTTTCTTCTATATGAATTTTAAAGTAGTTTTTTTCTAATTTTGTGAAGAATGTTGATATGGTTTGGCTCTGTCCCAACCCAAATCTCATCTTGAATTGTAACTCTCACAATTCCCACATGTTGTGGGAGGAATCTGGTGTGAGGTGATTGAATTATGGGGACAGGTCTTTCCTGCACAGTTCTTGTGATAGTGAATAACTCTCATGAGATCTGATGGTTTTAAAAATGGGAGTTTCCCTGCACAAGCTCTCCTTTTGTCTGCCACCATATGAGACATGGCTTTCATCTTCCACCATGATTGTGAGGCCTCCCCAGCCACGTGGAACTGTGAGTCCAATAAATCTCTTTATTTTGTAAATTGCCCAGCCTTGGGTATGTCTTTTTTAGCAGCATGAAAACAAACAAATACAGTAAATTGATACTAGTAGAGTGGGACATAGCTGAAAAGATACACAAAAATGTGGAAGCAACTTTGGAACTGGGTAACAGGAAGAGATCGCAACAGTTTGGAAGCCTCAGAGGAAGACAGGAAAGTATGGGAATGTTTGGAACTCCTTAGGGACTTGTTGAATGGCTTTCACCAAAATGCTGACAACGATATGAAGAATAAAATACAGGCCGAAGTGGTCTCAGATGGAAATGAAGGACTTGTTGGGAACTGGAGCAAAGATGGCTCTTGTTTTGTTTTAGCAAAGAGACCAGCAGCATTTTTCCCTGCCCTAGAGATTTATGGAACCTTGAACTTGAGAGAGATGATTTGGGGTATCTGGTAGAAGAAATTTCTAAGCAGTTAAGCATTCATGAGGTGACTTGGGTACTGTTAAAGGTATTTAGTTTTATAATGGAAACAGAGCATAAAAGTTCAGAAAATTTGCAGCCTGACAATGCGATAGAAAAGACAATCCCATTTTCTGAGGAGAAATTCAAACCAGCTGCAGAAATTTGCATAAGTAATGAGGATTCAAATGTTAATCCCTAAGACAATGGGGAAAATATCTCCAGGACACGTCAGAGGTCTTCACAGCAGTCCCTCCCATCACAGGCCAGCAGGCATAGGAGGAAAAAATAATTTGGGGGCCAGGCCCAGGGTCCCCATGCTGTTTGCAGCCTAGAGACTTGGTGCCCTGCATCCCAGCCACTCCACCCGTGACTGAAAGAGACCAACATAGAGCTCAGCCCATGGCTTCAGAGGGTGCAAGCCCCAAGCCTTGGCAGTTTCCACATAGAGTTGAGCCTGCAAGTACACTGAAGTCAAGAACTGGGGTTTTGGAACCTCTGCCTAGATTTAAGAGGAGGTATTGGAATGCCTAGATTTAAGAGGATGTATGGGAATGCCTGGAAGTCCAGGAAGAAGTTTGCTGGGGCAAACTTCATGGAGGAGCAGGGCCCTCATGGAGAACCTCTGCCAGGGCAGTGTGGAAGGGAAATGTGGGGTTGGAGCCCCCACACAGAGTCCCTACTGGAACACCACCTAGTGCAGCTGTGAGAAGAAGGCCACTGTCCTCCAGACCCCAGAATGGTAGATCCACTGACAGCTTCCACTATGCACCTGGAAAAGCCGCAGACAGCACCAACCCATGAAAGCAGCCAGGGAGGAGGCTATATCCTGAAAAGCCACAGTGGCAGAGCTGCCCAAACACCATGGGAACCCATCTCTTGGATCAGCATGATTCAGATGTAAGACATGGAGTCAAAGGAGATCATTTTGGAACTTTAAGATTTGACTGCCCTGCTGGGTTTCAGACTTGCATTGGGCCTGTAGCCCCTTGTTTTGGCCAATTTCTCCCACTTGGAATGGCTGCATTTACCCAATGCCCGTGTCCCCATTGTATCTAGGAAGTAACCAACTTGCTTTTGATTTTACAGGCTCATAGGTGGAAGGGACTTGCCTTGTGTCAGATAAGACTTTGGACTGTGAACTTTTGAGTTAATGCTGAAATGAGTTAAGACCTTGGGTGACTGTTAAGAAGGCATGATTGGTTTGGAAATGTGAGGATATGAGATTTGGGAGGGGCCAGGAGCTAAATGATATGGTTTGGCTGTGTCCTCACCCAAATCTCATCTTGAATTGTAACTCCCACAATTCCCGTGTCTTTATCAGCAGTGTGAAAATAAACTAATACAAATGTCAATGGTAGTTTAATGGGAATAGCATTGAATCTATAAATTATTTTGGCAGTATGGCCATTTTAATGATATTTATACTTTCTATCAATGAGTATGGAATATTTTTCCATTTGTTGTGTCACCTCTGATTTCTTTGAGCAGTGGTTTATAGTTCTTCTTGTAGAGATATTTTACTTCTCTTGTTAGCTGTATTCCTAGGTATTTTATTCTCTTTGTAGCAATTGTGAATGAAAGTTCATTCATGATTTGGCTCTCTGCTTGTCTGTTGTTGGTGTATAGGAATGCTTGTGATTTTTGCACATTGATTTTTTATCCTGAGACTTTTGCTAAAGTTGCTTATCAGCTTAAAAAGCTTTTGGGCTGACACAATGAGGTTTTCTAGATATAGGATCATGGCATCTGCAAACAGAGACAGTTTGACCTCGTGTCTTCCTGTTTGAATACTCTTTATTTCTTTATCTTGCCTGATTGCCCTGGCCAGAACTTCCAAAACTATGTTGAATAGGAGTAGTGAGAGAGGCCATCCTTGTCTTGTGCCAGTTCTTAAGGGGAATGTTTCCAGGTTTTGCCCATTCAGTATAATATTGGCTATGCATTTGTCATAAATGGCTCTTATTATTTTAAGTATGTTCCATCAATACGTAGTTTGTTGAGAGTTTTTAACGTGAAGGGATGTTGAATTTTATTATAGGCCTTTTCTGTGTCTATTGAGATAATCATGTGGTTTTTGTCTTTAGTTCTGTTTATATAAGATACGTTTATTCATTTGTATATGTTGAACCAGTCTTGCATCCCGGGGATGAAGCCAGCTTGATTGTAGTGGATAAGCTTTTTGATGTGCTGCAGGATTCCATTTGCCAGTATTTTATTGAGGATTTTTGCATCAATGTTCATCAGGGATATTGGCCTGAAGTTTTCTTTCTTGTTGTATCTCTGCCAGGTTTTGGTATCAGGATGATGTTGGCCTCATAAAATGAGTTAGGGAGAAGTTTCTCTTTTTCAATTGCTTGGAATAGTTTCAGAAGAAATGGTACCAACTCCTCTTTTTACCTCTGGTAGAATTTGGCTGTGAATCCATCTGGTCCTGGGCTTTTTTTGGTTGGTAGGGTATTAATTAGTGCTTCAATTTCAGAACTTGTTATTGGTCTATTCAGGAATTCATCTTCTTCCTGATTTAGTCTTGGGAGGGTATGTGTGTTCAGGAATTTATCCATTTCTTCTAGATTTTCTAGTTTGTTTGCACAGAGGTGTTTATAGTATTCTCTGATGGTTGTTTGTATTTCTGTGGGGGTAAGTGGTGATATCCCTTTTATCATGTTTTATTGTGTCTATTTGATTCTTTTTTCTTTTCTTCTTTATTAGTGTAGCTAGTGGTCTGTTCTATTTTTTTTAAAAAAAAAACAGCTCTTGGATTCATTGACTTTTTTTAAAGGTTTTTTTCTGTCTTTCTTCCATTCCACTCTGATCTTGGTTATTTCTTGTCTTCTGCTAGCTTTGGGCTTTGTTTTCTCTTGGTTCTCTCATTCTTTTAGTTGTGATGTTAGGGTGTCAATTTGAGATCTTTCTAGCTTTTTGATGTGGGCATTTTAGTGCTATAAATTATCCTCTTAACACAGCTTTAGCTGCATCCCAGAGATTCTGTTGGTTGTCTCCTTTTATTCTCATTGGTTTCGAAGAACTCCTTGATTTCTGCCTTAATTTCATTAATGACCTAGAAGTCATTCAGGAGCAGGTTGTTCAATTTTCATGTAGTTGTGTGGTTTTGAGTGAGTTTCTTAATCTTGAGTTCTAATTCAATCGCACTGTGGTCTGAGAGACTGTTGTGATTTCAGTTCTTTTGCATTTGCTGAGGAGTGATTTATTTCCAAATATGTCATCAGTTTTAGAGTAAGTGCGATGTAGTGCTGAGAAGGTGGAGAGTTCTGTAGATATCTATCAGGTTCACTTGACCCAGATCTGAGTTCAAGTACAGAGTATTTTTGTTAATTTTCTGTCTTGCTTGCTGATCTGTTTAATATTGACAGTGGGGTGTTAAAGTCTCCCACTATTATTGTGTAGGAGTTTAAGTCTCTTTGCCGGCCTCTAAGAACTTGTTTTATGAATCTGGGAGCTCTTGTATTGGGAGCATATATATTTAGGATAGTTAGCTCTTCTTGTTGAATTGACCCCTTTACCATTATGTAATGCCCTTCTTTGTCTTTTTTCATCTTTATTGGTTTAAAGTCCGTTTTGTTAGAGACTAGGATTGCAACCCCTGCTTTTTTTGTTTTCCATTTGGTACATTTTTCTGCATCCTTTTATTTTGAGTTTAGGTGTGTCTTTACATGTAAGACTGGTCTCTTGAATACAGCTTGCTGATGGATCTTGACTCTTTATCCAGCTTGTCATTCTGTGTCTTTTAATTGGGGCATTTAGCCCATTTACATTTAAGGTTAATATTGTTATGTGTGAATTTGATCCCGTCATCATGATGCTAGCTGGTTATTTTGCAGACTTGTTGATGTAGTTGCTTCATAGTATCATTGGTCTTTGTACTTCAGTGTGTTTTTGCATTGGCTGGTGATGGTTTTTCCTTTCCATATTTAGTGTTTCCTTCAGGAGCTCTTGCAAGGCAGACCCGGTGGTGATAAATTCCCTCAGCATTTGCTTGTCTGAGAAGGGTTTTTTTCTCCTTCACTTTTGAGGCTTAGTTTGGCCAGCTATAAAATTCTGGTTTGGAAATCCTTTTCTTTAAGAATGTTGAATATTGGCCCCCAATATCTTCTAGCTTGTAGAGTTTCTGCTGAGAGGTCTGTTGTTAGTCTTATGGGATTCCCTTTGTAGGTGTCATGGCCTTTCTCTCTGGCCGCCCTTAACATTTTTTTTCTCATTTCAACCTTGGAGAATCCGATGATGATATGTCTTGGGGTTGTTCTTCTCATGAAGTATGTTACTGGAGTTCTCTGGATTTCCTGAATTTTAATCTTGGCCTGTCTTGTTAGGTTGGGAAACTTCTCCTGGATGATATCCTAAAGTATGTTTTCCAGCTTGGTTCCATTCTCCCTGTCTCCTTCAGGTGCCCAAATCAGTTGTAGGTTTGGTCTTTTTACATAATGCCATAGTTCTCGGAGGTTTTGTTCATTCCTTTTCATTCTTTTTTCTCTAATGTTGTCTGCCTGTCTTATTTGAACAAGATAGTCTTCAAGCACAGAAATCCTTTCCTCTGCTTGGTCAATTCAACTATTGATACTTGTGTTTGCATTGTGAAGTTCTCCTGTTGTGTTTTTCAGCTCCACTGGGTCATTTGTGTTCCTCTCTGAACTGGTTATTCTGGTTAACAGCTCGTGTAATGTTTTATCATGGTTCTTAGCTTCTTTGCAATGAGTTAGAACATATTCCTTTAGCTTACTGAAGTTTGTTATTACCCACCTTCGGAATCCTACTTCTGTCAATTCATACATCTCAGCCTCCACTTAGTTCTGTGCCCTTTCTGGAGAGGTGTTGCGATCATTTGAAGAAGGATAGGCACTCTGGCTTTTTGAGTTTTCAGCACTTTTTCATTGATTCTTTCTCACCTTTGTGAATTTATCTAGCTTCAATCTTTGAGGCTGCTGACCTTCGGATGGGGGCTTTTGTGGGAATGGTTTTGTTGATGCTGTGTTGTTATATTCTATTTGTTTGCTTTTAACAGTCAGGTCCCTCTTCTGTAGGGCTGCTGTGGTTTGCTGGGGGTCCACTCCAGACCCTATTTGCCTGGGCCTTTCCCACACCTGGAGGTGTCACCAGTGGAGGGTGCAGAATAGCAAAGATAGCTGTCTGCTTATTCCTCTGGGATCTCTGTCCCAGAGGAACACTGACCTGCTGTCTGTGGGAACGTTCCTGTATAAGGTGTCTTATAACCCCTGTTGGGGGTTCTCATGCAGTCAGAAGGCATGGGATCTGGGACCCATTTAACAAAGCACTCTGGCTGCCCCTTGGCAGAGAAGGTGTGCTGCACTGGGCGGTGTGCTGTACTGGGGGAAATCCCACTTGACTGGACTGCCCGGATTCCTCAGAGCCCACAGGGGAAATGTTAAGTCTGCTGATCCATGGAGACCATGGCTGCTCCTCCCCCGAGGGGCTCAGTCCCAGGAGGATCAGAGTTCTGTCTCTAAATCCCTGGCTAGGGTTGCTGAAATTTCTGCAGGGAGGCCCCACTCAGTGAGGAGGGATGGGTCAGGATCCAACCTAAAGAGGCAGTCTGGCCATGATGTGCCATAGCTGCTGTGCTGTGCTGTGGGGAATTACTCCTGAGTCTGAACCATCCAGTCTCAGTCTCTCCAACACTGGCAGGGGAAATACAGCAGACTAAAGCTGCAGTGATGTCTGCTGCCCCTCCTCCAGAAGCTCAGTCATCTTAGGCAGCAGCAGTGATGATTGCCACCTCTCTCCCACCCCAGGAGCTCAGTTGTCTTAGGGAGAAGGTAGCTGCAGTGATGATGGTTGCCCTTCCCCCTGGGAATTTGGTAGTCTTAGACAGTCTCCAGCCGTGTAGCCATGAGAATCTGCACAGCTCTGTGCTTGGGACCCAAGGCCCTGGTGGCATGGCCTCACAAGGGGGATCTCCTGATCCAAGGGTTACACAGATCCCTGGAAAAAGTGTGGTTTCCTGGGTGGGGTAACACAATCACTCACCACTCCCCTTGGCTAGGGGTGGGAGCTCCCCTTGCCTTGTGTGACTCCCAGGTGGGCCGGTGCACCATCCTGCTTTTCCTCACTCTCCATGGGTTGCATCAACTCATAGTCAGTCCCAGTGAGAGAACCTGGATACCTCAGTTGCTGGTGCAGAATTCACTCCTCATTTTCCTTCTTCTTGGTGGGAGCCTCCGACTGCAGCTGTTTCTAGTCAACCATCTTGGCCCCTCTTCAGCCTCCTTTTTTTTAAAAGCACCATGACTTACAGTTTCAGGTGCTAGTTTGCTGTACACAATTACATGTCACTTCGCTTTCCTCTCCATTCCCCACATTTCCATAATATGGAGCTTCAGCTCTAAACTTTCTGGTCTCCTACTGACCCTCTGTGTGCCCTCCCTACCTTGTTCTTTCTCACAACCTAATTCCCAGCTCTCCAAATCCATATCAAATACTATCTTCACCCTGAAGTCTTTGCTTTTACCATCTTCCCCTCCAGTGCTAAACTGTCACCTTCCTAACCCTCCTAAAGGATTGACTGTTTTAATATACATACTATGACAATAGATTTTTTTTACTATTTTACCATATAATTTCTTTAATGAATCTTTAATAATCTTAAGGCCATTTATTCCTTATACTTATTTCTTATTCCCTGCTCACCCTAAACTTATTTTAAGACTTGGCACTTGCCCCCGTTCTCCAAGCTTTATGGAGGTGGTTCACTATAAGCACTCAGAACTTCCTCAAGCATTCAGGGATGGGCCAACGAGTTATCATGTTTCCAGGCATGTGTCTGGGTGGGGCTGAGTGGCTTCAGCCATAATGATATTTTGAAAGAAAGTTCAGGGATCATTGATTTTTCTCATGTCATCCTACAAAAAGAACTGTTTGGTTTCTGTCTCCTACCTCCATCACAGTTCTAACTAGAGGCTTTCAGAATCCTATGGGTGAGTTCAGAACATTTTATCATGGGAATGGTTTAGGGAGCTTGTAATTAACTGGTTTTCCTGGCAATCTACAGGACTCTTGATCACTACTATCTCTGATCAACATAAATTACTGAATTTCCCATGGTTGAAAAAAATACTGCCAGATAATGAAAGCTTGTTTCTGTTGCATGCCCCAGTCCTCCAGTGAGGCTGATGCATTTGGTTATCCCATCAGTTTCCATTGCAGTTCATCTAAATGTTATTTTTAGCATAGTTTACATTTTACAGATGACAATATTTTTTTTTTCCTCTTGGTATCAACACAGATTTTTTAAATAAGAATCCTTTGGCATATTAATATGCCCTAATAAATCAAGTACATATGTTTTAAAACCACACAGAAATATTCCATTTGCCATTAAATGTGTTGATACAGTTGATCTTTTATCATATTTTTCTATTTTTTTCTGTAATATTTGTCTATTTTTCTGTTGATCTTTTATAATTTTCTATTTTTACCTTTTGAGATCTGCACTTAGGGAAATTATTTAATGTAGAAATAGTGAACTCCAGAGGTTGGTAGGGACAAAGATCAGCAGAAGTGGGCTAGAGGATTTTAAAAGAGAGAGAAGAAGGAAAGGAGAATCTGAAGCCTGGGTACTTCTGGTTTATGGCAATCTTAGCATAGCAGAAATGAAAGAAGCGAGGGCAGCACTGGTAGTGAGGGGCTGAGTACCAGAGGAGCCAAAAATAAAAAAGAAGCATTAGAGACACTAGAAAAATTCAGAAGAGCTGATGGGAAAAACAGATGATGGTGAAACAATTGGCAAAGATGAAGGTCAACTCCAGAATGAAAAGTCAGTAACAGATGAAGAACAAAAATACAGAATTTAAAGAAGAGGCTATACACCTCTTCAGCCTCTAAACTCTACCCCTGCTTTCAATAGTGCTTTGTAATTTAACAATAGCTTTCACAGCCAGAAAACTATTAGGCAGAGAGGAAGTGAGTCAGTAACAAAATTGTTTACTAACCAGATAAATGCTACAATTCCAATAGCTACTAAGGCTCTTTAATGAAAAGATTGTTTCCAGATTTTGGCAGAAAATACTTGGCAAAAACAACAAGAGTTCTTTGGGCTTGGCATGAAGTTCTGTCTATTATATCTTGCCAGGCCAATTTCACACTTAGAAAGAGAGGCAAGAAACTACTGCTTACCCAGGAAGGGGTGTTCACATTGGAAACGGAGAGGGAGTAATATGAGAGTCAAGATTTAAGGACTCATTTTTATTTGTTATTTAATTCAATCATGCAACAAGTACTCATTGAACACCTAATAAGTGCCAAACATTATTGTAGATTCTAAGAATAAAAAGCTTATTGATATTTAAGGAATTGCGGTGGGTTATTCCAGGAGTTGGCAGATTATGGCCTGTGGACCAAATCTACCCACTGCCTGTTTTTGTAGTTTATTGACCCATTTATTATGTATTCTCGGTCTCCTTTTGTGTTAAAATGGCAGAGTTGAGTAGATGGAATGAGGATGGCATAGCCTGGGAAAGTAAAAATAGTTACTATTCTAGTATATATTACATAATTGTCCACTGTTAGTTATGACTTTAACATACAAATGTAAAAAACAGGTATTAGAAAATTATGTATTATTCTGCTATTTAATATTCTGTTACATAAATGCTATTATTTCAGCATTTAAACAAAACAGTAATAGCATAAAGTACCAGTGGCAATTAGTAGTATAAATAATGTGTGGGAAAATATAAAAAATTTTGTTATTTGATACTTTACAAAAATAGTTTTCTTTTTTTTTTCTTTTTTTAAATTTTTTAAAATTTTTTATTATTATTATACTTTAAGTTTTAGGGTACATGTGCACAATGTGCAGGTTAGTTACATACATATACATGTGCCATGCTGGTGTGCTGCACCCATTAACTCGTCATTTAGCATTAGGTATATCTCCTAATGCTATCCCTCCCCGCTCCCCCCTCCCCACAACAGTCCCCAGAGTGTGATGTTCCCCTTCCTGTGTCTATGTGTTCTCATTGTTCAATTCCCACCTATGAGTGAGAACATGCGGTGTTTGGTTTTTTGTCCTTGCGATAGTTTACTGAGAATGATGATTTCCAATTTCATCCATGTCCCTACAAAGGACATGAACTCATCATTTTTATGGCTGCATAGTATTCCATGGTGTATATGTGCCACATTTTCTTAATCCAGTCTATCATTGTTGGACATTTGGCTTGGTTCCAAGTG
Organism: Pongo abelii; assembly: GCF_028885655.2. Lineage (NCBI taxonomy): Eukaryota > Metazoa > Chordata > Mammalia > Primates > Hominidae > Pongo > Pongo abelii. Next base: position 133,621,824 of record NC_071992.2, on the reverse strand, counting down.
TTTGCTATTGTGAATAATGCCAAAATAAACATACGTGTGCATGTGTCTTTATACCAGCATGATTTATAGTCCTTTGGGTATATACCCAGTAATGGGATGGCTGGGTCAAATGGAATTTCTAGTTCTAGATCCCTGAGGAATTGCCACACTGACTTCCACAAGGGTTGAACTCGTTTACAGTCCCACCAACAGTGTAAAAGTGTTCCTATTTCTCCACATCCTCTCCAGCACCTGTTGTTTCCTGACTTTTTAATGATTGCCATTCTAACTGGTGTGAGATGGTATCTCATTGTGGTTTTGATTTGCATTTCTCTGATGACCAGTGATGGTGAGCATTTTTTCGTGTGTTTTTTGGCTGCATAATTGTCTTCTTTTGAGAAGTGTCTGTTCATGTCCTTCACCCACTTTTTGATGGGGTTGTTTGTTTTTTTCTTGTAAATTTGTTGGAGTTCATTGTAGATTCTGGATATTAGCCCTTTGTCAGATGAGTAGGTTGCGAAAATTTTCTCCCATTTTGTAGGTTGCCTGTTCACTCTGATGGTAGTTTCTTTTGCTGTGCAGAAGCTCTTTAGTTTAATTCGATCCCATTTGTCAATTTTGGCTTTTGTTGCCATTGCTTTTGGTGCTTTAGACATGAAGTCCTTGACCATGCCTATGTCCTGAATGCTAATACCTAGGTTTTCTTCTAGGGTTTTTATGGTTTTAGGTCTGACGTTTAAGTCTTTAATCTATCTTGAATTAATTTTTGTATAAGATGTAAGGAAGGGATCCAGTTTCAGCTTTCTACATATGGCTAGCCAGTTTTCCCAGCACCATTTATTAAATAGGGAATCCTTTCCCCATTGCTTGTTTTTCTCAGGTTTGTCAAAGATCAGATAGTTGTAGATATGCAGTGTTGTTTCTGAGGGCTCTGTTCTGTTCCATTGATCTATATCTCTGTTTTGGTACCAGTACCATGCTGTTTTGGTGGCTGTAGCCTTGTAGTATAGTTTGAAGTCAGGTAGTGTGATGCCTCCAGCTTTGTTCTTTTGGCTTAGGATTGACTTGGCAATGAGGGCTCTTTTTTTGTTCCATATGAACTTTAAAGTAGTTTTTTCCAATTCTGTGAAGGAAGTCATTGGTAGCTTGATGGGGATGGCATTGAATCTGTAAATTACCTTGGGCAGTATGGCCATTTTCACGATATTGATTCTTCCTACCCATGAGCATGGAATGTTCTTCCATTTGTTTGTATCCTCTTTTATTTCATTGAGCAGTGGTTTGTAGTTCTCCTTGAAGAGGTCCTTCACATCCCTTGTAAGTTGGATTCCTAGGTAGTTTATTCTCTTTGAAGCAATTGTGAGTGGGAGTTCACTCATTATTTGGCTCTCTGTTTGTCTGTTATTGGTGTTTAAGAATGCTTGTGATTTTTGTACATTGATTTTGTATCCTGAGACTTTGCTGAAGTTGCTTATCAGCTTAAGGAGATTTTGGGCTGAGACAATGGGGTTTTCTGGATATACAATCATGTCATCTGCAAACAGGGACAATTTGACTTCCTCTTTTCCTAATTGAATACCCTTTATTTCTTTCTCCTGCCTAATTGCCCTGGCCAGAACTTCCAACACTATGTTGAATAGGAGTGGTGAGAGGGCATCCCTGTCTTGTGCCAGTTTTCAAAGGGAATGCTTCCAGTTTTTGCCCATTCAGTATGATATTGGCTGTGGGTTTGTCATACATAGCTCTTATTATTTTGAGATACATCCCATCAATACCTAATTTATTGAGAGTTTTTAGCATGAAGGTTGTTGAATTTTGTCAAAGGCCTTTTCTGCATCTATTGAGATAATCATGTGGCTTTTGTCTTTGGTTCTGTTTATATGCTGGATTACATTTATTGATTTGCATATATTGAACCAGGCTCGCATCCCAGGGATGAAGCCCACTTGATCATGGTGGATAAGCTTTTTGATGTGCTGCTGGATTCAGTTTGCCAGTATTTTATTGAGGATTTTTGCATCAATGTTCATCAAGGATATTGGTCTAAAATTCTCTTTTTTGGTTGTGTCTCTGCCTGGCTTTGGTATCAGGATGATGCTGGCTTCATAAAATGAGTTAGGGAGGATTCCCTCTTTTTCTATTGTTCGGAATAGTTTCAGAAGGAATGGTACCAGTTCCTCCTTGTACCTCTGGTAGAATTCGGCTGTGAATCCATCTGATCCTGGACTCTTTTTGGTTGGTAAGCTATTGATTATTGCCACAATTTCAGCTCCTCTTATTGGTCTATTCAGAGATTCAACTTCTTCCTGGTTTAGTCTTGGGAGGGTGTATGTGTCGAGGAATTTATCCATTTCTTCTAGATTTTCTAGTTTATTTGCATAGAGGTGTTTGTAGTATTCTGTGATGGTAGTTTGTATTTCTGTGGGATTGGTGGTGATATCCCCTTTATCATTTTTTATTGCATCTATTTGATTCTTCTCTCTGTTCTTCTTTATTAGTCTTGCTAGTGGTCTATCAATTTTGTTGATCCTTTCAAAAAACCAGCTCCTGGATTCATTAATTTTTTGAAGGGTTTTTCGTGTCTCTGTTTCCTTCAGTTCTTCTCTGATTTTAGTTATTTCTTGCCTTCTGCTAGCTTTTGAATGTGTTTGCTCTTGCTTTTCTAGTTCTTTTAATTGTGATGTTAGGGTGTCAATTTTGGATCTTTCCTGCTTTCTCTTGTGGGCATTTAGTGCTATAAGTTTCCCTCTACACACTGCTTTGAATGCGTCCCAGAGATTCTGGTATGTTGTGTCTTGGTTCTCGTTGGTTTCAAAGAACATCTTTATTTCTGCCTTCATTTCATTATATACCCAGTAGTCATTCAGGAGCAGGTTGTTCAGTTTCCATGTAGTTGAGTGGTTTTGAGTGAGTTTCTTAATCCTGAGTTCTAGTTTGATTGCACTGTGGTCTGAGAGACAGTTTGTTATAGTTTCTGTTCTTTTACATTTGCTGAGGAGAGCTTTACTTCCAACTATGTGGTCAATTTTGGAATAGGTGTGGTGTGGTGCTGAAAAAAATGTATATTCTGTTGATCTGGGGTGGAGAGTTCTGTAGATGTCTATTAGGTCCACTTGGTGCAGAGCTGAGTTCAATTCCTGAGCATCCTTGTTAACTTTCTGTCTCGTTGATCTGTCTAGTGTTGACGGTGGGGTGTTAAAGTCTCCCATTATTAATGTGTGGGAGTCTAAGTCTCTTTGTAGGTTACTCAGGACTTGCTTTATGAATCTGGGTGCTCCTGTATTGGGTGCATATATATTTAGGATAGTTAGCTCTTCTTATTGAATTGATCCCTTTACCATTATGTGATGGCCTTCTTTGTCTCTTTTGATCTTTGTTGGTTTAAAGTCTGTTTTATCAGAGACTAGGATTGCAACCCCTGCCTTTTTTTGTTTTCCATTTCCTTGGTAGATCTTCCTCCATCCTTTTATTTTGAGCCTATGTGTGTCTCTGCACGTGAGATGGGTTTCCTGAATACAGCACACTGATGGGTCTTGAGTCTTTATCCAATTTGCCAGTCTGTGTCTTTTAATTGGAGCATTTAGTCCATTTACATTTAAAGTTAATATTGTTATGTGTGAATTTGATCCTGTCACTATGATGTGAGCTGGTTATTTTGCTCGTTAGTTCATGCAGTTTCTTCCTAGCCTTGACGATCTTTACAATTTGGCATGATTTTGCAGCGGCTGGTACCGGTTGTTCTTTTCCATGTTTAGTGCTTCCTTCAGGAGCTCTTTTAGGGCAGGCCTGGTGGTGACAAAATCTCTCAGCATTTGCTTGTCTGTAAAGTATTTTATTTCTCCTTCACTTATGAAGCTTAGTTTGGCTGGATATGAAATTCTGGGTTGAAAATTCTTTTCTTTAAGAATGTTGAATATTGGCCCTCACTCTCTTCTGGCTTGTAGAGTTTCTGCCGAGAGATCCACTGTTAGTCTGATGGGCTTCCCTTTGTGGGTAACCCGACCTTTCTCTCTGGCTACCCTTAACATTTTTTCCTTCATTTCAACTTTGGTGAATGTGACAATTATGTGTCTTGGAGTTGCTCTTCTCAAGGAGTATCTTTGTGGCGTTCTCTGTATTTCCTGAATCTGAATGTTGGCCTGCCTTGCTAGATTGGGGAAGTTCTCCTGGATAATATCCTGCAGAGTGTTTTCCAACTTGGTTCCATTCTCCCCGTCACTTTCAGGTATACCAATCAGATGTAGATTTGGTCTTTTCACATAGTCCCATATTTCTTGGAGTCTTTGTTCGTTTCTTTTTATTCTTTTTTTCTCTAAACTTCCCTTCTCACTTCATTTCATTCATTTCATCTTCCATCACTGATACCCTTTCTTCCAGTTGATCGCATAGGCTCCTGAGGCTTCTGCATTCTTCATGTAGTTCTCGAGCCTTGGCTTTCAGCTCTGTCAGCAGCTTTAAGCACTTCTCTGTATTGGTTATTCTAGTTATACATTCTTCTAAATTTTTTTCAAAGTTTTTAACTTCTTTGCCTTTGGTTTGTATTTCCTCCTGTAGCTCGGAGTAGGTTGATCGTCTGAAGCCTTCTTTTCTCAACTCGTCAAAGTCATTCTCCATCCAGCTTTGTTTCATTGCTGTTGAGGAACTGCATTCCTTTGGAGGAGGAGAGGCACTCTGCTTTTTAGAGTTTCCAGTTTTTCTGCTCTGTTTTTTCCCCATCTTTGTGGTTTTATCTACTTTTGGTCTTTGATGATGGTGATGTACAGATGGGTTTTTGGTGTGGATGTCCTTTTTGTTTGTTAGTTTTCCTTCTAACAGACAGGGCCCTCAGCTGCAGGTCTGTTGGAGTTTGCTAGAGGTCCACTCCAGACCCTGTTTGCCTGGGTAGCAGCAGCAGTGGCTGCAGAACAGCAGATTTTCGTGAACCGCGAATGCTGCTGTCTGATTGTTCCTCTGGAAGTTTTGTCTCAGAGGAGTACCCAGCCGTGTGAGGTGTCAGTCTGCCCCTACTGGGGGGTGCCTCCCAGTTAGGGTGCTTGGGGGTCAGGGGTCAGGGACCCACTTGAGGAGGCAGTCTGCCCGTTCTCAGATCTCCAGCTGCTTGCTGGGAGAACCACTGCTCTCTTCAAAGCTGTCAGACAGGGACATTTAAGTCTGCAGAGGTTACTGCTGTCTTTTTGTTTGTCTGTGCCCTGCCCCCAGAGGAGGAGCCTACAGAGGCAGGCAGGCCGCCTTGAGCTGTGGTGGGCTCCACCCAGTTCGAGCTTACAGGCTGCTTTTTTTACCTAAGCAAGCCTGGGCAATGGCGAGCACCCCTCCTCCAGCCTCGCTGTTGCCTTGCAGTTTGATCTTAGACTGCTGTGCTAGCAATCAGCGAGACTCCATGAGTGTAGGACCCTCCGAGCCAGGTGCGGGATATAATCTCCTGGTGCACCATTTTTTAAGCCCGTCAGAAAAGTGCAGTATTAGAGTGGGAGTGAACCGATTTTCCAGGTGCCTTCTGTCACCCCTTTCTTTGACTAGGGAAGGGAACTCCCTGACCCCTTGAGCTTCCCGAGTGAGGCAATGCCTCGCCCTGCTTCAGCTTGCGCACGGTGTGCTGTACCCACTGTCCTGCGCCCACCGTCTGGCACTCCCTAGTGAGATGAACCCGGTACCTCAGATGGAAATGCAGAAATCACCCGTCTTCTGCTTTGCTCATGCTGGGAGCTGTAGACCGGAGCTGTTCCTATTCGGCCATCTTGGCTGCCCTCCACGAAAATAGTTTTCTGACCACTAAATAAATACAATGGTCATAATGGAGTTATACTGGCATTTAATAAATTCTAGGAGGAGAAGCCTGGGTGTTAGTGAAACTTCAAAGAAGAGTTGATGTTTGACACTTCATTTCAGTTTTGAAGGATTTAAAGGAATTTCTGGGCATGAAGAAATGAGAGTGGTGCTTTGGGAATGGCAGTGACAAAGATAGCAGCGTGAAATATTATGTGAATTTTAGGAATCTGCTCACTGTTTGTACTGGCTAAAGCTTAGTGGGTGGGTGACTAAGAATGAAGGGTTAAAGCTAGACCAGCTGATAGAACACAGATCATACTTGAAAGGGACTTGTACTGAGAACTTCATATGCAGACACAGCATGGCAAGATGTCCAAAATTAATAGCACATAATATCTGCCTTCATGAAGCTCAACCTCCAAAAGGAAAAATAAGACATTAAATAATGCACATGACAAAATGAGATACATATTATAGAAAAGTCCAAACAAAAATAGTGGAGATTTTTTAGTAAGAAGAAATCATATCTGATTGGAGGATCACAAAATTAATTTATGTTGATGTCAATAATATATCTTGAAGGATGGCTGTAATTTTTTTGAAGGTAGTGGTGGGGCACCTGGGCACCAGGTAAGAAAACAGCATAGAGACCAGGCACTAAAAGGAATGCTAAGAAATTTGGGGTATGTCATACTCCAGTTTCCCTAGACAACAGAATTGGAGAAAAAAACTGTGTGCTAATACTTCACTGGGTGGTGCAATATCAGGGAAGCAGAAAAGAGGGAGAAAAGGGCATGAGGCAGAGATGGAAGGTGTGCACATATGAAGGGGACATGTCCCAGGCTGACCCAAGTTGTGTAACAGGGACAGCTGGCTCCTGCATCTGGTGTGGCATTTTCCTGGAGCCTCTATGAATTTCCATGTCTTAGAACAGTTTACATGGTAGGGAAGGATGAAGAAGGGAGACAAATCTACTCATTGCCTTTCATTTTTGTTCTACTGACCAATTCATTCCTTGGATATTAACTCCCCTGCATTTCTGAGTTGTGTCACCCCAGCCTCTTGAGTCATTGCTGGGAAAGTAAGAGCCTCCATGCCTTTGGTCTGGCCAGGGAGCATGCATGCCTATCTCTCTTTGCCAGCCAGTGCCGTAAGCAGGGCTCTTCAGTCTGTAGTGGTAGTAGTAGTGACAGTGACCTGCCTCCGTGACCTGGGGGAAAGTGCAAACCTTCGCTAGGACCATCCCAGCCAGAAAGCAAGCAAGGTGTTACATATGAGGCCAACAGAGGGAGCAATACATTGCTTGTCTGGAATATAGAGTAGGGACCTAATGGGAGAGAAGACATGAGAATTTGGAATGTCTTATGGGAGACGTTGTTGGCTGGGGATCATGTAATATATTAGCAAATAAGAAGCAGCTAAAGGTTTTCTAGAAGATGACATGATCAAAAGTGTTATTTTGTGGGGGTTAATATGGAAGTGGTACATAAAGGGGATTTATAGAGTATAGAAATTGGAAGAAGGACTATTTGTGAGTTACAAAGAGTCTTAGCAAAAAGGATCAAACTGTTTGTTTCTATACCTTTAGAATGGGCCTTTGAACTCTTTAAAGAGGCCCCTCTCAGCTTTCCATATGAATTATCTTCCTTTGTAAAGGAGGTTGAATAGATACATATATCTTGCTTTAGGAGACAAAATGATCCTCAGTAGTGTTAATTTCTAGGCAACATGTGGATTTTACATGCTTATACATTGATGGGTTTTCATTTTGAAGATCACAGTAAATAGGCACTCATTATTTAGAATATTCATGTATAGATAAATAAACACAATTCTTATCTCTTGATCTAGAGCCTGAAGAGGCACAGGCTCAAACACATCTTCCATCCATGATGGGATTTTAAACTACACAGGTGGGTGAGAGAGAAGGAAGCAATTCTGCAATGGAGCATAAACGGACTCTGTATTTTCTTCTTCCTGTCATGGCCTCACCTCTCTGTGAGGGCCCCAAAGAAAGCATCAGTCAGGCCATCAACAGTAGTCAGGGTGTACTGGATGCCAAGCTTTGCACTAGGCACAGGGGAGAGGAAGGCAGAGTTGGCAGGAGACTTTGTCTTGGGTCAAAGCCATTGGCTTTGACCATTCATAATGGCAACACCAATGATATGTGGGATCAGATTCTTTCTTTGTTGAGGCCAACGCTTCCTTTAGAAAGGAAGATGGTAAAGTACAGTAGTTAAAACCATGGGCTCTGGATACAGAGTGCTTGAATTCAAATCCTGGTTCCATCCTTAATAGCGAGCATATCTCTGTTTCTTTATATTTAAGTCAAAACTATGATAGCTGTATCCTAAGAGAGTTGCTGAGAGGATGAAATGAAATAATATATATAAGTGCTTTGCATAATTATTGTTAATACTTATTACTATTACAAGACAATAATCTCTTCTTTATAATTTTGAAATCCCCAAACTATGGAAAACCCAAAGTTGTTTTGTAACTCATTTGGTGACAAAACCTTGCCTGAGGTTATTTAGACCTTTTATGTATCACACATAGTATGAATGTTATTGTTGTCTTAATTGCAAGCATTATGAATTTTATATGTTTTACCGTAGAAATTTGAATGTGTTTAATTATAGGGTTTTATTCTAGGCTCTGATGGAATAGTTTTATATCATTCAGTCCATGTACCGTATTCCTAGTTGATATAGTTTGGCTCTGTGTCCCCACCCAAATCTCATCTCGAATTGTAATCCCTATGTGTTGAGAGAGGGACTTGGAGGAAGGTAATTAGATTATGGGGGTGGTTTCTCCAATGCAGTTCTCATGATAGCAAGTGAGTTCTCATGAGAGATGTTTAAAAGTCTGGCACTTCCCCTTCACTGGCTCTCTCTGTCCTGATGCCATGTAAGATGTGCCTTGCTTCCCCTTTCCCTTCTGCCATGATTGTAAGTTTCCGGAGGCCTCTCAAGCCATGTGTAACTGTGAGTCAATTAAAGCTTTTTTGTTTATAAATTACCCAGTCTCAGGTAGTATCTTTATAGCAGTGTGAAAATGGACTAATATACTAGTCGAAAAGCCCCAAATTTCCAAATTCTGTGAAATACAATTGCCCAAGAATTTCAAGTAAGAGATTGTGTGCCTGTGTTAGTTAGAGATGTGAAATGACAATATAGGTATTAACACTGATGTCTTTTATCCAGCCTACAATAAAAACACTTTAAAAATTCTTAAATTCTTAGGAAACTTTGAATAAACACAATCCAGTGTGTGAATTTTTGAAAAAAATTGATTCTATACATTTTTAAGTAAAAGAAAAATTCTAAAAATCTCCCTCCTGTTTTGTTTCAGTTTCGGCTCACTGATGTAACAATTAATGGGAACACTTTGGCATGTATCCTTTTGTAACACAAAATATGTTTTTAAAACTTTTAGAAGATGAAAAGAATGTCTTTATTAAAAAGGTTTTATTTTTAAAATGCACTGTTTTTAAAAGCGAGATATACTATCCTGAATCACAAATTTTTTCTTATCCACAAAAGCTTTTCTTCACTTTGAGAACTGATTATATTGTTAACATTACATATTGTACATTACATGTGATATTAAAGTAATATTTTAAATTTGTGTTTAACCTTAAGTAAATATTTACTTCTCAACTTTTATTTTAGATTCAGGGGGTATATGTGCAGGTATGCTACCTGGGTATATTGAGCGATACTGAAGTTTGGGTTATGAATGATCCTGTCACCTGGGTACTGAGTATAGTACACCATAGGTAGTTTTACAGCCCTTTTCCCTCTTCCTCTCTCCACTCTCTAGGGGTCCCCAGTTTCTGTTGTTGCCATCTTTATGTCCATGAGTACCCAGTGTTTAGCTCCCACTTATAAGTGAGAACATGCAGTATTTGGTTTCCTGTTTCTTCATTAATTCACTTAAAATAATGGCCTCTAGTTACATCTGTGTTGCTGTTAAGGACATGATTTCATTCTTTTTTATGGCTGTGTAGTATTCCATAATGTATATGTGCCACACTTTCTTCATCCAATCCACTATTGATGAGAACCTAGGTTGATTCTATGTCTTTGCTGTTGTGAATAGTGCTGCAATGAACATAGCCTGTGTCTTTTTGGTAGAATGATTTGTTTTCTTTTGGATATATATCCAGTAATGGGACTCTTCAGTCAAATGGTAGTTCTGTTTTCAATTCTTTGAGATATCTCTAAACTACTTTCCACAGAGACTGAACCAATTTACATCCCCACCGATGGTGTATAAGCTTTCCCTTTTCTGTACAGCCTTGCTATCATCTATTGTTTTTTGACTTTTTAATAAGGCCATTATGACCAGTATGAGATGATCACTTTGTGGTTTTGCATTTCTCTGATGATAATGATGCAGAGCATTTTTTTTGGTTTGTTGGCTACTTGTATGTCTTCTTTTGAGAAGTGTCTCTTCATGTCCTTTGGCCATTTTTTAATGGGGTTGTTCATTTTTTGCTTGTTCAATTGTTTAAGTTTTTTATAGATTCTGGAGGTTAGACTTTTCATCAGGAAATATTTTAAAGGATGTTTATCAAGATAAACTACTTTTGGAAAATGATTTGGACTCAAACATGGGAGACTAGTAATTTAATTATAAACCCTTTAAAAACACTACATTGCATTTGAGAAAACCTCATTAAAAGTTTACCCATAAAAGCTGTGTGATTTTTATCCTAATGGGATATATTTTAGTATAAATGTTAATGACATGTCTTAAATCCATATAAATGGAGAGCTGAAAGCTTTCTTTGAAATAGACCCTCAAAACATGTCATTTTAGTTACCTAACTTATGATTATTCTAAAGAAAGAGGCAAGGAATACTGCTGAGAAAAATCAAGCCTCTGAAAACTTGGTGATCTACTTTTGGATTCCTGATCTTTGCTGCTTTGTCTACCTCAAACCTAGGTGAAAGTCTGATTTTGCTTTTGTCCATACACACTGAGTGCCAGATGTGTGTATTTCCAAGCCTTGTCAAATTAGATGTGGGAGGATTTTCATTCCAGAATGCTTACTTTATGTTTCAGCTTCCCTCCTTAACCCTGCCTCAAGGCTTCTAGTTTCTGAAATAAAATATCTAATTGCTTTTTAGAAGTTTTACCTTTCATTTTATAAAACCTCACAGCTTAAAAAAATGTGCCTAAATTTTACTTTGAAATGAAGTGGAACACCCTTTGATTATTTTCTAAAAATTTTCCCTTGGCCAAACTCTCTATAATCCTAGAGTTACTCCTTGATCATACATCAACCATACTCAAAGGTGTCTATAAGAGATTCCTTATGGCTAGATAAAAATAAGGGGATATTATGAGGGGAGAGATCATAATAGGACTACATCATTAGAAATGTAATTATCACCCTTTAAAATCCTCTTTATGGTGCTGTTTAGAGGTTAACCAAAGGACATAAATTAACAAACCTGTACAACATGAAAATTACTGATGGACTATATTGGGGTTTTAGGCAACCTAATAGAGTATATTATCATGTTTCTTGCCTGAGTTCTGATTTCACTGAGAAAGACAAAAATTTAAGCAGACGAACATTAAAATTCCTACTTCATTATTGATGGAATTACTGGAAATTGAGGCTTAGGCCCTGTGAGAAAACAATGGGCTTCCTAATATGTAGCCACATTAATACAGACTTATTCACTCAATGTCAAGTAGCACTGGTCAACCACTGATTTTCCACAACAAAAGGACAAGGTTGCTACTGCGAAGCTCTTTGTATGACCAAGAACAAAGTAGAGTATATTTTCCTAAAATCGGGTAGATCCAAAGAAGAAAGGCAAAGGGAAGGGACTCAGCCAAACATGACCAGTTTTTGTTCCTAAATTTACTATTCAGATACTTTAATCCTCCTCCCATTAGGAAAAATTAGTGAGGATGCAGAGGAAGCCAAGAATGTTACTCTAATAGAAACATGAAGAGTAAAGAAGGTCCCATCTAATAATGTATAGTCCTAATAAAACAATAGAAAGGGTATGTTTAACATTTGCATTGGCATTCCTGCCTCTGCCCTCTCCATCCAAGGACGCATGTAGATGACCTACAATCAGGCATTTATCTTCTATATAAAGTTGAAGGTCATTCTCTGAACAAATTGCACCTATTGTCAGGATATATTAAATCCAGGTGTCACAGGGTAAACTTTTACAGGCACAGTAATGTAGACTACTTGTAATTTAGATTACTTGTATTTAGATCTCAAATTTCAGCAGTAGAATCCTAGCTTGCAGTCTATACACAATATATTTTACTTCGTCAGGGAACCATGGTGTAATCACAGAACTTTAGCAAAATCTGGCTCCAGGGCTCAGAGTGCAAGCTTTCAGCAGGGTACTTCAAAAATTTACATGTGCTTAGTGGGTGAGGAGCGCACAACTTTCTCAACTGTCAGATTATATCATACTCTCCCTGTCTGATCAGGCAGTAATGAACAATGGCACCAAGGAGTCTGGTTTCTGCTTTTTATCAGGAAACAGTTTTTCCTGCTTTGGCATCAAAACCATATCAACAAAAGACCAAACCAGAACACACAGCTCAGTGGAAGATGGATATGCCCATGTTTTCTAGGTAATACCAGCATTTTACCTGGCTGAACCACCTCTGGCACAATTCACATATTAAATATAAACCTTTCACTATGGAAGACATTCATTCTATAGTAGCATGGAAATCTATCCTCCAAGGATTGCATGCCATTTGTTTCAGACAATATTCTTTTGTGGTACTTAATACACAAGGTAAAAGTGAGGGAGGACACACAGGAAAGAGGACATGAACAAATTTAGTAAATTTAAAATATTAGCAAAGCTAATGTGTCAAGTTTAACTGAAAATCACAAGTAGCATGTCTGAGAGCAATGAGAAGTCCTGAAGAAATACAATGATCAGAGAAGAAACTATTCTTCCCCAAGCTAGTTTTATTACTCATTCAGATGGAGTGTATATAGAAAATAACACACAATTACACATGACAGGTCAGTCATTATGAGAGCACTGGTATACATCTCAATGCCATTGTTTTCTATTCTGTTTGATACAGAACATATATTTCCTATATATTAACTCACTATTTGGTTGAGTAAATAAAATTTTCATTCTTTTAATTAGGTGAAAATTATTCTGATATAGTAGTATCTTGAGCATATTATAGCCTCTTAGTAGGTAACTTTCCAAATCTTGACTGCCAGAAATACTATAATCTTCTTCAGTTTCCCAATTGCATTTCCTGGAAACAAGTGAGATAATGGATTTATATCATCTAATGCCTGGTATATACTATGCCCTCCATAAACAAGAGCAGCCAGGCCCCATTTGTGAATCAATGCTCATCTCAGATCCTGAGACACTCCTGCTGAGAACAAGAAGTATGCTGGAAGCCTCACTCTCTCTACCCCCATCCAGTGGCCCTTGGAACTAAGTCTCATGTCTCAGACCCCAAGTCCACTGTCTGAGCTATGATTGATGGGATGCCACATGCCCTCTGAGCTACCTTAATGCCAACTTGGCTCAGGACCCCATGTACCAGGAATGAGTATCTGTGGAGCCCTAAACAACAGCCTTTTTCCTTCCACTTATATATGGGTCCCAGCCAAGGGTAAGAACTTTTTTATTTTGACCTTCATAGTTTCTGCTTAATGTCCCTGATTAGACACCAAGTCCAGCTTAGGGTATTGCCCTGAATGCCTGGCTCTTACAAGGTTTCTGTTCCAAAGCTGAATTCTGCTCCCCTACATTTCTACCCAATTGTGAGAAATCCACATGGACAAACCTAGTGTCAATTGCTCTTAGCCTCTTCCAGATATCATTCACCACTGGGATCTTCATCCCTGTGTGCCACAGTTCAGACAGACACTGGCAATTGCCTGAATCACCTCAGGTCTTGAGGCTTTTTGGAGTTTCTGTGTCCGAGATGCCCCCGCTCATGTCCTCCTACATTTTGGTGACACTGATGCTACTGAAATGTTTTCTCACCTCCCTACAAAAGATGTCTTAGTGTCCCAACTTGCATCTTACCTTACCTTTTCTATGACAACACTGATTTTCCAGACTAGGCTGCAAATGGACTGATCTCCAAGTACAAACTATGGGATTAGAGTAGAAAGAAAGAGGGTCATCAGCTGCATCACTCAAAGATGTTTGTAAGTTGAATCCCAGTCCCTCAAACCCAAACCAGCTGAGGAAGTGATTTTTCTTTTGTTTTTGATTCTCAAGAATTGCAACCCCTTCAATATTTTATTCATTAGATTTATTTTCCTTATTTTTTTTCTGAGCTCAGAACTTCTGTGCAAGATAGAATAAGAAAACTGCAAAACCCCTTCAGGGCACAAATCAGGAATTGTTTCAATTACTTTGTTTTTTTTTTATGAAGTCCAGGATATAGGTCTTGATGAAGCCACATCAGCTCTTTTTCTGTTTTCTGTATTTCTTTTAAACAGAACAAACTGCCAGCAGGATTCCTGTTTCTGAGGGTAGGAATTGCTTGTACGCATTTCCCATAAGGATTCTAACAGGAAGCTTCTCTCTGCTAAGGCAAAGGGCTCATTGTATTGCCAATTTTGGGCATGTAGCCAGAATAAGTCTGAGATCCCTTATGCCCACCAAGACACCCTTCCCTGTATCTGTACAGTCTGATTTGCTTGAGAAACATAGTTCATTTCTGTAATTATCTCAGAATGGAGAAGTTTAAGTCTGTGTAATTACAGTGTTCATGCATATTGAGGATTCTCTCAAGTTTGGATGTCAACAGGGTGCCCAGGCAAAGGCTGACTGGTGAATCCAAGTGTTGAGACCACAAGCAGGGTGAAATGTAGGAGGCCCCATAATGGCCTTCTCAAGCCCAGTTCCATATTGATCAGTGCAGCTGTGAGAGGCTGGGAAGAGCAGCAGCAGCCGTCTTTCCTAGGCTAATTTCCTTTGAACAAACATATGAACAAGGAGGCTTTTAAGGTGGTATCATGGTTAAAACAGAGACAACCAGACTAAAGATGTCTTTATCTATGGCATACAATGCATGAATAATCATAATTGTGGTAGTAACCTTTTATTAAGCATTTAATATACTAAATGTTGTGTATACATTGCATCAGCAGTATTTTTTAAGTGTTTTCTAGTTGCCACACATTCTTCTAGATACTAGGGATTCAGTATGAATAGCTGAAACAAACATGGCATTTTCTTCTGGTATAAAAACAAATATATTTGGCTACACATGAAAGCAATGTGAACAGTGATCCCATTTTCAGTTGTGAAGAGCAGAGATATACCAGCCGTCAGTTTAAAGCATTTATCTCCTCCTTGAGGACAAAGTATTGTCCCCAAGCAGATGGCTTAGCTGAGCCTTTAATAGGTCTTCCCATCATTATATTGGTCTGGTTGCTTCTGAGTGATATGGTAAGATTTCATGGGCAGTGGTCCACTATTATAACTTCTATACTGTAAAATGCATCCCTTTAATGGACAATGCTGAGCGGAATCCCATGTCCATAAACCAGGCATGCAGGAAGCCCTTGGGTGATGGTCCTGAGAGACATACAGCAGGCAGGGAAGGTTAAGAGACATATCTGGAATAAGTGTCAGTTTATTTAGGGGTGAACTGATACCCCCTCTAAAATGAAAGATGTGTGATGTAATCAAGTTGCCACAAAGTGATGGAAGATCTCTTTGGGAGTTGGTGCTATATAAAGGGACAGAGTGTTGGTCTTTTGCTGGCAGTTTGGACATTGAACAGTATCAAAAGATAGTCTACCCTTGATCAGAGGGGCCCCAAAC
Source organism: Pongo abelii (assembly GCF_028885655.2). Taxonomy (NCBI): domain Eukaryota; kingdom Metazoa; phylum Chordata; class Mammalia; order Primates; family Hominidae; genus Pongo; species Pongo abelii. The sequence goes on along the minus strand of NC_071992.2, from coordinate 133,606,252 downwards.
TTACAGCCCATGCATAGCCTTCACCTCTGTCACCATGGCTACTCAGTTCATGGCTCTATTGCATAGTCACAAGGGTGGCTAAGGGTAGAGGTTTGCTGACAACCAGTGGATGCATCATCTTGTCCACCCAGTTAAGTGCTGCCTCTGCAACAGATGGTCTCTGGTGGACATTATTAACATTAGATAAAAAGATTGACATGGATTTTGACCACTTCCATGGGTACATCTACATACTTCTTTCCCAGCTCCCCTTGTCTCTGATCTAATCTTTCTCTTTCCTAGCCAATGACCAAGCATCCATGCCTTTTAGGAGACCTCAAAGATCTGTGTCTGTCATTATTTTGAGGTACTTCTCCATTCCTGCAAAGGGAATGATCCAGTGTACTGCTTATACTTCCAGTGTAGAGGATTCACTCTCACTACTGTCCTTTAGTGCCAAGTCTAGATGGGGCTGTATTGATGTAGCAGCCCATTTTCAGCTCAAATCAGCATAGCAGGAGGTAAAAAACAACATATTGTGGACCAGCTCTCAGGATTTTTCTGCCTTCATCATGTAGTCATAGGAAACTCTCATCATGTGGGGCCATAGCCATGAGCTTCAGAAAAAGCATCACTAATATGTTGAGGCACACCTTCATGTAACTTACTTGTATCTCCTGCTTGGGCCTGATCTGGAATAGATCATTTCTATTGTCCAGTGTCTAGTGGATTGCTGCTGCACCCACCCGATGTTGCGATTAGGAGAATCTGATAATACCTAGCTCATGTTTGACAGCTTCACTTACCAGGCTGCCTGTTGTTAGGTACTCAGTCTTTACCAGGATCCAACAGCACTCCAGGTGGTGTCTTTTAAATAGTAAGTCATTCTCTACCATGGAAGGCATCTGTGTGTCTCTTCTACTGAGGTTTGCCAGAGATTCCAAATGGCATACTTATCTATCAGAGGGCATCATTGACTCTGCCAGGTCATGTGGGCCAGGTTGCAGGGGAGTTGACACCAGAAACAAGACCTGCTGCAGGATTTTCTCTTGCTCTGGGCCTCATTCAAAACTGTCAGTCTTTTCAGTCTCCAGATAAACCCAAAGGAGAACTATTTCCAAACGTAGTCAGCATGTTGCCTTCAAAATCTACAATGACACACTAAGTGCCATGGCTCCTTCTTGATAGTAAAAGGTACAAGATATAAAAACTGCTCATCCTTAGAGGGGATGTCCCAGTCTGTCTTAGACCACTGGACACCTAAAAACATCACTAACATGGTAAGCACCTAATTTTTCATGTGGTTTATCTCCAGTCCTCTGACATGTATTTATCCTGCCAGAGATCTAGAGTACTTACTACTTCCTTTTCACCAGATCTTATTAACATGATATCATCAATATTGTAGACCAATATGATGTTCTGAGGAATGCTAATGTGATGAAGGTTCCTGCTGACTACATTGTGTCTGAGAGCAGGAGACTTATATAGCCCTGGAAAAATTAAGTGAATGTTATAATGTCCTTCCTACAAAAGAGAAAACTGCCTTTGATCCTCCTTCGTGGTACAATTAGAGAACACATTCACCAAGTTGGTAGCCTCAGACCCAGTACCAAAGTCTCTGTTGATCTGTTTCATAAGGATTTTACATCCAGCAGAGGAGCTGTGAGGGTGATCATAATATTTGGTGAAGTATGTAAGAGTCCACTGTCTTCTACCGCAACTAATAGGTTTTGTTATTTCTGGTCCCATACAAGTGAATTGAATAAGGATATGTAGGAACTATCCTCCCTGCATCCTGCATGTCTGATGGTAGGGCTATCTCCAGAATTCCTCCCAGAATGCATTATTATCTATGCTTTATTATCTTGGCAAAGGTGGAGGCAATCTTAGAAGTTTCCTATAATTTTGACTCATATTCCATAAGTCAGGGAATAATAACATCTGCCAGCTGTTTAGTATATCTATCCCAATTATATACTTGAGGATTGGGAAATATGTCTGTGGACTCAATGAACTCACTGTGGAATGAACTTGTATCAGAAATCTGTTTATTACTTGGATTCTGTGAGCCTCCACTCCACTGGAGCTCCTGGATGGTATTTTCGGACCCTGGATGGTGTCAGCTCAGACCCTGTATTCAACTGTCCTTGAAAGGTCTAGATGTTCTATTTTCCTCTTGCACAGCTACTCTGGAAAATTTATTTGGGGAGATATTTCTTACATATACAAATGATGATATTATAGAGTCCTTCCTCAAGGAAAACAAGCCTGCCCTTTGATCAATAACCTCTGGGTCTGTAAACTAATTTAGATCCAGAAATTTGGTGAAGGACTAGTTTTTCATTGTGTTAGTTGACATTGGACAGTTCTCAATTTTGGGCATGTCAGGGAAGGGAGGGAATTACGTTAATTCAAATTGAGTAGCACTCTTGTGGGCTGTCCATCTATCTTGTCCCCTGGAATATTCTAATCTATGATTCATTGCCATAGATCCCTTCAGGTAAAGGCATCTTGATTTCTACCTGGCTCTTTCCATTATGATAGTCACATCTACTTTGCTTCTGAAAACAAAGTGGGCCTTTGTTATTCTGGGATCATTTTATAAACACGCCAATACAAAGCAGCCCAGTGCCAAGGTAGCAGACTCTACTATCACACCAACAGATGGAAGCCTCCACTGGGCTTCTCAAATCTGTTCATCTTCAGCAGAGCCTTCATGGCCTTAGTAAAGGAGTTTCTGTGCGTCCTTCAAGCGAACAGGCAGTTAGTGGGGTTTTCTGCTCTTGCATAATAAATCCATTCTAATGTTTTCACTTCCTTTAGCCTTTTGGCTCCTTCAGTGTTCTGTCTAAGCAGTTCTGGCATTGCCACCTCATTTACTCTGCACTGTTATTGTGTACGGCCTTCAAGGAACCATCCCAGCAGTAGGTTAGGACTGGTTCCAGAATCTCTTTGCCAGGACAGTGCATCCTGGATCCTTGTTCAGACTGTGCTAAGAGACCCAAGTTATTGGTATTGGCAAAAAGGAGTGAGTGGTGGTGGATCTTGAGAAAAAAAAGTATCACTTCGTAAGGCATCTTCTTCAGGTGAGGCCTTTTCAAGGTGTCTAGGCAACTGGAAGTTTTTCTTTGGATAAGGAGATAGTGGTGCCCTTTTGCCAGCCTGGAGTGTTCAGGAGGATCTGGTGATTTAGGATTCTCAGGTTCCTCTACTCATTGGTTAAGACATGCCCTAGGGATATTAACTTTTCCTCACTTTGAGGCTGCGCATGAGGGCAGAGCATGCTTTTCTCAGATCACCATGCCACTGTGCTAGATAAGACCTGGGGCTGCAAATGAAGAAGAGGTGGTTCTTGCTTAGGGCAGGAAGCTGCCAGTGAGTCAAAGACCGTAAGTACTGTTTGCTATAACTAGAGCTGGAGTCAGAAGTGAAGTCAAGGCAATACAAGGCAGTTTACAGAAGTCTCTGGAATAAATAGGAAGAAGACTCATCTATGCTGAGTAAATTATCCAAGATGATACATGTATGCCTAGCCTAGAGTTGGAATAAAAAGCTAGGTTATCTGATTCCAGACACCATCTCTTAACCACTGCTACTCTTTATTTAGGAAAATCAAACAAATTTTATAGGAATGAACATGTTAACACTGAAGTGGGTGGACAGAGCTTAGCTCAGCAGCCATCTGAATGCTTCACCTTAGCTTCCAAAAGAGTCTAGCTGCCTAGAAAGTTTCTGATCCAAAGTCTCAGTGCCTTCTGTAAACTCCAAGCCTGGTAATTCCTTTCACTGTCTGATATGGTGAAATTCCCTAAGGAGCTCCATGGTCTTTGCAACTTCCCCTAATCAAGTCTAAGTTCTTTGAACACTAAGCTTTTTACCACTCCAAAACCTTTGTTCTTTCTGTCACTTCTGTCAGGAACTTTCTTTCCCTGTCCTTTTGCATGGTGGCCAGGCTTTCATCCCCGCCAGGATCAGTTCAAGTGCCATGAGAGGCTGCCTCTGTCTACCTCATCCAAAGAAGCACATACCACCCCTCTCCTTAATAACCCTCTACACCATTATCCTGGTAATGTTCTTTATTGTACCATCACATTCTTCAACTATCTTGTATTTGTGTATAAGGTTAATTCCTTCACTAGAATGAAAACACATTGCTTAAGAATAGGCTATTTGGCCAGTGTGGTGGCTCACTCCTGTAATTCTAGCACTTTGGGAGGTTGAGGTGGGCGGATCACCTGAGGTCAGCAGTTCGAGACCAGCCTGGCCAACATGGTGAAACTTCATCTCTACTAAAAATACAAAAATTAGCCAGGCGTAGTGGCGCATGCCTGTAATCCCAGCTACCTGGGAGGCTGAAGCAGGAGAATCACTGGAACCTGGGAGGCAGAGGCTGCAGTGAGCCAGTATTGTGCCACTGCACTCCAGCCTGGATGACAAAGCGAGACTCTGTCTCAAAAAAAAAAAGGCCATTTTTTCTATTCTGTTTATCACCATGTCCCTTGTCCTTAAGTAGTGCCAGGTAGATAGAAGACACTCCAGAAATATTTGCTGGATGAATAAATGAAAGCCATTAAACCATTGGTTTGTCCCTAATGCCTATGCATGGCTTTCCAGTAATTACCAAATCATTTAGAGACCATGAGAGGTGAGTATCAGTGGAGATTTACTTAGTAAGGGGGGCCAGTATCAACCAATGCACTGCACAGAACACAGAACAGACATTATTACCTTCCTCATGCACTTCTATCTAAACATGACAAAATATTGAGCAATTAGACCAGTCATATTACCAAGAGCCTCAGGGATAAGGTGCCAACTCCTTATCTATTCTCTCCTCTGGAAAAGCATTGAGGTGATGTTGTCTGTTAACAGGTGACATCTTTGTCCTTGGCCATAGGAATGAGATACAAAACTGAGTTGCATGCTAAGAGTTTCAAGGTATTCTTTTGTACTTCACTTTTTCAAATCACTCGTACCTCCTTTGACATTTCTTGTTCGAAATTATTGGACTTGTAGCTTTCTACATTGGCTTTCTTTTCAATTCTTGCCTTGACTTGATTTAGAACTTGGCTCCAGACTATATGCCTCATGACTGCCTTTGAAATTCCATTGAAGTCTTCAATTAAGAGTTATTTCAGGTCTCACTATCTAGCTGCAATCCCATCCAGCTTCTGGTGCTTGGCTTTATAGACCAGAAATGTAGTTTGTCCAGAAGAGAGTAACTGATAAATTGATGTATATTTTAAATTTGTAATACCCCAAATTAAAACATTATATATTGAGACAACCTCAATGATAAATGAATAATAAACTTGGGAAGCTGAATGATCATTTTATTGTTGAGCAAATTTCATATCAAAACATGGAATATGATAGTTTGGGGGTATATTTTATATGGGGTCGGAGGACCACTAGCTATAAGAGCTTGAGTACAGGACTCAAACTTTTGAATTTTCAATTCCTTCATTTATTAAAAAATGTAAAAAATAGTATTTACCTCGTGGGGTTATAGGATGAACCAAATAAATGCACATAAAGGCTTTAGCATAGCATGTGGCCCATAGAAAGCACTCGATAAATGTTAGCTGTTAATGATAACAATAAAAATCTGCTTGGAATATCTTTCCCTACTTCCCCACCAGGAAATCTTTCATCCATCAAGATTGTTCAAGATTGCTTTGCTCTGTTTCCCCCACAGGTAGCCTTAGTCATCTTCCTTGCTGAGATTCCATTGTTCATATTTCTATACCAGTGATGATATTATTATTCATGTCTGTATTACAGGGACTAACCTATGGTAGTTATTCAATAAATCCTGATTGAATTAATGCATACCCTCTGCACATTAACCTTGACCTCACCTGACTCCAGCAGTGGCTTTTTGCAAAGTGAGATTTCTGAAGCTTTAAACTGTTAGAGAAATTACTGTTTTATAAGAGCCAGAAACATACATAAATGCCTTCGCACTCAATACCTGGGCCAACTCTTTTTGTTCTCTAGGCTTTTTATGGGTGGGAAGAGATCTCAGCGTTCAACCCTAAAAAAAAAAAAAAAAAAACAAAGTCTTAACTTTGCTAACATATTTTGAAAACGACTGGCCTTGGAAGTAAAGGTAGGATCTTGGATCTTGGATTTACTCTTAGTAAGTGCTTCTGCCTGAGATCTGAAAAAACAGTTGCAGGAAAAGTGCCAGTAATTCCAGTATATAACTAAGACAAGCATTTTCTAAAATGTCTGTTGCTAAAGTCAGATCATAGCTCACTCATGATAATGCTCTTAATATTTAATTTAATCAGTTAATCGCCTGGCTAGTAAACGTCGTCTTCATCTTAAATCTGTTCTCTTGGACTATCGTAATAGTCTCGCAGGTTCAGAAATGCATAAAATGTCTCACTCCTCCCAACGCTCAGTGCAGAATGAAAACTCGGTGACCTTTAAGACCTTTCCAACTCGAAATGTTATAATTCTGTGATTCCCTCAGCCAGATAAAATTTTATTAGTTTTAATGGTTCACACCAGGATAAAAGAAGTGATCTTAACCATTCGGGAGTAACTTGTGATGCTGTTAAAAATCTATTGGCTGATTCAATAAGAGATGCCACAGAGCTCCTCAAAATATGCAGCTATGGCAATTTTGCTAAGAGGAAGAATCTAGAAGGCTCAAAGCCTCAGAGATTATTGAAGCCAAACTTACTTCTCCTGTACCATCTTGAGACAAACCCCTTTTAGTATGCCCAGCCAACCTGTTTTGTAAACTTCCCATTTCAACATCACTTTACCTCTCTTTACACTGTATGTTGCCTGGAAATAGCACCAAATGAATGATCAACAGAAAATAAATCTGATGAATCACCTTGATCTCTCTCTCTCTCTCTCTCTTTCTCTGTCAGACTCTTTTTTTTTTTTTTCCTGAGAGATTTTATTTCTGACAGTCTCCCTAGGAGTCATCTCATGAATCATCTAACTTCCTCTGAGAATATTTGCTCTCAGAGGCTGTGAACCCTCCAGGGAAAGTTGTTTCTGGCTGAGATGCAGGCTCTGCAAATCATGAAAATGATTTAGCTTTAGCTGAAAAAGCACTACCCAAAAATTAACACCATCTCTTTCTTTGCTCTTCTGTTTGGCTATTGTGACTTTGCATTTATTCCTTCATGCATTCTTTAATTCATCTTCTGCCTGCTCATTTACTCTTTCAATTATAATTCAACATTAACCAACTCCTGGAAATTTCACTTAAGTTGCACAAATGTTACTTGATTTACTATTTTGCTTAAAATTGGGTACACAAACTAAATAATGCATTTCTATCTCTAACATCTTTTTGATACATTACTCTAGTAATATGTCTTATTAAAATATGAGTTATGTATACTTTTAATTGAGCCATTGCTGGGGTCACAACCATGAAGCATCCTACTAAATGCCAGGTACTCTGCTTAATTTTTTGTACAGTATCTCCTTGAGTTTCACTATAACCCTAGAGAAGCTATATTATTTTTTGTTTCCTCATTACAAATTCTGGCAAGGATAACATCAAGCCTTATTTCTCATCCTGTTCTTGATTGCTACACCTAGTGCCTGGCATATTCACTCATGAAGACACTTTTAAAAAATTTATCAATTATCAAGCCCACAGTGGATTGGGCACTATGTTGGCCCCTGGGGATGAAGCTAAGTGCAAGGTAAACATCCATCCCTGCCTTTATAGAGTCTATACTCTAGCAGGGGTGATAATAAATGTTTGATGAATGAATAAGTGAATGCAGAGGCCAAGGTTAAGAGAAGTTAAATAATTTCTGATTAGTAACAGAATTAAGATTCATGCCCAGATTTGAGTAACTCCAACTCTATGCTCCTCATGTAAAACAATTTTAGGCAGAATATTTGACCTCAAGGAGCTCACAATCTAGAGAGGAGTAAAGAGTAGGAGAGGATAGGAAAGTAAGTAACCACATAATTACAATGTATATTATTTAACATTTAGCAAGTCCTTCCTATGTACCAAGTACTGTTTGAATGGCTTTCTACATAATGACTTTTTAAAGTCTTAGAACAATCTTTGGGGCAAGTAATATTTTATTGCCATTCTACAGACAATTAAAAGGGACAGAGAGAAGTTAAGTAAGTCTCCTGAGATCACCCAGCCAATAAGTAGTAGAATTTGTATCCAGGGAGTCTGATGCAATAATGTATGGTCTTATCACCATGTCATACTATCCCTTTTAGTGTGGTAGTGTTCAGGAACTGTGCTAGTCTCTTTGGATTCAAAAACAAATAAGATATGGCCTCCATTCTTGATGAGCTCAAAATCAAATTTAGAAGACAAATGTAAAAACATTATTATCATGAAGGATACGCTGGTAAGCTATGCTTTATTTTTTCCAAGAGAAACTATTCTGAACTCAAAGAGTACCTGGTGTCTGGGGCAGACTGAATTACTGGTCCCTATATTCACACTTTTACCATGGCTTTGGTGTGAGCTGAATATATTTCCCAACAACTTGACTTTGACCATATGACTTGCTTTGGCCAATGGCACGTTGGTGGAAGAGACAGCATGACACTCCTGACCCTAGGCCTTAAGCATCACAGGTTTCTGCTGTTGTCTTAACCCTCTGATATCTTCATGGGAAGGACATGTCTTGGCTAACCCCCTGGTCCATAGTGAACTACTTGGCTGACCAGTAGGCTTACAGCTTGATGCAGAGATACCTAGATCTAGGCTCCTCTAGCCTAGATCAGTTGACCCCTGGGCTATGCACAGATACTTAAACAGCAAAACTATCCCAACCAACTTGCAGGAACATAAGAAGCAAACACTTATCATAATATGTGTTAGTTTGCTCAGGCTCCCATAACAAAATACCATAGACTGGGTGGCTTACACAACAGAAATCCATGTTTTCATTGTTATGGATGCTAGAAGTCCAAGACCAAGGTGCTGTCAGGTTTCATTTTGTCTGGGGCCTCTCCCTTTGCTTGCAGAGGACTGCCTTCTCAGTGCATACTCAAAGGATATTTCCTGTGTGTATACACATCTGTGTCCTTGCCTGCTCTTCTTATAAGGATATGAGTCATATAGCATTAGACCTCACCCTTATGCCCTAGGGTCAGAAGTGTCATGCTGTTCCTTCTACCAGTGTGCCACTGGCCAAAATCATGGCCTTATTTTCTATTCGTTATCTTTTTAAAGACTCTATTTCCAAAAAAACATTCACATCCTGAGGTACTGGGAGTTAGTGCTTCATGACTATGAATGTAAGGAACAATTGAGCCCGTCACAATACAAAATGCCTCTGAGATTTTATATTCTTTCTTATGCAGCAAGAGATAAAAAATGTAGGTAAAATATAAATAGATAAAAATATAGACAGATTTCTCCAAAGAGATAAGGTGACTTCTGGGCATAAAAATATAGAGTTCCTAACTCTTTTTCTCCAATGTTAAAAGTTATTAAAATCTCTTGTAGTGGACACAGGTAGCCCAGAGCAGATCTTATGACATGGAAGAGCAATGGGCCTCTGAGTTATGCTCATTGCAGTAGGAAAAATACGATCAGTGTGCCCTAAACCAAGATGGGTGGATAAAAGGGGAAGAGTAGTTCTATGTCCATGAGGTTCTGACCCAGCCATCCAGGTAGTAGGTTCATGACCTAAGAAATAGCTATTCAAGTAAATTTAAAAGCCAAGAAGCTGTCAGGCCAGACTAAATCTGGCATGAGCTGCTAATGTCTATGTGTAATATTGATGCTTCCAAGTTTCAGGGCCAGTAGCAACAACCTCCAGGAGTTGGTTCCTCAGCACAAATGAGCACTCCAACGTATCCTTAGACACATAATAGAAAGGAAATATTTGTGAAAGGTAGAGTAAGACTAAATTGGACATTCAGGAGTTTCATAATTATATTCTAATTGTACTCTTGCTCCTCAAACTTGAGTCCTTAGACCAGCAGCAACAGCTTCACCTGCCAACATGTTAGAAATGCAGCATCTCAGGCCCCAAACCATCCCACCTGCTAAATCAGAATCTATATTTTAGCAAGATCTCCAGGTGCTTCTTAGGCACCTTGAAGTTAGAATGGCTCTGGTGTAGAGAAAACTATTGGCTGTCAGGGGCTGGGTGGGGAGGTTATTCTGGTAAATTGAATGGGGTACATCAAGACTTCCTGGTGACATTACAATCTCACCGTTATTCCTGTTTTTAGGAATCAAATTCGGTTATCTACTGTTGTGATGGTCAGTTTTATGTGTCAACTTAGTTTAGGTTTATAGTCTTAGTTTTTCTGTTATTCAGTCAAACATCAACCTAGGTATTGCTGTGAAGATAACTTGTAGATGTGATTGAAGTCTATAATTAACTGATGGTATGGACTGAATTGCATGTCACCGAAATTCATATGTTGAAGTCATAACACCCAGTGCCTGTGTTTGGAGATGGGGCCTCTGAGGAAGTAATTAAGGTTATGTGAGGGCATAAGGGTGGGTTCCTGATTCTATAGGATCAATGTCCTTAGAAGAAGAAACACCGAAGAGACTCTTTTCTCTCTCCCCTTTCACTCTCTCTCTCTTTCCCTGCCATGTGAAGACACAGCAAGAAGGCAGCCATCTGAAAGGCAGGAAGAGAGTCCTTACCAGAAACCAAGCTCTGTTGGACCTTTTCCTTGGACTTTCCAGCCTCCAGAACAGTGAGAAAATCAAATTCTGTCATTTAAGCCATATAGTCTCTGGTATTCTTTTTTTAATGGCAGCCTGAGAAGACTAAGACAGTTGACTTTAAGTAAGAGAGGTTATCCTCAGTAATCTTTGGGCTCAATTCAATCAGTTCAAAGATCTTAAGAGCAGAACTGAGGCTTCCCTAAGGAAGAGAAAATTTTTCCTACAGACAGCAACTCTGAAGGAGAATTCTATCCTGTCCTTCCTAACAGCCTGCCCTGTGAGTTTTGGATGTGCCTACCCAGCTACCACAATTACATCGGCCAATTCTCTGAACTAAATCTCTTAATAGGTATCACCTACTGGTTTGTTTCTTTGGTTTATCCCTGACCAATATGTTGACTTGTCCTTTTTTTTTTTTTTAATTTTCACAGATTCAGCATTTTATTAATTGTTTTTACTGATTATTGTTTTGTCTTTCATTAGTATCTCAGTTTTATTTTCATTTCCTTCCTTTAATTTTTTTTGGCTTAACTTTTTATTTTTCCTTTTTTCTTTGGATGTAATTCTTTTTTTATTTTATTAACAAAAATATCTACAATTATAAATTTTTTCCTTTTATTACTGCTTTAAATGTATTCCACACATTTTGACATAATGAGTGTTTTTATCATTAATTTTTACAAAACTTGTTATTCTGCTTTTCATTTTCCCTTTACCCAAGAGTAATATAATAGTTTCTTTTTTTTTCTAATTTCCAAGTAGAATTTTTGTTTTGTTTTGTGGTTTTGTTATTAATTTCTAGTTTTATTACTTTGTGATCAGATATTGTTGTTAATATTATTTCTACTTTGTGAATGTATTTTATGCTTTCTTTGAGTCATGACTATATTGTCAATGTTTATAAATGTTTTAGGTGCATTTGAGAAGTTCTACATTTTTTAATCAAGGAGCAAATTATATATACATATATAAATATAGATATTTATAGAAATATAAATATATAATGAATATATAATCGATATATTATTTTCTATTCACTTAATCTTTGTCTGGGACTGAAAGTGCTGGCTTAAATTCTCCTGATAGTTGTGTGCTTCTGTTCATTTCTCTCTATATCAGTTGTAATTTTTGCTTTATGATGGTGGTTTCTGTGTTTTTGATACAAAAATTTTATATGTGTCATGTCTTCATTGAAAAGTATGGCCTTTAGTACAAGAAAGCCTCTCTTTTTTTCGTTTTTGCTTTAGAGCATAAATTCTTATATGATAGAAGGATGCAGCCTCTCTTTTCCTTGGTTTTGTTTGACTAGTATACTTTTGTCCCATCTGCTCCACTCATTTCTTTTTTGCCTTTCTGAATCATTTTGTTTTCAGGTATTTCTATTCTATTTCACTTATTTTCTGCACTACAATAGCTCTAATGCTGTAGGACAATGACCTAATCTGGAGGTTATGGAAACTACCAACTATGTCTATTTTAATTACACATTCAGAGATTAGAGAAATGACTGCTAAGTGATTCCATGAATCTTGTGGACCCATTGTGAGTTGGACCTGGGCCAGGACTCTAATGTGGAGGTGGCATAATAACACTTTGGGTATTAATAATTACTTGGTCCCTACATGCAATGGTCCTTGAAATGTGTGAGTGTTTGCTATTCCTCAGGATTGGGTCCCTATTTGAAAGAAAGAGAACTATTTGAAGAAATCATTGCCATTTTTCCTTGCCGTGATTTTATTGGGTCCTTTCTCCTGGGGACCTGTCCTCCCTTCCAGTCTATGGGATCTGGGTTTGTAACTTCACTGGGACAAGAAACTGGCATGGAATCATGACTTTTATATTTGGAATTGGGGGCTGGGAACTTCCCCCTGATCTGCCTTGTGATTATCTACCACTGAATTCTTTGGCTTGCACACATTGAGCAGTTCCCTAATTGGCTACTCTTCTATTTTGCCCCTAGGAATACCATCTCATAACCCTCTCCATGTCAGCTCTTCTTGGCTGCTGCTTCAATCTTACCACTTGTTACAATAGCTTCATCCTTAAGGCTGCTGATGAAGCCCACACGTTGCTATTTAGTCTTTTGTTTTGAAGTTTTATCATTCTCATTATTATTAGAGAGCTATAGTTTGGGAATGGCATCTTCTGCTGTCAGCCCTAGACTAACAAGCATTAATGAACATCTCAATGACACTGATGTCCCTCTCACCAGCTCCTTCCTTAGCCCTTTGACAAATAGTGTATCCCCTGGCCTCACTGATGGAATATCACTATCTGGTGAGTTTTCTAACTTTATGTAGTATATCCACTCTGTAGTATATCCACTCTAACATGTCCACTTCTTTGATTCTTTTAATTGCTTCTTCTACTGCCTGCCACAAAAATTCTGGAATTTCTTTCTCACCACGTGGGGGCCATTGCTTTTTTCATACTTCAGTGGCCATCCTTACAGTGTGTTTGTACCATCTTCCCAGGGCTTTTTGCCAGGCTGTTAAATACTCCCATACTGATAAATTCCTCTTATCCAAGTTTTTTCTTTTGCCCTTGGCAAAACATTTTTTTGTAATCAGTCTCATTTGTGCTCTTCCAGCTCCTTCTGGTACATGTTGACTAAGTCATGCAGCTGTGCAGTCACCTCCCACCTTTTTCCAGGCTCAGCACACTCCTGGCTGGGATAGCCTATGACTTAACTCTAGGTTTGGACTTAAAAGCAAAGAAACGAGATAATGAAAGATCATGAGTGGGTGCTGATTGTTTAAAGAAGTACCTATATCAGGAAGAGGCTGCCTCCTCTGTTGGAATGGTGAAGTGGTTTCTCTAATCAGTTGTTCTCTTTTTGTGAGAGAGGAGTTGTGTGTATTCTGCTTAATGTGATTTTCTCACTCCCTTACCCAAGAGTTGAGGGAATGTACTGATGCTCAGTAGGAGGAGTAGGCTACTTTCTTAGTCTCAAAGGATTCAACGGAATTAGGGCATTCAAGATTTTCAGGTCCGTCAACTCAGATTTTGCCATCTCATGTGCCATGATAGAGATTAACCTTCTTTGGAACGCAGTTACTCTTATTATTAAATCTTAAAACCAATCCTTAAGTTTCACTACCTTTCTGTTGCAAGTGATTAGAAAGTCTTTGTTATGCTACCAAGGAAGCTTTCTGCTTTTCACATTTAGATTTTATTTGGTGATTATTGATTATGATTTGATGATGTTATCTTTCCCCAGGGTGTCCATCAAGCTTAGCAATAGTTTAGCAATAAGTCACCCAATTCCACTCTCCTTAGAGCTTCTATTTCCTTCATTTTTTCCCAATGGCTGATACCTTGCAGCAATTAGTACATTCCCATTAAACAATACACCATCCCAGATTGCCCCAGTGAAAGTTTTTCACTGCTACTTTATGCTTGATTAACCATCAGGGGTAATGGGGTTCTCATTGCCAGCCAGCTAGCTGGTAAGTGATCCAGCTCCAAAATTCAATTTTAGCATCTGCAAGACCACTTCTTGTCAACCATCACTGGTTACATTCTCTAGGAAGTAAATTATGAGATGCAGATTAGCATGCTAGGTGTATATTAGTAGATACTCTTTGATGAACACCTGTAGAAGGAAGGTAAAGGAAGTGGGATAAGGAAGAAAGTGAAATTTTGCAGTGATGCAAACCCAATAAAGGCCTCAGCCAAACCCGTAGAAATCTCTGAAGCTAAGATGGCCTTTCAGAGTTATCCTGAGTTAGAGTCAAAAGGGGAGCTGGGCTTTTATACTTTCCTCTCAATCAGTGAAGGAGGACTTGGGTGGTATTTCACAGCATCTGTCGGTCGATGTCTATTATTTTCTTTGTTTTACTTTTTCTTATATCTTTTTGTACTTAGAAGTACTTTTATTTGTGTTCTAGTAGTTATCTATACACTAGCAGGTGAAAAATGTTTTTCATTCTCCTTTTTCTTAGTTGGTGTTTGACTATTTGGTTTCTGAGCTTTAACTTACATGCTTTGACTCTCACCTTTCTTTTTCATTTCTCTGCCTTTAAAAAAAGCTTCCTCAGTTATTTCTACTTTGGACAAATTTGTCCTCTAGTAGATTTTCTTGTAAAGGGCACATGTACAGTATCCCTAGATTCTTGCATATCTTAAAAATGTGTTTATATAACCTTGACACTTGAAGGACAGCTTAGCTGGATATGAAATCCGTGGCTCGCGCTTTCTTTGTTTGAGTTTTCTGAAAATGTTTCTCCACTGTTATCTGTCTTTGCATGTTGCAGTAGGGAAATCTTATGCCAATTTGATTTCCTTTATAAATAATGTGGGGCTTTTTTTGTTGTTTTGCTTTGCAGACCATGAGGACAATTTTCACTACACATTATACACCATAGGTCCTTTTAATTTATGCAAATAGGTCTTTTATTTCTGAAAAAAATTGGATTATGATCTAAAATGTTGTTCTGTTGTGTTGTTGTTTTTTTTGTTTTTGGTCCCCCAGAGACTCCAATTATATGTATATTGCATCTGCTTTGCCTATGCCAAATACTTTCCCGTGATCCTTTTAAATTATTTCCTTTTCGTTATTTTTATTCTTTGCCCTGTTTTTATTTTCTTGACTATTCAATTGTCCCTACTAAATTTCAATCCAATGTTTTCTCATTCAGGCAATTTGTAATGTCTTCAATTCTAGGATGAATTTGATTTTTTTCTACTATTTCTTTCCTGTGTTCAGTCATTTTATATCTTCCTAATTTTTGTTCATATTTGCTATGAGTTTTACCTTTCTGATTTGAGATACTTCTTTTACATATACAAATTCTTGTTTTCAGATATTAAATTCAGATGGAGCTCTTATGTTGCAGTTTTGTTCTACTTCATTGTTGACATTTTGGGGAGGATTTTTAACAGCTGGTACATTTTAATTCTTACTTTGTTTCTTTTTTGTCTAACTTTGTATGGATATTATCTACTTTTCATACTTATTTTGACTGTCTAATTTTCTGGACCAGCAATAGCAGTTGTATGCACACAAAAGTGAAAGTTTTGACAGGCTTATCAAGCTCCCTAGTTCAAGACTACCCTCTTCATTTAGTATGGTGAAGTGCAGTTTCTCTAATTAATTTAGCTATTTTTTGTGTGTGGAAAATTGTTGTGTATTCTGTTTTGTGATTCTCTCTCACTTTCTCTCTCTCTTAGTTCAAGACTACCCTCTTCATTTAGTATGGTGAAGTGTAGTTTCTCTAATTAATTTAGCTATTTTTGTGTGTGGAAAATTTTTGTGTATTCTGTTTTGTGATTCTCTCACTTTCTCTCTCTCTGTCTCACACACACACGCGTGCACACACACCAGAAATCTCAATTTCTTGTTTTCATATATTTTTTTTTTTTACCTTCACTACCAAGTAAGTGCCCATGGGGCATGTTTCCTTCTCAAATTGCCCCATTCCCATGCAGAAGTGTTAGTTTCCAATATTGCTGCTTTGGGTCCTGATTACATACAAATCCTTTCATTTCTCTCCCTTCTTTCTAGCCAGTACTCAGATCTACCAGATTCTACATTTGTTCCTGGTATTTTCCACTGCATGGTGGGGATTTAGCTTTTGGAGGGAATTCTATTTGGATTCTGTTACCCTATTTCTCCTGTGGCCCCTGCTCCTCTTTCCTCTTTCTTTTGGCCTCTTTCATATCTCTGCCTTACTCTTCTCCTAAACTGGATTTTTAAAAAATTTCCCTACTTGCCAGTGTTTTAAGCTCACATTATCGTATTTTCTGTTTCCTGCAGAAAGCATAGTTTATGGGTCGTTTTATTTGCTGCTTTTATTTATCCAGGTGGGTTTTGGGTGAATATTTGGAAAGAATTAGAATTAAGAGGCAGCCATTATTCTATGTAAATCTAGAAAAACCAGATGATTAGGTTTTAAGCAGAAGACTGTCAGAAGTAAGATTTAGAAAAATCAAGCTGTGACAGAGCTCAGAAATGTGTTTGACTACTCACTTTCACTCCTCAGGTAGAGAAAGAAAAGGGTGAGATGCTTTCTGCCTTGTTCAGGTGCAAGCAATCCTCCAGGGCACCCAATCTTACTCACCACATCCATCCTAACCACACCCTGGCTCACAAAGGGTGAGGCAGAGAATGAATCATTGGGAGGGTTTTCGTGACTAACAGTCCTTCCACTGTCCTCGGGCCTGGCTATGCAGATTCTCACCTGTACACTTTTCTTCTTCCTGGGGTAATATTGCCCCCAGTTTCTCAGGTCTTTTCAATAGCTATTTTTTACTCACTTTAATATTTTCTTTAAATATCAGCTATTTCAGGAAGCCTTCTGATGACCTACTACAAGCTGGATGGTGAATGTTCTCTTTGTGCAACTACAGGAAACCATATACCTCCCTATCCCTGCACTTGACATTTTATTCTGCTTGTGAAAATGCCTCCACCTATAAAGTGTGGATACTTCATGATTCCTTTTTCCTTTATGCATTTCCGTAGTGTCTCTCACAGAGCGTGATACTTAACAAATACTCACTGGTAGAATGAATGGATGAATAAAGAAAGCAACATAACTGCTCTAGAAATGCCTGCACTTTGCATTGTCCCAGCCTATGGGGAAAATGTCTTCCTGACTCTTGCTTTGTTATGGTTAGAGGGTCACTGGTTTCTACAGACAATTTTCTATGCTCATGTCCCTGATTCCAGGGCCACTTGGACATGAATATTAACCAGACTTCCCCCAGGGCCTGGAAGCATGGAGCATTTTGCTGAGTGTGCTTTTGGGTGATCTCCTTTCTATTCTTGTCTCCAGCCATGTTCCACTGGGGACACAAAAATGAATATATTATCTCAATATGTGGCTAAATAGGAAGAGTGAATTCATCTCCAAAGTCACAGTATTCTCTTCAGGTACGGGCAGAATAAATTTAGTTATTCTAAATCATGTTGAGGGGCAATAAATGTTCTTCTCTATTAAATTTCCTCTGCATTTCTTTCCTCCCCTCACCTGATCTTTAATTGTATTCCAGAAGAGGGTTTCATAATGAAGGACGACCTACTTTCATCCAAGATCATTATAATTCTTGCAATTCCAAAGTCTGTTTCTCCCTTCTTCTCTGTAAACCTGAAACTACAAAAGTCTTAAAAGCATGGAACTTAGGACTTGAAGGGACCTCATTATCATCTAACCTTCTCATTTGACAGACAAACACTGACTTGCCCATAATTATAAAGCTGGTTAATGGAAGGATAAGTAATAAAATAAGTTTCTTACTCACAGTTTTGTGTTCCTTTTGTTTCTGTGTGTCTTTGTGTGTGTATCTCTCGTTGAAGCCTCCAGGATAGTGACCCCTCCCTTAAATCCCCTAACATATTCTTCTTGTCTAAACGGTTCCAAGCGGCAGTTTGAAAATAATTTTACTACATCATAGAGCCTTGAGATTAATGATATAAGCATCTCCTTGTCATAATGCTTCAAAAATTTTAGAGACATTCCTTTTCCTCTCTTTTATTTTTGTCGTGAAAAAAGAAATAAAATTTCTCTTAAAAATAAAAAAAAATCTAGAATCCTTTCAAGTTTTTTCAGGAGTTTAAACCATTCTTCATCAGTTGCAATTTTCTCTTCTATATTTTCCATTAAGGAAGGCGGAGTTAATAACAAATTTGGAGTCCTGTTAGAGAATTTGCAGTCTCAGTTTACTGCCTTCTAGTCCTTTTTATCTTGGCCTTCTCATAAAGGGGCAACTCTGTTTTCTTTGAACAAAGGGAGCAGTAATTCACAATCTTGGTTTTGCCACACCCCAGGGTGTCTTCAGCCATAAAATAGTGTCAAGAGATTGTCAAAACAAAATTAATTGAAATTGAAACAGTAAATTCCTGCCATAAAATGTCTTCAGAAGGTGAAAGGAAAGGTGTATCACAGAATAAAGCAAAAGGTGAGTTCCCCAAAGGATGAGAATTGTTGATCCAAAGGGAAGATGGCAAATCTTTTACTCTAATCTCACCTGTGTTTCTAAAACCTTGCAGGACATAGAAGGAGGAAAAACTAGAATTGTCAA
This sequence comes from Pongo abelii, assembly GCF_028885655.2. Taxonomy (NCBI): domain Eukaryota; kingdom Metazoa; phylum Chordata; class Mammalia; order Primates; family Hominidae; genus Pongo; species Pongo abelii. Next base: position 133,587,591 of record NC_071992.2, on the reverse strand, counting down.
AACAATAAGCCACATCTTCTTACAAGTCAGGGCCCTCCACAGCGTTTCTGACAGTTTGAACACCAGCTAAAGTTTTTTTAACACCAAATTTAGCATGCACAGGCATTTCAGATCTGTCACTAGAAGCACGGTGATGTCAGTGAGAAAATCTGGTGTTGTTTCATTTTCACAAGTTTTTCAGGATCCGAAATGGAGTGTTTGTTGAGCATGTCACTGCAAGAGGGGGTAATCATTAGTGATCTGAGAAACAAGGCTTGTTGCGAGGTTAAGAACCTAAAAAATGCTTATTAACAAGGAGAAGGGCTGCCAAGGGAGGAAGGCAGTGAGATAAACCTAGTACTTATCACTCCTGGGGGCTCCAATTTATTTAGATGCTTTGGAATTCTACTCTTTGGGCCATGTATGTGTTAAGACTAAAGTCACATTCACACTTCAGGGGAATGCTGTTGTAGTCATTCTTGAGAAATGTGTCATGACATGGGGCATCTTTTTATCCTAAACCATTTGCGCTTTGCCTTTCAGACTAAAATGGCTTCTGAACATTAGAATTTTAATTAGAAATTGAATGAAAGCCTTTTACCAATGAAGATGATTTTGAAATACATAAGGCAATAATGAGGTTTTTAGGAAGCAAACCATTTATTATTCTGTGCCCATTGGACTCTCTGCTTCATGTTGAGGGGCAATAAATGTTCTTCTCTATTAAATTTCCTGTGCATGAACTTGCATTTAATTATTTTTAAGGAAGGCTTCATGTCTGCTCTTAGTCTGAAGTCCTCATGAAGAATTTGGAGTTTCACACAATTTAGCTCCCTGTAGAAGAGATTGCTGATAGCCCTTCAATGTCAGTTTGCTCTTTTTTATTAGTCACAGAACCCCAGTTTTATTAGGTTGGCGCAAAAGTAATTGCAATTTTTTCATTAAAAGGGATGGCAAAAACTGCAATTATTTTTGTACCAACCTAATATTTGGGTGACAGTGATTTCAGTTTAAAGAAGATATTTCCCCAGCTCTTTCTTTTTCAGCTAAGCGTGCCCATGAAATTATAATTGGTTCTTGCCAATGATATGTCAACAAGAAGTTACATGAAAAGTAGAGTAAGGTTTCAAAAGTGTATTAACTCACTGACAAATGTGTCCCTTAGTATACATTTCTCCTCCCTGAAATCTGATAATTGGTTCTGAGGTTTGGAGCTCTAGCAACCAACTGGATTGATGTCATGGTTAATTGTGTGTCAACTTGACTGGACCACAGGGTGCCCATGCATTCAGGTGGATGTTATTCTGGGTATGTCTGTGATGGTGTTCCTGGATGAGAGTAACATTTGAATTGGTAGGCTGAGTGATTGCCTTCCCCAATGTCTATGGGCCTCCTCCCATCAGCTAAAGACCAGAATAGAACCTTTTCCTCCTTTTGGACTCAAACTGAAACATCAGCTCTTTTGGGGTCTGGAGCCTGCTGACTTTTGAACTAAGACTACGCCATCAGCTCTCCTGGGCTTGGTGACTACAAATCTTGGGACTTTTCAGCCTCCATAATCTCATGAACCAGTTTCTTATAATAAATCTCTTTCTATATGTACACATATCCTATTAGTTCTGTTACTCTGGAGATCTCTGATTAATACAATCCATAAGGTGGCGTTGAAGGCAGAAAGTGTGCTGTAGGATGATAAAGCAGGAAGATAGAAGGAGTCTTGACTTCTGACAATTTCATTGAATGATTATACTAGTCCTGGGCTGCTAAACTTCGGGGCTTCACGTTATGTGAGCAAATAAGCACCTAATTCATTTAAACACTGTTAATTCAGCTTTCTGTTACTGGCAGCCAGAGGTAATTTTTAATTAATATACTCCCTTGCTACACATAAGCTCTGTGAAAGCTGAAAATAAAATTTATACTTCTTTGTTTCCCCATCAGTGATTAGCACAAAGCTTTGCCCAGGGTAGGAGCTCTAGAAGTATTTATAGAATTATTTTGTTTAACAATCATCTATTGAGCTCCTAATATGTACCTGGTAATGTGCTAAGAGTGTGAAATAAAAGAATATGAAACAAAAGCTCTTTTAACCAATCTCTACTTAACTATCATGATGGGTTAATCAATGTTCTTCTTTTCCCCTGTAAAAAGCATAAGCATTGGATGCCCTTGGCACTCCACTTACTCCTGAACAGTAGACTACTCTCTACTGTGCCAAGCACTTCTGCTCCCACAGGTTGGATTTTAAGCTTCCAAAAAGTCCATTTTATTTGTTCACAAGCCTAATTATGCCAGTTGCATTTATTATTGCAATTATATAATTATTATAAAACCAATAAAATATGAGTGTACAAAGAAATGGAGTTATTGTTCATGTAAAAATTAAGCTGAATTCTCTGAAAAGATTAAATAAAAGTGAATCACTAAACAAATGCTGTCAAATTAGGTGGGTAATGATATTACGTATATAGTGGTAAAACAGCTTATAAGTATTTGCATTAGGACCTTTTCCATTGCAAATACAAATAATCTATCTTAGATCCATTTAAGCTGAAAAAGTAATTTATTGGCTCATGTGGCCAGGAAGTCCAAGGAAGAATGGCCTTTCTGCACTGTGGGATTTGGGTGGCTTAACTATGTCACCATATATTGTCATCATTTTCCAGCTCCCTCGTTGTTTTTGTTGGCTTTTCTTGTTTTTCTTTAAACTTGTTGACTTCATTCTATCCTATTACAGAAAGACTTTCTCTGTATGATGGACAAATTGACTGTAGGCAGCCCGAAACAGGCCTCATTGTCACTCATATTACCAAGGGAAGAGGATCTCTCTCCCAGGTTTAATTGGTCGAATAGGTCCTGTAATCTTGGACTAATTGCAGGAAAGTTCTTTGGGTGACCCTAGATTCCCCAGTTCTCCCCTATTCTACTTTTAGTTTTTAAGAATAACTGTAGAATGTGTTGGAAATGCAACAGGCTGAGATGAAGAAGGACTGGCTAGAAGAGCTTGGTCTCTGTTACAGTCTGTCTTTAGAAAAAGAATGTCACTCAGTTCCTTAGCCCAGTGGGTCATGTGGTCATGTGACCCTGAGGTATATAACCAGGGTAGGCTGCCTTTTGGGGGTCCCTCAGCTGTGGTGCAAGTGGGACATATGTAGAAAAGACTCCATCTGTACCAGGCAGCTTTCCTGAGCCTTCGGGGAATGCCTCACAATGGACCCTAGGCTTCTGTTGTCCCTTGCTGCCTGTGTGTAATAAATGCATTTCAGGTAACTTGTTTTGTGTGTGGGCTTCTCTGTCACTTGACTCAGAAACGCTGATAACCAGTGCACAGTGAATCTGCTTCTCACTGTTCAGTGTGAACAGTTTTGGGTCACCATGCCTATCAGTTCTGATTTACAGTCATACCAGAACCATGGGGGTTGAGGCAAAGGTAGAGCAGCCCCAACTTCTCCACTGTGGCAGGAGTCTATTCTGGCGCAGGGCCTGAGAAACGGTACTTGTCTCTCTGCTCTTCTCTGTTTTCCTTAGGATGCTGGAGCTATGTGGGGTTTTATTAGCCTATTCTAGGCCCAGCGAAAGGCCACTTGACTGCACCTCGGAGGACTTGTGAGAGAGTCCTATAGCTCATGAACTGGCTTAAACTTTCTTAAAAAGTTACTCATTGTCGGCCAGGCATGGTAGCTCACGCCTGTAATCCCAGCACTTTGGGAAGCTGACGCAGGCGGATCACGAGGTCAAGAGATCGAGACCATCCTGGCTGGCATGGTGAAACCCCGTCTCTACTAAAAATAAAAATAAAAAAATTAGCCAGGCGTGGTGGCGGGCTCCTGTAGTCCCAGTTACTCAGGAGGCTGAGGCAGGAGAATGGCGTGAACCTGGGAGGCGGAGCTTGCAGTGAGCCGAGATCTCGCCACTGCACTCCAGCCTGGGCGACAGAGCAAGACTCCATCTCAAAAAAAAAAAAAAAAAAAAGAAGAAGAAAGGAAAGTTACTCATTGTTTCTGGATTTTAGCTTTCTGTGCTGTAAAATGAAGACATTAGACTTGACATTCTTTAAGATCACTTTGAATCCTAAAATTCTACAACTATGACTCTGCACTTTTGCTTATACCGTTAATCCTGCTCAAGGAATATTTTTACCCTTGCAAAATTTACATATGTAAACTCTACTTTTGATAAATAGCCTGGTGCTCTGTATCAATCTAGAGACTCTAGGAAAGGTATTTTTGTTTTGTTTTGTTTTATTGGATATTTTCAGTACTTTAATTTGAGAAAAGTGGTGCCTCCTTTATAGCAAAACCAATGTTTTTCTAAATAAATTCAAATTAAATAGAAAAAAGAGAACATTAAAAAATGAATAATTACAGGAAATGACAGCAAGGATATTGGCAGGTGGTGGAAGGAACCTAAGGGTGTGGAGAGTCTTGAACAAACATCAACCCATCCCTTTTAGAGTGAATAACATTTGTTCATCCAAAGACACTCAATTTGAACATTGAGCTTTTTTGAAACAATAGAAGATAAATTAATATTATGTGCTTTATGGCAGGCACTGTGCTAAGTTGTATGATGTGGCTTTTCTCTTTATTTCAAATGGCAACTTCATAGGGGTAGGTTTCCTTATTAGGCCCACATAGATGAGAGGAGAAGGCCTTGGGTAAGTAAGTAGCTCAAGGTCTATTAAGTAATAAACAGTAAAGGTGAGATTCACATTCAGGGAGCCTGACGCCAGAGGATGGCTTCAACTTAGAATGACTTTGTGGTTTACAATTTTTTTTTTTTTTTTTAAGAGACAGGACCTTGCTTTGTTGCCCAGGCTAAAGTGTAGTGGCACAAATATGGCTCATGGCAACCTCAACCTCCTGGGCTCAAACGATCTTCCTGCCTCAGCTTCCCAAGTAGCTGGGATTACAGCCATATGCCACCACACCCAGCTAATTTTTAATTTTTTTTTGTAGTGACTGGGTCTAACTATGTTGCCCAGGCTGTTCTCAAACTCCTGAGATTAAGCAGTCCTCCCATGTTGGTCTTCCAAAGTGCTTGGATTATAAACATGAATCACTGCACCCAGTCTAGATTCTTTTTTATTACATTTTTTCCTTCCTTCCTAAAAATGTAATTTATTACATTTTTTCCTTGTTTTCCTCTGCCTCCTTCCTTCCTAAAAATGTAATTTATTACATTTTTTCCTTGTTTTCCTCTGCCTCTTTGTTTCCTCTGGTAAGCAGTCTAAGTTCATCCCATTGAAAGGAATACCTTCAGGCACACACATGGTTAGAATGCTAAGCAAGAAATCCCTAAAGAGTTGTGACTACTTTGTGATAGTTAAAGAAAATAAATGAGTTTGCTTAAGGGTTTTCCAACCAACAGAAAAATAAAGAAGATCTTGTTGATGGCTAAATAGTCTTTTTAGAATTTATTAATATTTATTATTGGAAGCTATTTTAAAAGAAGAAGGAAAAAATTATCCATGTTGCTCGCTCTATCCTCTAAGGTCCATCTGCTATTTCTCAGGTATAGATGCCAAATTACACGATTAAAATAACACATACAAAGGGCTGTTCCTTTTATAAGTTGAAAATCTGTCTGATTTTTCACACTCTCACAAAATCAATGTCTAGAGAAAGATTTTATAAATAAATATGTCCTATGTTGCTGCTGCTTCAAGTTATGATTAAATTAGTCCTCTCATGGAAGTTTAAAAAACTTCCCAGGTAAGATTCTACAGACAATAAGATCTAAGTCTTCCCCAGAGATGGATATTTAAGCATTTTCTTTGGTACAGCAGCAAGTCTCTTTCTCTCCTGTTAATCCCATAACTTGTTTTCTTCTTTTAAGATTCCACAGTCTCAAGACGATCTCCCACAAATCCAGCTTTTCTCCCTTTTCTGGGCCACTTTCTGTTGTTACACAATATATGGTAATGATTTGTTTCACTGCACAGGGACTGTGAGCTCCTTGAGAAGAGGGTCTGCTTGTTCATCTCTCTCCCGAGTGTCCAGCCCCATACCTGGTATGGAGAAAGTGCTTCACTGTTGTTTGTTGCGTAGAAATGATTCTGGGTTCAGAGCTTGCCTCCAGGATGAGAAAAGGCAGAATAACATGTAAGCAATAGTGTGGCCATCGGTCAGAATTCAGAACTAATCTTAGGAGCCAAATAAGAAAGAATGACTATTTAAATCAATGAATTACCTTGGTTTAGCTAGACTTTATTGATAAACCATTTTCCTGATAGGAAAGCTCATGAAGGCATTGTCCAAACCACTGTTGTTACTCATTCCCTTCATTTTGTGGTTCAGGCATTTGGAAAATGTAGGGGTAGGAGCAGCAGAAATTAAATTTCATATAAATATGGAAAGAATGGATTTTTGTTGTCTTTGTTTGAAGTGATATGTTTGGCTAGTTAGTACGGAATTGAAAAGATTCAAGAGAGTGAGCCAAGTCACACTGACTTTGACATTTTTAATTCAAAGCAATTCTTTAAGCATTGTGTTGGGAATAACCTTAAGAACAGATACGCACCCTCTCCCTCCTTGGTATTTCAGGGCTTAGAATTCGTGTCCCACATGTGCAGCTTTACATCATAAAACACTAGTTAAGAAATATTTTCCAGGCCTTATATTACCTAGTGATATATTTGAATCTAATATAAATGTCAAGATAAAAGAAGTTTTCTGTTCTGCTTTGTTTTGTAAATTTCAAATGCTGTTACAATAAATACCAGGAAGCAGCCAATTTTCCTGAAGTAACAGCTTTGTTATCAAATATATTTTCTCTTGATTAACTACCTGTTTAATCAACTAAGTTCTGTCTCTGTTATCCACTAATTGATTAATCTCAGGTAAGTAATTTAACCTCTCCAAGCCTCTGTTCCCTTTATTATATGAGATTCTTATGTGATGACATGAAAGCATATATAAATCCATGGCATAGTACATAAAAATATATTAGAAACTCAATCAGTGCTACTTTTTCTCTCATAAGAAGAAAAAATACTTGAGATGATTACTATGTCACCTCACAGCCTTCACCCTTTTGGCCAAACAATTCCTTTTAAATATTCTGAATCTCCACAACTATCATTCTTATTATGCTGTTCTGTCTTGAACTGTTTTTTCTAGTCACTGTGAAATTGCATGATCAAAAAGAAATTAAGACAGAGTTTTCAGTCTTTATAATGACTCAGCTCCTTATTACCACAATTTAAATAAAATAAATGACACAGTTGGCCACATTTTAAGCAAGTTATTTAGTGTTGGCTACAGGTACAGCATTTGGGAGAACTGAGAAAACTACCTTTTTTTCTTTTTTTCTAAACAACAATAACAAAAAAATGTATTGCCTAAGTTTCACATTCAAGTCATTTAGGTAACTTTTTATGCCTTCCCCTAAATTTGAAGTAAGCAGAGGGTCTAGAAATGTTGAGTCAAGCCTAGAAAAAAGATGTTCTCCCTAGACTCTGGCTTATAATAGAGGGGTCATGAGAATATGTGTAGAGACCAAATCTGCAACCAGCCCTTTCACCCAATCAAAACACTAGTGACAATGATAATGGTTTAACACCTTATTCTACCTCAAAGATGCTCCATTCAGTCGGCAGCTCCATAGAGGCTGTCAACAGGCACATTTAGTTTATCTCTACGTTTGTTAGTATGTTGTAAAATAAGAGGGAATCACTCTGAGACACAACCCTTTAGTGAATAGCATTGTGTGGGTAGTCTCTAAATTGATTTTTTTTTTTTTGAGCCCATCTTTGCTCTTTTCTAGCCTGCAGATGAGTTCTGTGTTTTTAGCAGATTTGAGTTAACTTGAGAATTAACTTTAAGTTCAGGGAGTTGTGAGTGAACTTAACATTTATGCTGAGTGCCAACCCTTCCTACAGGGAAATTAATATTGTGTCAGTTATTGCCATATCCCAAATGAAGAGGGAGATAGTATATGTCAAGAAATAAGAGCAGCTAATAAAAATTAGCATTAATTGACTGATTACCATGTGCCAGGTATGATTTTGATCTCTTCACATCTCTTCTATAACTGAATCCCCAACAACCCCTAATTAACATTATTCCCATTTCAAATGTGAGAAAATGAAGGACAGAGAATTTAAATAATTTTCTCAAAGTTTCATAGTGATTAAGTGGTGGAGTTATAATTGAAACCTGAGTACGCAGTCTAACTTCTTTTCTTTGGCAACATCAAATATTCTGTATATTTTTTACTGTAGGGGTCTTGGTCTTAATGTGGAAACTTAAGCCATCCAGTAGATTCTCACAAGAAAAAATCCTCCAAAATCTCTATGACTTAGTTCCAACATAGCTTTCCCTATGTATCTTGATATAAATCTTTTATAAATTGGATGCTTTATCCAAATTGGGTTGCTGACTTTTTCTCAAATCAGTGCTAGGCCTTTTTGTATTCATTCCTTTTCTTTTTTTAATTTAATTTAATTTTATTTATTTATTATTTTTCTTTTTTTTTTTTTGAGACGGCGCGCTCTGTCGCCCAGGCTGGAGTGCAGTGGCATGATCTCGGCTCACTGCAAGCTCCACCTCCTGGGTTCACGCCACTATCCTGCCTCAGCCTCCCGAGTAGCTGGGACTAGAGGCACCTCATTCCTTTTCTAATTGTTTTGCTCTCTTTTATATAGTTTTGCCTTTTGTCTGTGCCAGCACAGCTTCTGTCCTTATCTCCAAGCCCATTCTAGGTGTAGATGCTCACTCCCATGAACTCTTTTTCGGTCTGTCTTTCCAGATGAAATCAGTTTCTCCTCTTTCACTTTGCTTGGACCTCTCTTGCATCTGCCATTTGTCCTTATTTGTGCTCCTGTATCATGTGCTTTACCAGATTATAAACTCTTTAAAGCTAGTAGTATCCCTTAGACATACTAGGTGTGTGCCACAATAAATGTGACAGAGGTCATAAGAGAACAGCAGATAACCTTGCCCTCCCATTTCAATGCCAGAGAAACAAAACCACATCCTAACGTGGACAGGTCAGAGCAGCAGAGCCTTGCTTTTGTTCAGGTGCATTTCTCAGTCCAGGGAGGGCTGTTTCTGTTTCCTACAGCAGACCTCAGGGACACAGTCTACTCTCTTCTCTTTAAGGTTACCACCACTCTTTCTGTTGGTGGCTGTAGGAGGGTGGATCTTCTGCACAAAAGACTGTAGAGGAGTGTCATCTCCCTAGACATTGTCGTCTTTGCTTCACCCAAAGACAAGCTCACACGATCCTTTTCCCTATAAAGGTTTTCCTGCTCATTGGTCTGGAGAATACAGGAGGTAAAAGAAAAAAACTCAAAGAAATTAAAAAGCTTAAGTAGTCTGTTGCAACATTATTAGTGCGATCCCTGGTGGGTTGTTCCTCTCTCTTGCTGAGATAGAGACTCAAAGTTACTTTAAACTTTTCTCAACTCTATTCTTAGGGGAATGTTCCCTGAGAGCAATAATCACGGCAGAAAGTAGACATCCATTCAGGAGCCCATGCAAAATACATCCAGGAACGTAGGAAGGCACAGTGGCTAGAGCACATTTTTGGGGTTAGCCAACTGATGTTTGAATCCTAGTTCTGTCACTGTATATCTCTGTGACACCGGGAAATTTATTTAATGACTCTATGACTCAGGTTTCTTATTTGCAAAAAGAAGATAATATTGTATTGACATCACAGGGTTGTGGGAAGTGTAAATGAGACACTGGGTAGACATTGCCAGACTTTGCCATTATCTGGTTTGCTTTCCCCATGTCCTTGAGGCCAGGTGTGGTCACATGACACAGCCAATGGAATATGAGTGTAGATAATCTGTGTCACTTCTAAGTAGAAATAGTTCATTGCTGGACTATTTCTGGACTTTGCTGGACTATTTCTGGACTATTTCTGGACTATTTCTGGACTTTGCAGTCTGCTCTTCGCTACACAATGACTGTGGAGGCTCATATTGGTGTGCTGGTGACATGAAGTTAAAGAAGCCTGGAGGACCAAGTCATCACGTGGGTGGCTGCTCTGGAGAGCCAGCCATGCCTGGAAGAGACTCCATATGAGCAGAAAATAAAACCTTCGTTGTCTTTAGCTTCTGATATTATGAGTTTATGTTATCACAGCATAAACCTAGTCTATGACTAATACAGTGCTTAATGGAGTCTATGACAGAGTAAACTTAAAACCTTTAAAAATAAATACTTTTAGAAATGGATAATTTGCATTTCCTGGGACTCCTAGATTGTGAAGTACCTACGTTAATGGGATTCAAGCCAGTCGCACATGGAAATATTTCTTCATGTTTAGCATTGACATGCTTCCAGGAAAATTCTCCCTTCTATAGCCCATTAGCATTAAATAACATATCCCCATGTAAAATTTACCTGCAGACAATTTCTTTACTTCAGTAACATCAATAGAAACCTTTCAGGGTAAACCTTTTTGTAAGAAGACAAAAGTTAATTTTTCCTGGCAGACAAAGGCTAATGAACACTAACGGCCCTCTTTACCAGATCTCTTCTGGCAATATCATTCCATGCACTTGGAAATGTAGATTTTTCTCTCTTCTTTCTCCCTGTGAAGAAGTTATTTATGTGTGTAATTAAACTTTAGTAAATAATGTGTTTTATTCCTCTAGTAGATGAAAGGGATTTTTTTTAATCCCACGGAGTTCACAATTCGTATAAGCCAATGGATTTCATGACTGGAGTTGGGTTATTCTTTCAAATGAGCGGTAGGGGTGTTAATTCCATGATAAGTGAGGTTTAGATGGAAGACTACTGTCTACTGATCAGTCTCAAGTTGTAACTCTGATTATAGCACACCCTTGCTGTGTGACTCTGCTCAAGTTTCTTCTTTGAGCTGCCTGGAGTTTTTTCTCATTGGATTATAAAAAGTTTTCAACATTGTGTGGGACTTTAACTCTTTACCTCTTATATTTGTTGCAATATTCCGCATACATGTGCACATACCCTGACATTTCCTTTCTAATGATATTTATATATTTGTAGATACGAATCTCATTTCACATCCTAGCTCTGCCTCTGCCAATATATGTAACACAAGACTAGCTATTTATAAGCTCTCTGAATCTGTGTTCCCTTATTTACAAAATGAGAATAATAATACCTAACCCACTAGATTTATGGTGAAGGTGCATGGGATAATATTGAAAATTAGCTGGTACATAGCAAGAGGTTAATGCATAGTAGTTTATCTTCTTGCTTCATATATTTCTTGGCATATCAAGATTCAGGACCACCATATTCCATATTCCATGATATCCAAAAAGAATAGAAAGGAAAGGAAAGGAAATCAAGATTCCAAGGCGATTTCAGTGAAAAAAATACTGTGTTATTTCTCATTTCAGAAAACTTAGGTAAACTCCCTTGCCTTCTCCATATATATTTTTCACTTTTTTGAAAGTGTCTTGAAGTTTGCAGTTAACATGAACTCTATTAGCTGAAATCAGGACTTTTATACATCAAAATGCCAGTTCTCAAGGCAGTGCAATTAATTTTTATTAGTAGTAACACTAATATTTACTGAGAATAAATTATGTGCCACATACTGTTCTAAGTATATTATGTACAAAATATATTTACATGTAATACATACAAAACATATACTAATACATAGACTTGTTTAGAGAATTAGAGTATATAATACACACCACACACACAGCTTTATAATACGGATATTATTCCCATTATATCAGTCCAGGTTCAGTCAGGAGAGTTATTCTAGAGAAAATTTAATATAAGGTATCAGGGCAAAAAGGTGACAGGGAGGTATCCCAGAGGAAGTAACTGCACCTCTAAGCCTGCAGAGAAGAGAAAAGAGAATAAGTTGGAATTATAGAAACCTAAGAGCATGAAGGAGGAACCTTGTGGATTCGGGACTCTGACCCCTGAGGAAGGGGTGCTGCTTGCAGTTGCATTTGCATTCCTGAGCACATGCAGTGATGCCGGTTCTAGGGTTAGAGAGAACTACACATTGGAAGCAATGCTGCTGGCACAAGCTATAACTAACAAACCATTGCTACAGTGACATGGTAGGAACAAGAAGCAAAATAGAAATGAGTGCTTCTTTCTCCTCCAGCCTTCAAGTCTTCCTTATAGCATCCCTATGAGCAGATCCTGAGCAAGATGCAGTTGGTAAAGGAGAAATATGTTTTAACAGAGGTCCAACTCCAGCATCAGAAAACAGCAGAGAAGCATAGGTTTGATGCTGAGATATAATATCTTAATAACCAATACCATCTACCCCTTTGGCTATCATAATCTATATACACCCTTCTACACATACTTAAATTTCAATAAAACAACAAAAATCTCTTTGTACACAGATGACCTCCTCTCTCCAAAGTGGGGAGAGGAGAAGTTCCAATAGTTATAGTGTGTGTCTCTGGAAGACCATCACAGTATCCATCTCTGAGGTTCTGAAAAGCAAGCAAGGTAACTTCCATTGGTTTGTGTGGAAGCATCCACATGTAATTTAAAAAGATTTAGTGGACTATGATAGAAAGGAAAGTTTTCCTTCATAGTGATTCTTATACCATTGACTGGTAAATGGCTTAAAAAGCTTGGTGAAGTTCTCAAGGTATTGATTTTCAAACTTATTTTCAGCTCCATGTTGCCTCCAACATTAGTTTATTTTCCCTTCCCCTCCCCCTCTCTCTTCTCCTCTTCTCTCTCTCCTTTCTTCTCCTTTTTCCTTTTCTTTCCTCTCCTGTCCTCTTCTCTACTCTCTTCACCTTCCCCTCTCCTCTTTATTCTGATCCTTCCTTCTTTCCTTGTTTCTTTCTTTTTTCAAATATCCCTCTTGTTATATTTGTGTATCCTTTTAATAAACTTGAAATTATTTTCTGAAAAAAGTTAATGTATAAATAGATACAGAAAACAAATTTTTTTCCATTTTCCCATAAAGGTTCTATGTTTGCCTGCTTACCAACTGACATAAAAAATGTTTGCTTCACTCTACTTGTATCAATAACATTGTTTTTACATCTTTGCTTATATAATGTGTAAAGAAATAATATCTCCTAATTTATATTACTTTGATTAGTAAGTTAAATGCTTTTTCACATAGAATCTATTTTTTCCTCTTTTAAGAAATTTTTTTATCTTCTTAATCTTTATTTTGTCATCTTCTTCTGAGATCCTTGATGGATTGTCATTATAATTTTTATTAGTTATGTATTAGAAACATATTAATTATATCACAGTTGTAATTTCCCCCCCCCAAATTTTATTTCTCTTATAATTATGTTTCTGCTATTAAATTTAAATCTTGGGTCAATCAAAGCAGTTGGAATTTTAAGCTATTGCTGACATCAATGGAAGGATATAGACTAGTTTAGACATTATCAACAAGGTACTCACCTTGTGCTGAAGATTGTCAACATGCTGCTAATAGACATGTTAACCTTTGAGATACAGTTTTCTAAGCTTTTGGTCTATCAGTGGGTAGTATTTACTATATAAAGGGAAGCCTACATATGACTATATGGCTTCATCTTTTAGAGTGATAACATAGCAACAGCTTTTGTTAGTTTGCAGGAACCAGAAACAGATTGAATTCTTGGCATGCTATAAGAAAGAGGTTTCACAAACTCCACTGGTTATGGTACTCCCTGTGTTGTAAATGTTACTGGAGACAGACCCTGTGACCGAGGCTTTCCACGCTGTGAACAACATATCACTGAGCAACCACTATCTTCTCACAGGTCTGACAGAGACAGAAAAACATGCCAAGGTGAAGATACTAAGAAAGAGGGTCATTAAACACTGCCAAATTGCTTTCTTTTCAAAATGGAACACTTAGCACAAGCAATAAAAAAATTAGCAAACATGCATGTCACCAGTTTGTTCTTATTGAAAATGAGGAAATGTATAAGAAGGCTGTCCACAAAAATCAAATGTCTATTTCATTGCTTGTCTAGATATTAGCAGAGGTGAAAATGGATACACAGATTCCAGATAGAGGTCAGGTCAGTCCTGAACAACATTGAAAGATGAACTAAGGTGGTTTGATTTCCCTATAAGTGACCTCGTTGATAATTAGGGATGCCTGTGCCATGCTCACTCAGAGGCTACACCTTTCCAGTAATATTGTATATGTACCTATCATCAGTCACTCACTTATTATCCAAGCATTCATTATCTATCTTTTCCAGGTATAGAGGATTTAGTATTATAGATGTTGTCAGTGTCAGAAAATGAATGTAAACTCTTTTCTCATAGATATTTATGACTTTTGTAACTTGGAGGGCAAAGGAGTGAAATTGGCTTTAAGCAAGAGGGAATTCTAAAGTTAAATTATGCCACCAAGATCCTGTCTTCCATTCTGTTTCTCTCAGGTCACCTTACTCCTTACAGGTTTTCATTTCAGGAAACCTCTCTCTACATGTCGGCAAAGGAGACTCATGGCAGTTTCTGGCTTACGTGGGCCATTCAGATTTTAATAACATAAGGCGATAAACTGTCTCCAACTGGCCAAATCCCTTAAACGGGAAATATGAGTCTGTGTGATGGAGATACTATCTCAGAAGTGGTAGCAGGAGTTTCCGAAAGGAATTCATTAAACAGAAAAAAAAAAAAAAAAGGAGAAGACTATATATTTTCACAACTTTAAAAGAAGACTCTTCTTTATGCACAACAAGAATATAGTCTGACAGGAAAAATAAAGCATAAATAGCTATTATATAATCAAATATAGTGTTGTGATAGAAATATTTTCAACGAACTAGAGGCAATTCTGTATCTGGTATGGCACAGTAAGCCCCATCATGGTCTACATTCCTATGAATGGCAATTCTAAACTCTGAACAAAACATAAAAATATTTGTAGGCACTAGGGAGTGAACAAAATGAGACAGACGGTAAATAAGTGCCAAAACTTGCCAGAAGGAAAATGAGGTGCATTTTTCATTATTGCAGGTATTAGTCTGAAAGTAGGCTAAAGCCTAAAACTCCAACAGAAAAGAGACAGACTTTCTGACCTAAAGAACCAGAGGACAGAGTTTAGGGAAATTACCTCTGCTGAAAACTGAGGTAGGTAAGGATTCAGGAAAAAAAAAAAAAAAAGAGCAAAAGAGTGAGCCCCACATTTTGGAAATAAATTCTGCCCAAATTTCTAGATAACCATGGAACCACACATACGTGGGCAGAATCAAAGCAGTCCAGCTAAAGATAAAGGCACTGAATTGAGATCTGAGCTGTTCCCAAAAAGATTTTTTTGTAACTTGAATCCAACCAAGTTAACAGTCTAAAAGAAAGAGCCCATTTTTTGGAGGAATATAACAGAATCTATAATATCGCCTTGCAGGATATAATAAAAAGTTACTTGACATTTGAAGAACTAGGAAAATGTGATCCACTCTCAAGAGAATAGACAATCTACTAAGACCAACAGTAATTACAATATATGGGTTTTAAAGCAGCTATGTATGATGATGTAAAAGAAAAAATATTTTTTGGGTGGACTTAAAAACCGAATGGAAATGGCAAAGGAAAAGAGTCTGAAGATAAGAGAGCCTCATAAAACTGTAAGACAATGTCTAAAGTCTAATGTGTATATAATTGTAACTGCTGAGGATAAAAGATCTACAATGGAACAGAAGAAATTGAGATCACAAAAGCACAAGGAACAAACACACATAAAAAATAAGACTTCATCAAAATTAAAAACTCTTGTGCATCAAGGACCTTATAAAGATAGTGAAAAGACAACCAATAGAATGGGAGAAATATTTGCAAATAATATATCTATTAAAGGTCTAATATCCAGAATATATAACGTATTCTTACAACTCAACAACAAAAAGACAATTCAATTTAAAATGGTCAAGATACTTGAAAGATATTTCTCTAAAAAGGTATTCAAATGGCCAAGAAACACATGAAAAATAATGCTTGGTATCATTAGTTATAAGAGAAATACAAATTAAAACTTCAAAAAAATACAATTTCACATTCACTAAGATGGCTATTTAAAAGAAAACAAAAAAAAAATGTGTTGGTGAGGATGTGGAAAAATTGGGACCTTATATATTGCTGGAGGGAATGTCATGGTGCAGCCACTGAGGAAAAGAATTAAAAAGAGGTATTTAAACAGATATTTGCACATGAATGCTTGCATATGAATGCTCACAGAAGCATTAGTCACAATAGCCAAAAGGTGAAAACAAGTCAAATGTCCACCAGTGGATGAATGAGCAAGCAAAATTTGATGTAGTCATATAATGGAATATTATTTGGCAAAAAGAACTAAGTACTGACACATACTATTAAATACAACATGGACTAATCTTGGAAACATTATGCTAAGCAAAAGAAGACAAGCACAAAAGGTCATATATTGTACAATTTTATTTACATAAAATATCTGAAATAGATAAACCCATAGAGACAGAAAGCAGACTGGTGGTTGTCAGGGGTTGGATGGAGAAAGGGTGGAGAATGGTTACTTAATGGGTACAGGCTCTTCTTTGGGGTAATGAAAACATTTTTGAGCTAGAGACCACCGTTGCACAACCTTGTGAAGTATTAGATACCACCAATTGTATACTTTAAAATATACAATAAGCTTTAAAATAATTGTATATTTTTTAAAAGTTAATTTTTGTTGTATATATAATGCCTTGATAAAATTTTGAAGAATGGATGGTGGACATTTTTTTCAAATTTGGCCATAGACATAAATATGGTAACTAAAGGAGGTTAGTGAGCCCTTGGCAGAATAATTTTAAAGAAAACTTTGCCTAAGAACATTATACTCAAAGTGCTAAAAACACGAAATGACGGAAACTTGAAAAATAAATAAATAAAACAAAGTGTTAAAAACAAAAATGAAAGGAAAATCTAAAAAACAGCTACAGAAAAACAACATATAACGTATAGGGAAACAATAATTCAAAAGACTTCTGAATACTCATCAGAAACTAGCAAGGCCAT